>NC_081560.1:107461883-107543017 GCF_022355385.1 Mustela nigripes
GAAAAGGAGATTGAAATTCTGAGTGTTCTGCACACTAGCTGTGTGACTTTGGTGAAATATCTAACCTTTCTGGATTTCAGATACTGTATCTATAAAACAGAGGTGATTGCAGCAAACTCATGGGCTTATCATAAAGGTTAGGTGAGATGGAGTAAGTAAAATAAAGGAGAAACTGTCTTACTCAATTTCTACTTCAACAACCTGCCAGATTAACCATCTCTCTTCCCGACCTAAGCCTACTGGCCAAGGCCAGCAACAGGCTCACAGCCCACATGTCCTTCCCTGTCCTGCACAGTCCTTCTACCTCTACCAATGGAACGACAGACATATCATAGTCAGGTGCATCGGCTATCAAACCTGTTTGCTAGTTGCATTTCATAATGTAACTATGTAATTTAACTAAATATTACTTAAATCCATGAAATATGAGTGTAAAATGTAATTTAACTAAATATTACTTAAATCCATGAAATATGAAAAGGAGATTGAAATTCTGAGTGTTCTGCACACTAGCTGTGTGACTTTGGTGAAATATCTAACCTTTCTGGATTTCAGATACTGTATCTATAAAACAGAGGTGATTGCAGCAAACTCATGGGCTTATCATAAAGGTTAGGTGAGATGGAGTAAGTAAAATAAAGGAGAAACTGTCTTACTCAATTTCTACTTCAACAACCTGCCAGATTAACCATCTCTCTTCCCGACCTAAGCCTACTGGCCAAGGCCAGCAACAGGCTCACAGCCCACATGTCCTTCCCTGTCCTGCACAGTCCTTCTACCTCTACCAATGGAACGACAGACATATCATAGTCAGGTGCATCGGCTATCAAACCTGTTTGCTAGTTGCATTTCATAATGTAACTATGTAATTTAACTAAATATTACTTAAATCCATGAAATATGAGTGTAAAATGTAATTTAACTAAATATTACTTAAATCCATGAAATATGAATGTAAAAAGAAAGACCACTTTTGTTTCTGTGAAAAATAACTTGTCTGCTTTGGGAAGTCTCCATAAAGGCAAGTTGTTAAAATAAACTACTGTCAGATCACATGCACACGAGCCATCTTGTAGAAGAGTTGGTGGGAAGAGTCAAAATCTAGAAAGATTCTGCCCTATTCCTACAACTTACCTTTCAGTGTTTGCTCCACTTTACAGAACCCTAAGCTGGAAATCTTAGATAATGGATCACAGATGCGATTTGTGCAAGAACAAGGATCTGGAATGCAGTCAGGCATCGTCCTCAAAGAAAGGATCTCAGCCACAAATCAATAGTTTGGCAAAGAAATGTACAGATTTATGCTTTTAGTTAAAGTAGAAGGTCTGAGTACATCACTTTGTATGACTCCCTGCTTCCAGTGACCTTTTTTAACAGACCAAAATACCAGTCCTAGTCACATCCAAGAAGACGTGCTCACAGCGCCTGGCACTCGCTAAATGTTCCTTCTCCCACTACCACCCGCTGCCACCTTGAAAGGTCGGTCTGGTTTCACACCCAGCTGCCATTCCTGTTCTTTAACATTTCATCTGTAAATGCACCCTACTTAAGTGTCTTCACGTTGCACCAAACCAGTACTATTTGCAGAGGACATTTTTAAGGCCCAAGACATTTCAATTTGACACATTCCCGAAGCCTTACCCCCTATCACTCGGCAGAATCCGAGAAGGCCTGGGGACGGCGCTGGTGAGGAGAACAGTCGTGAACGGCCATGCAACTTTTAATAAAAATAACACCACCTAGCCTTTACGCAGCACCCTGATGAGGATGAGCCCTTCGAAGGTGTAGGTTAATCTTCTGGCACCCCTCTGAGCTGGGTCGGTATTATTCTTTTCCACTTAGAAGGTTAGGAAGTAGAACACAGGAAGGTTCGTGGACTTGCTTAAGTCGGCGCTGCAAGGCAATAGCAGAGATGCAGTGAGACCTCAGGCCGCCCAGGTTGTCTGCTGTCCTCCCTGGTCTTGGGTTTTTTGGTTTGGTTCCTTTCCCAAAAGCTTCTGCATTGGGACCTCAGTAACACATCTGTATGAAATATGTGTGTGCGCGTGCATATGCGTCTATGTTGTGCGTGTCTTTCCTGCCTCGTGAGATAAAGCCTGGAGAGGAAACGGTCTGGGTGATGTTTCCTCAAGCTTCATTTTCTTCAGTCCCTCCGTGGTCTGCAAAGAGCTCGACCTGCCCCGGCCATTCTGCGTTCACTGACAGTTTGTGTCTCAGAGAAAGAAGCAGAGGCCAGGGCCACCGCAGACACCTTCCCGTGCCACCCGCAGCAATGAGAAAAGCCTGGAGGAATGGCCCAGTCCGGCGGGAAGGACGGCGGCCTACAGACAAACTCCCCAGGCCAGCCTGGCTTCCCTCCGGCAGTTCCTGGAACTTGGGACAGTCAGGCCTACCTATATTTAAAGCATCCTGTTGTGTGAAAAGAGGACTCCTTGGTGCCTGTGAACATCCCTACCGGCTCTGGCCCTGCCACCGTCCTGATGCTCAGAGAGGCCGCTGGTCAGCTGTGGCGTTGCCCTGTCAGTCACCTGCATGGTCTGAGGGCCTTCTTTGGAGGAAGTCATGCAAACTTCAACTCAGCCCGAGGAGCAACAGGTTGGCCACAGACAGTACAATCAGGGAAGACTGATAATCCTATTGTTTCTTCCAGGGCCAACCCCATGAGCCTCTGGGAACTACATTCATTCACCCACAAGTGTCTATCAAGCAACTAGCACTGATGTGGCCTTTGGCACTCAGGAAAACCCCTGTTAACCAGGAGAAGTCGCAATAGGAATAGACTAGCAACAGCATGGAGAGGAGATGGACGGTGACCCACGGACTGGGTACAGTTAGTTTCTGGGCTGCCCGGCACTGACTGGCAGTCACTCAGGCAGGTAAGGCCCTGAGCGCCATCACAGGAATCTACCCAAGGCCCAGCACCACTTCCTCTAGCTCCCGTGTTTCCTGCTCCCAACCTTTAGATGGCCCTGCCCCACAAGGATGTGAGGGCCCTGTGTCATACGGAACCAGCAGGAACTTAACAAAATTCCTCCTTTGGTCTTGGGAGAATAGGAAATTGGGAAGGAACTTCAACTATTCATTTTCTCAATTAACTCGGATTTTCTAGGCCGCATGTGGGATCACCCACACATCAGGTGATCTCCACTAGCTGCCTGAGATGGATTTCAATACGCCGTATCACTACAGCAAAACGAAAAGAGAAAACGGACCCCTTGCGCGCTGTCTGTGGGAATACAAATGGGTGCAAACTGGTGGACGTTCCTCAAAAAAATAAAAATACAACTACCCTATGATACGGCAATTGGTATTGATCCAAAGGAAACGACATCTTGAAGGCGCAGCTGCACCCACATACACTGCTGAATTTTTCATAACAGGCAAGACATGGAAACAACCTAAATGGATAAAGAAAACATGATTTTAAAGATTTTCTTTCTTTCTTTCTTTGAAAGAGCATGTGTGTGAGCGGGGTTGGGGGGGCAGAGGGAGATGGAAAGGGATGAACAGACTCTGTGCTGAGCGTGGAGCCCCACCTGGGGCTTAATCCCAGGACCCTGAGACCATGATCTGAGTCAAAATCAAGAGTCAGATGCTTACCCAACTGAGCCACCCCGGCACCCCAAAATATGATTTTATATATATATATATGATTTTTTATAAATCTATATACATACACATAAAGTATGGTTTTTATATATGTGTGTATATGTATACATACACATAACACACAAATACATGTATGGACACATGCAACCATAATAAAGAATGCAAATCTGCCATTCGCAACGACATGCATGGACCTTGAGGGCATTGGGTTAAGTGAAATAAATCAGGCCAAGAAAGACAAATACTGTCTGATCTCACTTCCATGTGGAATCTAAAAAAGCTGAACTGAGAAACAGAGAGTAGATCGGTGGTTGCCAGGGGCTATGGGCTGAGGGAAATAGGGAGGTGGTGCCAAAGGGTACAGGCTTCCAGTTCTGAGATGGACACGTTCCGGAGATCCAGT
Organism: Mustela nigripes; assembly: GCF_022355385.1. Classification (NCBI taxonomy): domain Eukaryota; kingdom Metazoa; phylum Chordata; class Mammalia; order Carnivora; family Mustelidae; genus Mustela; species Mustela nigripes. The sequence goes on from NC_081560.1 coordinate 107,465,896, forward strand.
GTATGGCACGGGGACTGTAGTGAACAGTATTGTATACATGAAAGTTGTTAAGAGAGTAGATCTTAAATGTTCTCAACACACACACACACACACACACACACGAGGTAGACATGTGAGCCACCCCATTTCACATTTCCATAATGTGAAATGACTAACATTATGGAAATAACTTCACAATATATACATGTGTCAAATCATCACATTTTACATCTTAAAATTACACAATGTTATATGTCAATTACATCTCAATAAAGCTAGAAAAAACGAGTTTGCCATGTCACAGGAATGCTAACATTTACAAATATGTCCTCCCTTAGCTCTTTAAAAATACCATATTTTGAAGGCAGCATTGAGAAGCAGAGGAAATGCTGGCAGCTCTTAGATTTAAGGGGACCTGGATGCCCAGCTCTGTGTATGAACCAGTTCGGGGCGAGTCGCTTCATGACGCACAGGGGCCTCGGTTTATTCATTTTACCCCCCTGCTTCAGATGTGCATTTCCCAAGGTATGTTGAGCCCATCGATTTCTGGGTCCCTGCTTGTCAGGAAAACTAAGGGTAGTTCCTTCATTCCCTACCTCTATAAAAACAATAACCATTAGAATCTCTCCATACATTTCAGTATGTTGCCAGACCCGTTTTCTACACTCTGCTCCGGACAGAAAGCTGGCAGTCGGTGAGGCTGCAGGTAAACACTTCCAGTCATCCTGTCTCGTTCATTTAAGGGAGGCCACAGCCCTGTGATGGAGTCCATGGTGCCCCCCAGGCCCGCGTGCAGCACCCAGGCTTCAGGAGGCTGGCTGCGGGCCCCAGCTGAGCTCCTCTTTGAGAACTGCCCTTGCCTGAAGGAAGTGCTAAGGTGCCCAGGTTACATGTCTCCCCTTGAGGACAGCCCCGTTAGGTGGTTGGACAATGGCCCAGTCCCCTGGCCTCATTTTAGGACAATTCAGAGGACCATCCGAGTTGCAGAGTCCCTGTGAGATGTACCAAGGCCTTTGGCTGAACCACATCAAAGTCCAGCTCCCCTTCCTGGTCCCCTTATCCCCTCATATGTGCTGTTCCCCTAAAGGACTCCCCCAGCTGGCCGCTGCACTCGGCCTCCATCTCAGAGTCTGCCTCTCTCAGCAAAGAACCCAAGACAGCTACCCACCCATGCCTGACATAGGCCTGCCTTAAGCAAGGCTTGGTTCAAACATTTCGGAGTGACAGGCAACAGGCACACTTCCCCACCCACACCTTTCAATGAAAGGATGACTGACTACTTTCTATGCTCAGGTTGGGGTGTGTGTGTGTGTGTGTGTGTGTGTGTGTGAATCCATTCCGGAAGAATGGAAAACAAACCAGGTGATGTCCTATATGTAATTGACTATGAGATTAGGTCAGGTTGGCTAATTAAGACTCACTCACTGCCACCTCCTGAGATGAAAGCTACTCTGGGGCTGGCATAGGAAACAATTAGCCCTAGTTGAGTTCAAACAGATTATGTGAGCTGAGAGAGCCCATTTCCCCTTCTGGAGCCATTAATTAATGAGTCCACTGCTCTCCCCCATCCCTCATTCCTGTCATAACTTCTTTCACTACTGGCATCAATTTGTCATTCTGTGCAATTCCCCGACTAACAGCACAAATGCAAATTTGGAGAGACTATCACAGGAAGAGGGCACACTGTGCCTGGGGATGTTAACATCTGTTTCTGTGGAGATGCTCCTTTTGCTTGGAAGCATATCACAGCCTAGCTAATGTGAGGAGCCATGGTCTTGAAGGGTGCCAGCAAGAAACCCAGAGGCACTGAGAATCCTCACTACTATAAATGAGTGTGGCTTACATTTGGCAGGGGTAGGGAAACAGTGTGTTTTTAAATGAGAAGACCTGAAGCATTGAAGGTGAAAAGAGAGGCCTCCCTTCACAGGTATGTATGTGTACTACTCAGACCCTGGTGATGAGTGCTAGAGGCTTGTAATTACCCACATCAACAGCGCTTTTGAATTGACCTGGTTATTTGCAAACAAGGTTACTGACTGTCACTTTCATTTGCACTATTGCCAAAAGAGATGCACTGCTTTCTACTAGTGCCTTTTTTTCTTTATGCCTATGGTTGGGATGTTAGGTTTCTCCTAAGCTGTAATACAGAATGAAGAGAGAAGTTGGAAGGCAGTTCAGCTGGAGATTTCTAGAGATTCTGCAGATATCAGACCAGTTGGGGGGAAGAAATCCCACCAGCCAAAGCCATGGGGACACTGAGTTGTAAAGGAGCCCATGGATGTATAGCTAGGGAGTGAGAGAGTGAGGTGGGAGGAGGGAGATAAACATTTGTACACACAGAAGCATTCAGAAGAAGCATGACACTTCCTCTCTAAGCGAGTTATATGAAATAGTAATTGGAAGATTAAGCAGAGAATCAGAGCAAAGGGAGTTTTGTAGGTTATTTTCGTCAGCCTAGGGAAGACCATGAATAAGGATCTCAATGCTCCCCTAGAGTTTACTCTGTTGTAACTATAATTTTAATCTCTTCTAGCTTTAGAGTCCCTTTCTGTCCCCATTAGATAGTGTTAAACACAAACGCTTTGTTTCTGAACTTTCTTTTTCCTATGCGCCATATAAACTACCACCCTAGAGTTGACATTTATCATAAAAGTGTTGCAATTACTAAGATTAATCTTTATCATATAGAGTTGATCTTTGAATAACATGGATTTGAACTGCGTGGGTCCACTTACTCATGGATTTTTTTCAGTAAATACTGTACATTACTGTAGATGTATTTTCTCTTTCTTATGATTTTCTTAATAAAATTTTCTTTTCTCTATTTTACTTTATAATAAGAATATAGTATATAAAATATGGAACACAGAAAATATGTGTTAGTCAACTGTTTATGTTATCATTTAGTCCTCCAGCCAACAGTAGGCTATTGGTAGTTGAGTTTTTGGGGAGTCAAAAGTTGCACATGGATTTACAACTGCACAGAGCGTTGATGCCCCAACCCTGCATTGTTCAAGGATCAGTTAATACACTGACTTTGAATGATGACAATATCTGTCCTTTTTCTTCAGTTATAAGGGTTCACCTGTGTGATATTGGTACTCATGTACCAATACACCCGGATTCTCTTTCTAAACTGTAACATTGGAACACTTTTGGTAGTCTTTAGAATTACAAAGTACATTAGAACTACGAGAACATAGAAAGGGACAGCATAGTTAACAATAAAAAAGAATGGTGGAGGAAGGAAGAATGGACAGATCAGTGGATATATTGTTAAGAAAAAGAGCCAGTATTTACCTTCATGTGAAAGGAATTCAGAAGATAGAATGAAGAGTAAAGAAATCCTTGGTGTAGGGCAAAGGTGACCAAACTGGTACTTGCAATTATTAAGTGCAAGTCCTCCTAGCCCAGAATGCCACCAATCATCACAGTAGATTCCCAAAAGTTTTTTAGAATACAGTTTAGACCCATGCACATTTTAGCCCCTAATCTCCATCTTATTTCCTATACTAGAAAACTGGACTGTGAAAAACTCCTGTAGCCTCTCCAGATTAAGAGCCAATTACTGGCTCCACATTTCCTTTCTCCAGGAAAGAGTCCTTGTTTCCACATGGCGTTCTAAGATGATGAGAATAGTGGAAGTACTTCTGGAATGACAGAATAAAGACTCCAAAATTCTGCCCCTTTATAAAACAACTAGAACACTGGCAAAATAAAACACAGCACAACAACAACAACAAAACAGATCGATGCTTTAGAACTGAAAAATGAAGACTTGAAATAGTCCAGTGAGTGTTTATTCAAGAAAAACAGCTAAATATCAGTAAGAAGAACAAGATTTGTAGCACTTTAACGTATCCTAATTCCACTACCATCTTTCCAGCTCCACAATAGCCTTGAACACCAACAGCCTAACAATACCATAGCTGTAGAAAATCAGCAGCTGAACAGCCATTTGAGAGGGAGAATGGGTTTGGTGCACTCTCAAAGGCTTATCCCCAGAGAATTATCACTATGTGAACACTCAGACAGCTCAAAAGCCCCATTCTCAGGACTTAATTTTATTTAGACCAACTCAGAGCTCATTCAGTACAGGCAGTCCTATCGCCAAGGTATTTGTCAAAAACAATCAGCAACAATTGCTTAACATCTCAGGTGCCTGAGTCGGCATTACCAGTGGAAAAGATAAGAGGCAGGCCAAAACACTTCAAAGGAAAAACTGGAGCATAAAATATTTGTAGGGGGCATTGAAAATTTCTAATACAATGCTGGGAATCTAGAAGGCCACACACATGTGCCGGGCTGTATGCATGCCCAGGAAGTACTGAGAAAGCCCTAATTTCTTCCCTCTGGTTAATTTCAGACTTAGCACAAGCAAGAAATAAACACAAAGAAAGAGTTGTAAACTACCTCCTAGTACCATTGATGGCATACCTCAACATACACACACACACACACACACACACACACACACACAATCATTGGCAAAGGCTGGGAGTCATACTAGTTCAAAGCATTTAAAGAAATCTGTCCAATCATTAGCTGACCACTAAGTGTTTGGTTACACAAAATTCAACGGCTTCACATAACAAAGAATACAAATTTTATAGATTTAGTCCAGGAAATTTTCCAAATAAATAGCAATAACTACAAACAGAAACAACAAACCTAGGGGAATAGGAGGACTCTTATTTCCAGAGTTACTACATTATACTGTTTAATGTCCAGTTTCAAAGAAAAAAATTACAAGTCATGTAAAGAAACAGGACAGTATGGCCCATATATGGTTAAAATGAGCAATCTCTACAAACAGTCATTGAAAAAGCCCAAATATTGGACTTACTAGGAAAAGATCTTAGATACTATAAATATGTTCAAAGAACAAAAGGAAACCACATCTAAAAAATTTTTTTTAATCCTGAGAATGATGTTTCACCAAATACAGCTTCTGTATAAATGGATAGAAATTATTTCTTAAATTAAAAATAGAGCTTCCCTATGACCCTGCAATTGCACCACGGGGTGCAGTGAAAAGAAGGACCATCTGTACCCCAATGTTTATAGCAACAATGGCCATGGTCACCAAACTGTGGAAAGAACCAGGATGCCCTTCAACGGATGAATGGATAAGGAAGATGTGGTCCCTATACACTATGGAGTATTATGCCTCCATCAGAAAGGATGAATACCCAACTTTTGTAGCTACATGGACAGGACTGGAAGAGATTATGCTGAGTGAAATAAGTCAAGCAGAGAAAGTCAATTATCATTCAATTATCATATGGTTTCACTTATTTGTGGAGCATAACAAATAGCATGGAGGACAAGGGGAGATGGAGAGGAGAAGGGAGTTGAGGGAAATTGGAAGGGGAGGTGAACCATGAGAGACTATGGACTCTGAAAAACAATCTGAGGGTTTTGAAGGGGTGGGGGGTGGGAGGTTGGGGGATCCAGGTGGTGGGTACTGGAGAGGGCAAGGATTGCATGGAGCACTGGGTGTGGTGCAAAAATAATGAATACCGTTATGCTGAAAACAAAAAATTTAAAAATAAATAAATAAATACAAAAACTTTCAGTTTGTAAAAAAAAGAAAAAAGGGAAAAAAAGAAATTATTTCTTAAAGGACCAAATTCTTGAGTTGAAAAGCACAAAATTTGAAATAAAAATTCACTAGAGAGGTTTAACAGAAGGGTCAAACTGGCAGAATAAAGAATCAGTGAACTTGAAGTCGGGCCAGTTGAGATCATCTAGTGTGGAAGAGAAAGAATGAAGAAAAATGAATAGAGCCTGTGAAGTATACTAGCATACACATGAAAGAGAAGAGAGAAAAGAATAGAAAAGGCATTTGAAGAAATGGCCAAATACTCAGAATTGATTAAAACTATTAATTTGTGTATCTGAAAAACTCAATAAACTCTATGTAGGATACATCAAAGAGATTGACACTGAGACACACTATAGTCAAACTGTCAAAAGACAAGATGAAGACAGAATCTTAAAACAGCAAGAGAAACATCTCATCACATACAGGGAATCTCCAATAAGATTAACATCTGAATTCTCATCAAGAAACATGGTGGCCAGAAGCTAATAGGATGACATAGTCAAAGTGCTGAAATAAAAGGACAACTTTTGAAAAACAAAGAAGGAATTAAGATATTTCTAAGGAAACAAAAGCAGAGCATTCATCACTAGTAGACTGGCCCTATAAGAAATACTAAAGGGAATACTTTAGGATGAAATGAAAGGACACTGGAAAATAACCCGAATTCACATGAAAAAATAAAGGGTACCAATAACAATAACTACACAGGTAAATATTACAATATGAATGTATTTTGTTAGTCTTCTCCTATCTGATTTAAGAGGCAGCTGCATAAAGCCATAATTATAAAACCATATTGGCAGGCTAATAATGTAAAAGGATATAATTTGTTTTATAGTAACAGTACAGAGGAGTGGGGGACATGGACCTATAGTGGAACAGTTTTTGTATATTATGAAATCGAGCTAGTTTTAATTTGAACCATATTGGTTTTTTAATTTAATTTAATTTTTTTCAGTGTTCCAAAATTCATTGTTTATGCACCACATCCACAGTGTTTTAAATTAAGATGTTAATTGTAATCCTCAGAGGCACCACTAAAAGATAGCTTTAAAAAATTAGCACAAGAACAAGGAAATAGGAGTAATATATTAGAAAATCTCTAACTAGGGCACCTGGGTGGCTCAGTGGGTTAACCTGCTGCCTTCGGCTCAGGTCATGATCTCAGAGTCCTGGGATCGAGTACCACATCAGGCTCTCTGCTCAGCAGGGAGCCTGCTTCCCTCTCTCTCTCTCTCTCTCGATGCCTGCCTCTCTGTCTACTTGTGATCTCTCTCTGTCAAATAAATAAATAAAATCTTAAAAAAAAAAAAGAAAAGAAAATCTCTAACTAAAAAGAAGACAGTAATGAAGAGATAGAAGAATGAAAAATACATAAGACATACCAAAAACAAATAACAAAATGGCAGATGTCAACCTACCTCATCAATAATTTCATTAAATGTAAATGGACTAAAGAATCAAAAACAGGGATGACTGGCAGCATGGTTTAATTAAAAAACAAAACTATATATGCTGTGTACAAGAGACACACTTTAGATTCAAGACACAATAAGATGAAACTAAATGAATGGAAAAAGATATACCATACAAAGAGTACCCAAAAGACAACTGGAATGCCTACATAGACAAAATGGTCTAAGACAAAAGTTGTTACTAGAACTACATTACTACATTTTATAACCATAAAAGGAATAATCCAGCAGGAAAACATAACGATTATAAACCTATATGCTCCTAATAAGGAAGCCCTAAATACATAAAGGAAAACTGATAGAATTGAAAGGAAAATAAAAAAATTCAACAATAATAGTTGAAGACTTTAACACATTACATTCAGTAATGGATAGAACAACTTCTAGCAAAATGTCAACAAATAGAGGATTAGCTACTTCTTCTCTAGCTGGAAGACATTCTTATTATACCTTATCATCCATGTCCCATGAAAGGGAAGATAAAGAGTGGTCCAAAGCAAAAAAGGTATATATAGCACAGAAGGGAAATGTTCCCAAAAGAGTGCCTCTCTTTGAAATAAAGAAAGCTTTTAATCTTTTAGTTTCTCTTGGAAAATTCTTCCTCCCTCCAGCAAGTTCCCAGATGCTGGTCCTTGATCCATATCAACACTTCTCATTAGAGGGAGGAGAAATCTGGGTTAGAAGTGGGACCTTGACTTTTTGTTAAAAATCAGAGGTAGCCTGTCCTATCTTTCTATGCAAGACTGACTACCTGTTATTTAGAGAGATCAAGGCACTAGAGAATGGCATCAGCCTCCCAGAATTCCTGAAAATGTTACGGCAACATCATTTACCTAGACAGGCAGGAAATACCTGGAAGTGATCATAAGGCTACTGCCTTCAATTTAGAGTCCTAGTATGATTGAGATAGATGATAGATAGGTAGATAGATAGATAGATAGATAGATAGATAGATAGATATGGAAAATATGTGAAAAAAGGAAAGTATGCAAAATTTAACCAGACACAAATAGAATAATTTAAAAATTAATTATAACAAATATTTTCTTTTATTAATTAATTCAAATTAAAGAATCTTTCCCTCATTTGAAGGGGCCTATTTTTTTCTACCCATAAATGCCTGAAAAAGAGCTGCTGCTTTTTCTCCCCTCATAGATTACAAACATTTTGCTATGTCACTGGGCAAGCAATGATGGATTGATATAAGTTCAACACTCCACTAGGGAAAGCATTGCTACGTAAATTAAAGCTAAGCTTCTCTTACCTTGTAATTTATTGACCATTTCCTTCAGTCAGGTCCATTTAAGGGCTTTAGATGGTTTCCAATGTAGTTTAAGGACTTTCTGTGCTACCTCCTAGAATAGTACTTTTTAGCATTCTTTAAACACCTTTATAATCTTCAATTAGTTCATCTTCACAACACCCAATGAGGTTATATGAGGATTATTCCATTTTTACAGAAGATCCAATGGAGTGCTTCTTGTAAAAGAGTACACATCATAATCATCAAGGTTACTTACTAAAAGAGAAGATTCATGGGCTCCATCCCCCAAAAAACTTTGATTCAATAGGTCTGAGACTTTCTACCCTATATTTTAAATAACCAGTCCTGAAGAGGATAGCAGAGAACCACATTTTGAAAAACACTATCTTTATCCACAAATGTCTAGAGAGAGAAATCTTTTGTTTTTAAAAATACAGCAGACTAACTACCTTGGCTCCCACCCTACAAGATTACTTTCATGTTACACTGTAAAGTATCTTCAGTGCTGGATAATACATAAGACAACTTTTAGACACAATCAGTCTGGGGAGAAATTAAGGAATGCCTAATGGATGACAGCTCAAGGAAGTAAGAACTGAAGAGGTAGGTGAGGAATTGAAGCCAACTTTCACCTTGAAGGCATTTGCTAGATCAGTGAATTTTATTGTCAGTTTTTATGCCCTCAAAGAACAAGACACAAGAGAAAAAGACCAGGGCCTGCCCAAGGTGGTAAATTTATTAGGAGACACCCCCATTATGCTAGGATCCTAAAGAGCTATACTCTCAATACAAGGGTGAATCAGAAGTAAGTATGTCCTCATCCATAGCAGACTATAATAGCAAAACTGCTGACTCACATTGACCCTTGATGGACAAGAGGGGGAAAGCTACTTCCTACATAGATGCAGCCCAAATTTCATACCACCTGCAAAGTTTGAAAAACCTCAAGATAAATCTTTTTAAAAACCAGGTCCTGGAGGAACCTGGGTGGCTCAGAGGGTTAAAGCTTCTGCCTTCAGCTTAGGTCATGATCCTAGGGTCCTGGGATTAAGCCCCACATTGGGTTCTCTGCTCAGCGAGGAGCCTGCTTCCTCCTCTCTCTCCCTCTGCCTACCTCTCTGCCTACTTGTGATCTCTGTCTGTCAAATAAATAAATAAAATCTTTAAAAAAAAAAAAAAGGTCCTGGGGTCAACCCAACAAGAGGATATAACACTTTTAAGTATGTATGCAACCAATATACAAAGCAAATATTAACAGACCTAAGGAAAGAAATAGACAGAGGTGCCTGAGTGGCTCAGTGGGTTAAATCCTCTGCCTTCAGCTCAGGTCATGATCTCAGGGTCCTGGGATGGAGCCCCACATTGGGCTCTCTGCTCGACAGGGAACCTGCTTCTCCCTCTCTCTCTGCCTGCCTCTCTGCCTACTTGTGATCTCTGTCTGTCAAGCAAATAAATAAAATCTTTTTTAAAAAAAGAAATAGGTAGTATACAATAATAATAGGGGACTTTAATATTTCACTTTCAACAATGGATAAATCTGAAAACAAATCAACAAGAAAACATAGGCCTTAACACATTTGACTTAACATATGACTTAATAGACATATATAGAATATTCAATCCAAAATCAACATAATATGCATTTTTCTCAAGTACACTGGAACATTCTCTAGGACAGATCATATGTTAGGTCACAAAATACGTCTTAATAAATTTAAGAAGATTTAAATCATATCAAGTCTCTTTTCAAATTACATTGGTATGAAACTAGAAATCAACTACAAGAAAAAAACTGGAAAATTTGCAAATATGTGGAGATGTGGCAACATTCTATTAAACAAACAAAGGATCAAAGAAAAGATCAAAAAATACCCTGAGACAAATGAAAATGGAAACATAACAACTAAAACTTACTGAATGCAAGTCCGGGACCAGAGAGATTCACAGGTGAAACTACCAAACATTTAAAGAGTTATTGTCTATTCTTCTTAAACTATTCCAAAAAATAAAAGAGAGAGTAAAGCTTACAAATACCTTCCATGAACATTACCCCGATACCAAAACCAAAGACACCACAGAAGAGGAAAACTATAGGCCCAAATCCCCGATGAACACAGACACAAATATCCTCAACAAAATATTAGCAAACCACATTCAACAATACATTAAAGGGCGCATTCGCCTGATCAAGAGGGATTTATTCTGGATGTTTCAAAATTCAATCAATCAAGGAATCAATTTCAATCAATCAAGGAATAACACCACATTAACAAAACAAAGGATAAAAATCATATGATTATCTCAGTAGATGCAGAAAAAGCATTTGACAAAATTTAACAACCATTCATGACAAAAACTTTCAGCGAAGTGGGTTTAGAGGGAATATACCTCAACACAATAAAGGCCACATATAAAGACCCACAGCTAATACCAATTCCGTTCACAATTATACCAAAAATAATCAGATACCTAGACATAAACTTAACCAGGGAGATGAAAGCTCTGTACTCTAAAAACTATACACACTGATAAAAGAAACTGAAGACAACACAAATGAAAACCATTTCATGCTCATGGACTGGAAAAACCAATACTGTTAAAAATCCCGAAACTACTCAAAGCAGTCTACAAACCCATTGCAACCATATCAAAATGTTAGTAGAATTTTCACACAACTAGAACAAATAATCCTAAAATTTGTATGGAACCACCCAAGACCCCAAACAGCCAAAGCAATTTTAAGAAAGAAGAACTAAACTGGATGTATCATAATTCCAGATTTCAAGGTATACTACAAAGCTATAATAATCAAAACACTATAGGACTACCACTATAGGACACACAGATCAATGGGACAGAATAGAGAGCCCAGAAACAAACCTACACTTCTATGGTCAATTAATCTATGACACAGCAGGCAAGAATATACAATGGAGAAAAGGTCGCCTTTTCAATAAATAGCGCCCCATTCTTCCATGGATGGACATCTGGGCTCTTTCCAGTTTGGCTATTGTGGACTTTGCTGCTATAAACGTCAGAGTGCATGTGCCCCCTTGGATCACTAGGTTTAAATGGAATCTTACCGAAAAGGCGATAAATAACAAGTGTTGTTCGGGATGTAGAGGAAAGGGAACCATCATGCACTGTTGGTAGGAATGACTGGTGCAGGCATTACGGAAAATAGTTATGGAGGTTCCTCAAAAAAATAAAAATTAAAAATAAAACTACCATAAGAGTCAGTCGTCCTTTTCTGGGTATTTATCTGAAGGAAATGAAAACTCTAGCTTGAAAAGATATATGCATTCCTATGTTCACTGCAGCATGATTTATAACAGCCCAAATATGCAACCTAAATGTCCATCAAAGGATGAATGAATAAAAAAGATGTGGTATATGCCACACCACACAACGGAATATTATTACACACAATAGGGTGTTATTCATCCATTGAAAAGAAGGAAAGCTTGCCATTTGCAAAATATAGATGACCTTGAAGGCATTATGATAAATGAAGGAAGTCAGACGGAGAAGGACAAACACCATATGATTTCTCTTACATATGGAATCTAAAAAAACAAACCAAAAAAAACCCCACAAAAACCAAAGGTGAAACACAACACCATCAAATTCACAGATTCAGAGAACAGATTGGTCGCTGCCAGAGGTGTGGGGTGGCGGGATGGATGAAGTGGTGAAGGGTGTCAAAAGCTACAAACTTCAACTTCCAGTTATAAAATATATAAATCTTGGACATGTAACGTACAGCGTGGTGACTATAGTTAATAATACTGTATTGTATATTTGAAAGTTGTTAAAAGACTGTGTAACTGTGTGTGGTGATGTATGTTAACTAAACTAGAATTACTAAAACAAAATAAAATTGGGGCACCTGGGTGGCTCAGTCGTTAAGTGTCTGCCTTAGGCTCAGGTCATGATCTCAGGGTCCTGGGATCGAGCCCTGCGTCAGGCTCCCTGCTCAGCGGGGAGCCTGCTTCTCCCTCTCCCACTCCCCCTGCTTGTGTTCCCTCTCTGGCTGTCTCTCTCTTTGTAAATAAATAAAATCTATAAATAAATAAATTAATTAATTAATAAGTAAAACAAAACAAGACTGACTGTTGTAATGATTTTGCAATATATACAAATATGAAATTATTATGTTGTATACCCAATTCAAATAATATAATGTTAATGTCAAGAAGTAATAATGTCAATTATACGTCAATATATCGATTCTGTCTCAAAAAAAAAAAAAAAACAGGTTCTGAATTAATAGTGCCCCAGGCAACTGACACATACAAACCTTTCCTCAAGAAAACCACTTTCAGTGGAGAACTCAAAGAATTTCCACACATAAAATCCCAACAATCATGAGCTCACAAATAAAAATATCATTTAATACCAAGGAAACAAAAGTGTCCATGAGTTAGAGCCAGAACAAAAAACAAACAACAGAATCAGATCCATAAAGAATTCTAACACTGAAGGGGCATCTTGGCTCTTCCCACAGTTTGGCGATTGTAGCCATTGCTGCTATGAAAATTGGGGTATATATGGCCCTTCTTTTCGCTGCATCTGAACCAAGATGTCCTTCAACAGATGAATGGATAAAGGAGATATGGCTCATATATACAATGGAGTATTACACGGCCATCAGAAAGGATGAATACCTAACTTTTGCATCAACATGGACAGGACTGGAGGAGATGATGCTTCGTGAAATAAGTCAAGCAGAGAAAGTCAATTATCATACGGTTTCACTTACTTGTGGAGCATAAGGAATAACATGCAGAACATTAGGAGAAGGAAAGGAAATGTGAAGGAGGGAAAATTGGAGGGGGAGAGGAACCATGAGAGACTATGGACTCTGAGAAACAAACCGAGGGTTTTGGAGGGGAGGGGGATGGGGGAAAGGTTGAGCCTGGTGATGGGTGTCAAGGAGGGTGTGTATTGCATGGAGCACTGGGTGTGGTGCATGAACAATGAATCTTAGAACACTGAAAAAATTAAATTTAATTTAAAAAAAAAGAATTCTATGGACACTTGGGTGGCTCAGTGGGTTAAGCCTCTCCCTTTGGCTCAGGTCGTGATTTCAGGGTCCTGGGATCGAGCATTGGGCTCTCTGCTCAGCAAGGCTCCTGCTTCCCCCTCTTTCTCTGCCTGCTGCTCTGCCTGCTTGTGATCTCTCTCTCTCTCTCTCTGTCAAAACAATAAATAAAAATATTTTAAATAATAAAAACAAATTAAAAAGAATTCTAAAATTGGAATTATTAGACTTATATAAAAGCATATATGTAAAATATTTAAAGAACAAAAATTTTAGATGAACAAGGTTTGAAAACTTCAAAATATAATAATTGAAATTTAAAGATTTATGTTGGGTTTAACAGCAGATGAAATACATTAAAAAATTAGAGAATGAAAAATAAATGTGAAAAAATTATGCAGAATGAGGTGTAAAGAACAAGAAAAAATTTGAAAGATAAAAAAAAATAAGGTTTAGCAAATGTCTAATTGGGATTTCAAAAGAAGAAAAAGAGGGGTGCCAGGGTGGCTCAGTGGGTTAAGCCTCTGCCTTTGGCTCGGGTCATAATCTTGGGGTCCCAGGATCAAGCCCCACATTGGGCTCTCTGCTCAGCAGGGAGCCTGTTTCCCCCATCCCCCGCCTGCCTCTCTGCCTACTTGCGATCTCTGTCTGTCAAATAAATAAATAAAATCTTTTAAAAAAAGAAGAAGAAGAAGAAAAAGAAAGAGTCAGATGCAGGATTTAAAATGATAGTAGATAAAATTTTTCTAAAAATCATAAGATAAAAATCCTCAGATTTAAGGATGCCAAAGATTCCCAAGCAGAATAAAAACTTTTTGTTTACATCATGGTAAAATTGCAAAATACCATAGACCAAGGGTACACAAACTATTTCTGAATAGAGTTAGTTGGTACAAATTTTAGTTTTTGCAGGCCATCCCCTTGGCGTTACCACTACTCAACTCTGCTGTTGCAGGGTGACAAGAGTTGCAATGTGTGAATAAACAATCAAGGCTGTATTCTAATAAAATTGTATTTACTAAAACCATAGGTGGGTCAAATTTGGTATGTGGACTAGTTTGTTGACTCCTGACATAGGCAAAATAAATTAAAAGCAACTACAGAGGAAAGACAGATTACTTATAAATAAATAACACTTAAATTGGTATTTGACTTCTCAATAGCAACAATTAAGACAGCAGAATTGTCCTCAATGTGCTCACAGAGAAAAATCACCAACCTAAAGTTCTATCAGTCAAAATAACTTCAACAGACGGGAAGAAGAAAAAAAGTAACTTCCTAAAAACAAAAATTGAAGTTAGCCACAAACACGTCCTTTCTTCAGAAACGAATTCTGAAGAATATATTTTAAGTACCAGGAAAGTGATCCCAGATGAAAGGTCTTTAAAAAGGGAAAAAGAAACGGTGAGAATTAAATATAAGTAAATGATTAGAAATAGGACAAGATTTGTCTTATGGCCCAGAATATAAGTTATCTTAATGAAATTTCTTTGGGCAATGGAAAAGGTTATGTACTGTGCTCTCGTTCGGTGGAGTATTCCGTAAGTGCCAGTTAGGTCAAATCTTTGGTCTTTGTAAGACCTATTGCTGCATGACAAATTACCCCCAAACAATAAACATTTATTATTTCACAAAGTTTCTGGAGGAATCTGAAAGTGGTTTAGCTAGGTGGTTCTGGCTCAGTGTCTCTTTCGGGGTTGTCTCTCAAGTTGTTGCCCAGAGCTTGCAGTCTCTGAAGACTTGACTGGAGCTGAACGGTCCATTTCCAAGCTCTGTTACATGACTATTGGCAGGAAGCCTTAGTTCCTTAGTTCCTGGCCTCTGCTACACAGGGCTATTCACATGATGGCTTCCCCCACAGTGAGTAATCCAAGAGAGAGAACATGAACGTGTAGGATGGAAACCACAGTCTTTAATAACCTAAACTTAAACGTGACATACCATCACCTCTGCTATATGATATAGGGCTCTCAGATCAACACTGGTATGATATGACTACACATAAGTGGGGATACCAGAAGGTGGGAAAAAGCCCCACAACTGTGTTGTTCTAGTTTCTATATCCTTACTGATTTTGTTGGGTCTGTTTGTTTTACCAATCACTGAAAGAGGAATGTTGACATTTCCAATTATAACTGTGATTATGTCTGTTTCTCCTCTCAGTTCTATATTTTTTGCTTTATGTATTTTGGAACTGTGTTTTTAGATGCATACACATTTAGGACTGTTACCTCTTCTTCAGCTACTCTACCCTTTATGATTACAGGAAGTCCTTCCTTATCCCTGGCTTGGAAATTGACTTTGATACTAATATAACCACCCCTGACTTCTTTTTTGGTTGTTTTTACCCAATTTCTTTGATCTTATATATGTCTTGATATTTATAGGAGGTGGGGTGGGTCTCACATTCTTGGGCTTTTGATCCCCTCCTCCATTTTCAAAGCCAGCAATGGTGGGCAGAGTCTCTCATGCTGGCATTTTTCTAATTCTCTGCAGCCAGAAAAGGTTCTCCACAGTTATGGACTCACGTGTTTACATTAGGCCTGTCTGGGTGATCCAGAAAAAATCTCCCCATCTCAAGGATCTTACCCTGGAGGGCCTTCCTCTCTTCAAAGAGCTTTTTGTGTGACCGCTACTCCCACCTTTTGACCACTCTGGGGTATTAACAAGAGGTTGTACAGACACACCCTCAGTCTACCTGCAGATGGAAAGCAACAAAGAATTTTATGAAGCCTTTAAAAAGTTACATTGTTGCAGGTTATCTGGACTCTTCTCATCAAGGTAAGAGCAACATACTCTTACAGCTTTCTACATCCTAACCAATGGTGGAGGCTCTAGTTAATATTTAATAATAACATTTTTTAAAAGAAACAGGGGAGAAATGACACTGTTGATTGTGAGTGAGCCAGGGAGGCACTAATCACATAACTGAGAAGTTGGTTACAAGACATTCAAATACATTTAATTAAAAAAAAAAAAAAAGCCTGTGGTAGACAGTTTACTTTTGATAAATTTTTTTAAAAAGCTAAATACAAAGATATGATTCCTGGTTCAACCATCCCCAAGCCCTCAGAGATCGGCATATCTGACCCCATCTGGTAAGCAAGATAAATGGTCTCCGGAGTCCCCTTAGCTCCACTGACCTTCATTACCAGAATTAGCACAATATGTTCATGGATTAACACACAACACATCCTTCTACCTCCCCCCGTTATGAACACCATCCCCATCCCAAGGCTGGGGACAAGGTGACTCCAGCATTTACAATATAGGACAATATATATGACAGCTAGCAAAATCTATCCTAAAATCTGGGGACCAAAGATGGTATCTTCTCTGAAGCCTAATTTTGTCCCTCAAAGGAGACAAAACACAACATTCTAATCTAGTACTCTAAAGGGCAGGTATTTGTTTCTGTCACAGAAATAAAGTTAGAAGGAACCCCAAATGTACTTCCTTGCCCCAAGCAAAGCCAATATAAATTGGTTTGCAGAGTATCTATCAAGACTGGAAACAGGGCTTTCCATACATATATAAATAGCAAATTTGTTCCTCCTATGGGCTGAGTCTATGTGTAAGAAGAACCATTCATTTTTATGGCATCTTTTTCTGTTATTTTTCCCAAGTATTTAATGGAAATAACTAAAATTTATGTAAACTCTAATCAGTTATTACATGACCTCAAGTCATTGCTACATGGTGGGGACTTTCTTCCTCTTAAAATTTCTGAGACACTGTTGGGGTCAAGGCAAGGAAGAAGGAAACAACATAAAAAATTAAAGAAGGAGTTTAATCTCTGCCAAACACACTCCTACAAGCCACAATCAGGGGCCCCAGCTGGCCTGAAATCAATGACTGGTTCTCTCTCATTGGTATGGAAATTTCTTGTTTTCTCAGCATTTATGCTCCTGGGGAAGCTATCTAGCACAGTCCTCTGAGAAGTCCCAGGGGACACATGGTCTTGTGCAGAGTGTGTTCATGAAATTGAGGCCAGCCAAGGATGAGGGTGTTTGAGGTCACTTGTTTGAGGTCACAGCAATCATTTGAAAGATGTGTCTTCGGTTCCATAGCTGTGCCTCTGTAAGTCTGGCCTTGTGTGGAGTCCCAGAGGAGAAAAATGTTTAAAAGGGGGAGAAAGAAGATACAAAAAAGAACATCTCATCCCTGTGCTACCATGACAGGTTTGCCAGCTATTGTCCTGAGTATGCTGGTTTGGTTTCTCGACTCTCTATCATAAACGTGTGGCCCCCTTCTGGGAAAAGGATATATCCCATGTAGATGAGTAAACATTGGGTGCCAGCCCTGGCTGCTCTGTGTCAGGTACTGTGTCAATGTCTAGATGTATATGAACTCACTATCTGACACTATCAGACCATCAGACTCACATTGTAGCCCAATGCAGAAACCAGCTCATATAGGCTAAGTCACTTGTACAGGTAAGACAGCTAGTAAGTGGCAAAATAGGGATTTAACCCTTGCCCTCTTTGAGGGCACCAACTACCTCTGTCCTAAAGAAGTACATTTCCACTCTCACCCCCAGGAAGCAGCTCTACCTGACAGGGAGAAAAGCAGCATATAATTCTGCATCAGCCTCACTGGGCAGGTCTGATTTGCCGGGGGTATTTTGGGGATCTCCAATGATGTGGTCTTCACCTGTCCTGTTTGAGACACTCTGTCAAAGTTGATGTTTCTTCAGAAAATGTAAAATGCTGAGTTTTTTCCAAACCCTCAGTTAAGAAATGAAGCTTTAAAACTTTGGCCAAGGTCACCCTGCTTTTAGCGAGAGACACCCTCCTGAGACCCAAGGCTCCCAAGCTCTCCAGGGTAGCTCTTTCAGTATGTACACAGCCTGGTCTGGGGAAGCTTCACTCAGTCAGAAGCCTCAAGCTTTGGACTGACTTCTGCAGGATGTCAGATGTCAGTACCAGACTGAAGAGGGAAAACATGTCCCTTCCAACGAGAGATGTTGCATGAAGTTCCAGTTCAAAAGTTCCTTGCTATAGCATACCATCTAGGAGCCTTGAAGAGAGCAAACGCCTGCTAAAACAGAATCCTGAATTCTTCTTTCAGTAAAGACAATGGCACCCACCTTCACAGCATGGACCAAAACTCCAGTGGTAATTTGAGGAATGCCCCTTCCAGCTTCTCCTACCTGAATCCTACCCTTCCCTCAAGACCTAAGTCAAGCCTTGCCCCTTCCTGATGTCTTTCCTGACTAGCTAGACTTTCCTAGTGATTCCTCCCTCCTCTGAAATGGACACACCTTTATTGTAGCTGCCATCCCTTTGGCAATGCATCGGGCCGCTGCACTATTACGATGGCTCTCATTTTGTTGCCCAAAGCTCTTATTTGCTTATGCACAGTATTCTCCGAGTGCAGGTCATGACTTACACACATTGGGTGTCTATAGATCCTAACACACAGCTCCCACCCACAGAGGCTTTCGTTCGGTCCTCACTGTTTTGTTGGGGCACCTAATCCAATTCGGTAACTCACAAGGGTCGAGTGTAAGAGGGCCAGACAGGATAGTGAGGCTTTGGTGTGGCCATCCATGGAGAATGTTATGTCCTTAGAGCTGGTGGCGGGGGAAGGATCCGGCAGCTCTGCAGCATGGGGAGGGGTACAGGTGAAGACACTCCCCGCTGTCTGGGGGCTCGTTGCTCTCCCTGCTCTACCTCTTTCCAATTACACAGCTTTGGGCAATGCCTCACTTTTTGCTTCCTCATGTCTAGACTGTCAATACCAACAGGACCCCCCTAATTGGCCCTTTGGGAGGGCTTAGGGACATAATGCATGGAAGTGATCTATGTAGAGCAGAGCTCAAGAAATGTTAGCTATTTTGATTCTCCTCTCTCGTGCTTAATATCCTTTGCTGTTGCATATTCATTTGTGTGGCTATTTGACTAACAACTGTCTTTTCCACTAAAAGACACGCTTGGTGAAGCCAGAAGCTGTTTTGCTCATCTCTGTACTTCAGTAACTCCCAGCATACTACCCAGCACACGGCAGATAACTGGTAAATATTTGGTGAATATATGAATGTATGAGTGAGCTGAAGACACTTAATAACTGTTTGCTAGATGATTCCAGGAGTGTTGCTAATGTTGTTTCCCAACCTAGGTGCTGGTTACATCCAGAAGGCAATACCCATATGTTTTAAAATGTACATATTATTATTATTATTATTATTCAAGAGTGGCAAGTCCAGCAGATCAAAAAGGTAGTCTACTATAGTCCCCAAAAAGAGGGGACTTGCCCTGGGGCAGGGGAGCACATGGCTGACCTTTGAGCACAGCAAGCACAGGACTTTCTTTGATGGAAATCAACCCAGTGAACTGTACCAAATGGTAGAGGAAAGACCTACAAAGTTTCCAGGAAATATGATTCCTAACCCGAGTTTCGAAGAAAGTACAAGAGCTGTCTGGGCAAGGGGCTAGCGATTTGGGCAAAGAAAAAAAAAAGTACCCAGAATGGACGTGCATGGCAGGTCGGTGCCTGAAAGGCCCCCACCATGTCTATGAGATGTCAGCGGTGGTGCCGGAGAGGTGGAAAGGACCAGGCCATTCTCCAACGGACTCTAGAAGAGTCCAGAAGGCATTCTCCGTGGTCATATTCTGTTATTTGGTACACCCTGGCCATTTGAAAGAGCCAAATTCCAACCACAAACACATGAGATAACTTGCCAGCTCCTGTATTTTGGGGTGCCAGGGGTTAAATCTTGAAATTAAAAGCTTGCCTTTGGCTTTGATGGAAAAACCTGAAGTGCTCTCTGTCTCTGTAGGACCAGATGTTCATCAAATCCAACTGTCTCTCGCAGCTACACTGCTCACCCAGAGACAGGGTTCTGCTGTGGACAAAAGAAGGCAGAGGGTAAAGCCTGCCCTGACCCCTTCCCACTACGAATGAACCCTGGCAAACACACACCAACACACCAGCTGGCAATGGCCGCTCCAACAGCTATGGACCGTTAGTCCTGATGGCATCGTCTCTCCTCCTGGTTCCCATCAGTGTGACCTGCAAAGGGGAGGGTGAGCGTGTTTCTGTGCGTAGGCCAGTACTGTGGCTTTGCTGCCTCTTCATTCAGCTCTGACTTCCCTGTCTACCTGGAGCTCATAGAGGCCAGAGTTCTGCCCCCAACCAAGACAGGATAGAGAACCCCAGGCTCCCACCATGGCCCGGGGAGCTTCTGATTCCGACAGACTGGAGAAGCAGAGGCCCTCTGGGTCCTCAAAGCACTGCGGTGAGTTGAAGCCGTGCCAGGACTAAGATCTGCAGCTTCATCCGTCTCTGTCCTCTCCTCCAGCTGTCCTGCCAGTGGGCCTTTGACAGGACAAATGGGAAAGCAGCTGGCCCGTTCCCGTTCCCACTAGCCAAATACCATTCTCCACATGGCTCAGGATAGCACACTCTACACTTTTTCAAAGCACTTTCATATACTTGTCCCATTTCATCCTGTGCGTCAAAGCCCCATGCTGTGCTTAAAGCCCCTGGTGCCTCAAATCAGTAAGCAATTAAAGGTAGACTTGGAACCCGGCATCTTGTCTCCCTGGTTCCTGGTCTGGTACATTTCCTACCCTGTCACAGAGCCATGCGTCGATCTTATTAGCGTGGCTGTGCTTTCAAATAATGACGGTCTCTGTGGAGAAAGCAAGCCGATGGCTGGTCCACAGGTCACGTGGAACTGTCCCCAAGTGGCCCTCATCAACCACAGAGGCTTCTCCACCTCCAGGGTAAAATCAGGGTCACCGCCTCCAAGCCCGGGTCAATGCCAGACGCCTTCACGACAGCCGGGAAAAGGAAGTCACCCGACAGACAGAACGTCCTGCACTCTGAGGGAAGACAGCAGCAGAGGGGCCTGAAGAAAAACCACTGTGAGACAGACGGAATCAGGAGCAGCTTTGGTTCAGGCATCAGAAGCCAGCTGATGAGGATGTTTATGGTACAGAGCAATGTCTCAGAGCCCAGCCAGACCCAAGGGGTGCAGCAGGGTCCCAAGAAAAACTGCAGAATAAATGGCATACCTCCTCTCTCTCTCTCTCGCTCTCGCTCTCTCCCCACCACCCCCACATGTCATCTCTCATCTCAGGCTCTCTGCAGGCCTGGTCCCTTGTCTTCCCTGTGTCATGGTTTCTCTGCTCGGCGCTTCTACTTCCTTATCCTTTCACTGTGTTTTTTGCTTTGTCTCATGTGCCTCAGCATGAACTTTGGCTCCGTCTGCACCTGGACCCTACAGCTACCAAATGAGTCCCTGGAATTGGACATGCCCCAACTCCAGGGGCTGAGAAAGCAGATTTCGTGGTTCAGCTAGGCTGGCAGGGCCCGTCCCCGATCCACCCAGGGACTCCAGGGGACTGGGACACAGGGAACACCACCAGACCCACCCTTCTGTGGACACCAGTTCCTTCGAACAGAGCCTAGACAAGCACTCCTGTGCAACATCTCAGAAAGAAAGGCCTTACTTCTAGAGGCCACTAAATAAACAGTCTGTCAAGCAGTGTTGGAATATGGGTTAGAACGATGGATAATAGGGCACCTGGGTGACTCAGTTGGTGAAGCAGCCAACCCTTGATTTTGGCTCATGATCTCATAATCTCATGATCTCAGGGGCATGAGGTCGAGCCCCCCATACAGCTCCACGCTCAGCAGGGAATCCGCATGAGATTCTCTCTCCCTCTCCCTCTGCCTCTGCCCCTCCCCTTCACATGCTCTCTCTCCCTCTCTCTAAAATAAATAAATAAAGCTTTTAAAAAAAAAAGAACAATGGATAGTAACACGAACACTAGGACACAGAATCCGTTAGATTACATCCTCTCTGAGGAAGTGGTTATCTAGACCAGTGATTATAAATCGCTTTTAATAAATGAAATTATTCAAACAGAGCAAAATGCCTCATTTCTCAACATACCTTACTAGGAAAAAGAAAAAAAAAAAGCCCCACCAGATTCAATAAGAAGATGGGCCTACTTTAGATGAGACTCTAAAACTTGGGTAAGCGTGAAAAATCCTGCACTGGGACTCAGGACACCTGGGTATTAATTCAGGTTATGTGATGAAATTTCCATCTGGGAGTCCCTCCCTCTTCGTCTTGTGAACTCCCAACCAATTTTATTTCCAAGACTCCAGGAAGCTTCAGCTTTGTACTCCTATGGGACCCCCTACATAACCCCATAATGGCAACTTCACATTGTCCTGAAATGTTTGCTCACCACCTATCTCTCTCACTAGAAGCAAGTTCCTTTAGCATGGAACCTCTATCTTTATCCACAGTTACATCCCAGTGCCTTCCAAGGGGTACTTGACAAACAGCAGGCACTCAATAAATGTTTTTCAACTGAACTGATTTTACTTGCTTATCTGCGCCACAAATAAAGGCACACATGCTGCTGTCTGGATGAAAACATTGAGACTTCTTGTGATAAAAGGAGGATCACCATTGCATAGACATTGCAGAGGCCACGAGACAGCCAGTACTCTAGAGCACAGTCAGCCCTTCCTGGGACACTGATTTCTCCACCTGCAATATTAGGAAGAAATTGCATATTCCTAAACTGAAAATCAATATGTCCATACCACCACAGGTTCTTTCCAAGGCACATTTTATTACAAAAGGAAAATCTGCATGTAAAAACAAATAGCAGAGTGATGTCAAAAAAATGACAGACTAGGAAGCCCTAAGCTCTCATCTCTCCCACAAAAACATTAAAAAACAAGCAGAAACTGTCAGAAAAAAATTTGTAAGAACTCTGGAAAACAGTCAAAAGTTTACAACAACCAAGTGAAAGCTAGATTGAGAAAAAGTCACTTCAAAATTCTACAAGGCTTTTCTACCTATTTTATATGCACCCCCCCCCCACCATGTGATAGCAGTCTTAAAGTGGCAACAGTCTTAAAGCAGCAATGGTCTTAGTGACAAAAAGCTTAAAGAGGCAACAGGCTGCGTTCCCAGTATGGGACAATTTCTCTGGTTCTTGAGGGAGCAGAGCACACTTTATTTGCAAATTCTTGTGTATATCACATATATCTGAGCCACATGTCCCTTCTAACCTGTTGAGACTACCTGAAGGACTGATACAAAGTGCTTCTCTCTGTTTCGCCTACCTCAGAACACAGACTGAAAAAGCTCAAAAACACTGGAAGCTGAATTAACATTTAGATGCCTGGAAAAATTATTACAGTTCAACATACAATACACAGCCTAACGCAAAGCTGTAGAGCGTTCCTCTAGAAATCAGGACATTCAAAACCAATCAGGGAATCTAGACAGACATGAAGATTCCTAAGGCAAGACCTGAGAAGAACTAAGCTTTCACCTTGAACTGAGATCCTTAGGCACAGTGCAGGCCTGCCTGAAAGTCAAAGGAGAAACCAGACACAGAACCAATTTGCAAAGAGTCAGAGAGCTCCTGGCTTTTAAAGAATTCCCAGTCAAACCATCAGCTGAATAAAGGCTAAGGAACGGAGATGTTGGTGGCCACATCAAAAGGAACACAGTCTTTGAAATAATATTTTGGGAATGTCACGAAACAAATAGACTACTACAACCTCCAACAACTAAAAAAGCCAGCAAATCCTTGGGAAAGGGAAGGATTTGGCTTCCAGAGTTACCACTTAATAATAGTCAAGTGTACAATTTTCAGTGAAAAATCTTAAGGCAGGAGCTCCTGGGTGGCTCAGTGGGTTAAGCCTCTGCCCTCAGCTCAGGTCATGATCTCAGGGTCCTGGAATCGAGCCCCGCATTGGGCTCTCTGCTCAGCAGGGAGCCTGCTTCCTCCTCTCTCTCTGCCTGCCTCTCTGCCTACCTGTGACCTTTGTCTGTCAAATAAATAAATAAAATCTTAAGGCACACAAAGAAACATGAAATTGTGGCTCAGCCAGGGTAATAAAATTAACTGAAACTATCCCTGAGGAAGGCCAGAAACTCAGAGTTACTAGACAAAGATTTTTTAAATTGTACAGAATATGATCAAACCACCAGAGGAAAACATGAACAAAGAATAAAAGAAAATCAGGAAAATGATGTATGAACAGATTGACAATATCAATAAAGAGGTATAAATTATTTTTAAAAAACTGAAATTCTAGAGTAGAAAGTACAATAACTGAAAGGAAAGATTCACCAGAGGGCTCAAAAGCAGATTTAAGCAAGCAGAAGAAAGAGTCAACAAACTTGAAAATAGGACGATTGAAATGGTTGAGGCTGAGAAGAACAAAAGAATGAAGATAATGAATAAAGAAGAAAGAATTAAGACAAGTGAATAAAACCTAAAGGATCTTTGGGACACTATCCAGTAGAGCAACATACACATTATGGGTGTCCCAGGAGGAGAAGTGGGAGAAGGAAGAAACAACATTTGAAGAAATAATTTTGAAGACATTCCAAATTTCATCAAAGACATGAATGTACAGGTCCAAGAAACTCAACCACTAGTAGAATAAACACCAAGAGACCCATGCATAGACACATTCTAAGCAAACTGGCAAAACATAAAGCAAATGTTAAAAGCAAAAGGAAGAAGTGGCACTCTCTCCATTTAGCCCACCATCACACTAGAGAATAACTCAAAGCCATAAGAAAAAATAAAGAACATTGGCAAAGGTAACTACAGAGGTGAATATAAAAGACCAGTAAATATAAAAGCCAGTGTTATTGTAATTTTGGTAGCTTTACAAATTCTCTCTATTTCCTACATGATTTAATAAGCACATACATTGAGCAATAGTTATAATTCTACGTTAATGGACATAAAAATGCAAAAAGAGATATAATTTGTGACTATAGCTGTATAAAAGGGAAAGATGTATAACATAGGAGCAAGATATTCTACATTACTGAAAATAAGTTGGCATTATTAAAATTACATTGTTATAAATTTAAGGTTTCAGTAATAATCCCCATTAATCCAGCAATATCCTTACAATAAAACAAGACAAAAACATCACAAGAGGAAATTATAGACCAATAGCCTTTATGAACAGTATGCAAAATCCTCAACAAAATACTAGAAAACCAAATTCAGCAGCATATTAAAAGGAAATACACCATGGCCAAGTAGGATTTGTTCCTGGAATGTAAGGATGGTTCAGCACACAAAAATCAACCAATACATCACATTACTAGAATGAAAGGAAGAAACCCCATGATGATCTCAATGCAGAAAAACATCTGACTAAATTCAACACCCTTTTATGATAAAAACATTCATTAAAGTAGAAGGAAACTTCTTCAATATGACAAGAGCCATAGGTGAAAAATGCACAGCTAACATGATACTCAGTGGTGAAAGACTGAAAGGTAAAATCTCTCTCAGATGAGAATAAGATGCCTACTTTCACTACTTCTATTCAACATAAGACTAGACATTCTAGCCAAAGAAATTAACCAAGAAAAATAAATTAAGGGCATCAAATTGAAAAGAAGAAGAAAATTATCTCTGTTCACAGATGACATGTTCCTATAGGTAGAAAACCTTTAAGATTCCACTCAAAAAACCCTGTTAAAGCTAACAAATGAATTCAGCAAAGGTGTAGGATACAAAATCAACACTTGAAAATCAGTTGTGTTTCTGCACATGGGCAATGAACAACCCAAAGAGGAAATTAGGAAAACAATTACACTTATAATAGCATGAAAAAAAAATAAAATAATCAGGAATAAGTTTAGCAAAGGAGATGAAAGACTTCACACTGAAAATTGCAATGCATTCTGAAGAAAATAAAACATAAATAAGAGAGAGGTCTCATGTTCATAGATGAAAAGACATTACATTGTTTAGATTACAATAATATTCAAAGAAATCTACAGATTCACTACAATCCCTATAAGATCCCAACAGCATTTTAAAATAGAAAAAATATTAGAAAATAGAAAAAATAGAATCTCAAAGGACCCTGAATATCAAAAACAATCTTAAGAAAGAAAAACAAAGCTAGAAGTCTCACATTTCCTGAATCAAAACACTTACAAAGCTATAGTAATAAAGCGGTATGGTACTTGCATAAAGACAGACATACAGAGTAATGAATAGACAGCTCAGAAATAAACCCTCCCATATACGGTCAAATGACCTTTGACAACAGTGCCAAGGATATGTGATGGGGAAAAGATAGTCTCTTTAAGAAATGGTGTTGGAAAAACTGAATATCCACATGAAAAAGAATAAATTGGACATATTATATTAAAAAATTAACCTGAAATGTATCAAAGACCTAAATTCAAGAGCTCAAACTATAAAACAGATGAAAATGTATAGGAAAAGCTTCATGACATTGAATTTGGCATTGATTTCTTGGATATGACACCAAAAGCACAAGCAACAAAGAAAAAAAATAGATAAATTGGACTTCATCAGAATAAAAAACTTTTATGCATCAGAGAATACCATCAAGAGAGCAAAAAGAAATGCACAAAATGGTAGAAAATATTTGCAAATCATATATCTAATAAAAGCTTAATAAGAATATATGTAAAGAGCTTTTACAACTCAACAACAATAAAGACAATTAAGAAATGAGCAAACCTGTGAGTAGGCATTCCTCCAAAGAAGATATACAAATGGATGATTAGTACATAAAAGATGTTCAACATCATATTCATTAGAAACATGCAATTGAAAACCACAATGAAACACCACTTCAAACTCATTACAATGTCTATTACTAAAATAAAAAAGGATACAGTTACTGTTGACAAAGTTGTAGAGAAAGCAGAACCCTCTTCCATTTCTGATGGGAACGTAAAATGATGCAGCTGCTGTGGAAAACAGGTTGGCAGTTCCTCAGATACTTAGACATAGACTCACCATTGGTCTGGCAATTCAGCTCACAGGTATATACTCAAAGAATTGAAAACAGGTATTTAAACAGATGTTTCTCCAACATTCACAGTGGCATTATTCACAACAGCCAAAAGGTGGAAACATAGATAAATGGATAGGCAAATTGTGATATGCACATACAATGGAATATTATTCAGCCTTAAAAAAGAAGAAAGTTCTCACCCATGCTACAACATGAATATATCTTGAAGATATGCTGAACGAAATAACTCAGACACAAATGGACAAATATGATATGGTTCTACTTATAGCAGATAACTAGAGAGGTGAAATTCCTAGATAGAAAGTATAATAGTGGTTCCTAGGGGCTGGGAGGAGTTCTTATCTGATGGGTATCGAATTTTGAATTGGGATGCTGAAAAGGTTTTGGAAGTAGGTAGTGTTGATAGTTATACAACATAGTGAAGGTACTCAATGCCACTCAATTATGCAACTAAAAATGGTTAAAATGGTAAATTTTACATATGATATGCATTTTACCACAGTATTTTTTTTAAGATTTTATTTATTTATTTGACAGAGATCACAAGTAGGCAGAGAGGCAGAGAGAGAGAGGAGGAAGCAGGCTCCCTGCTGAGCTGAGAGCCCGATGCGGGGCTCAATCCCAGGACCCTGGGATCATGACCTGAGCTGAAGGCAGAGGCTTTAACCCACTGAGCCACCCAGGCGCCCCTTACCACAATATTTAAAAATTGAAATAAAATTAAGAGATCACCCCAGGTAGAGGGCGCAGGCAGGTTCTTCTTCTCAGGACAGTATAAGGCACAAAAGTGTGGATGTTCCTGGGGTGCCTGGGTGGCTCAGTCCATTGAGTGACCAACTCTCGATTTCAGCTCAGGTCATGATCTCAGGGTTGTGAGATCAAGCCCCATGTCCAGCTTCACACTTGGATCGGAGTCTGCTTCAGAGTCTCTCCCTCCTTCTCCCCCTGCCCCTCCCCCTACTTACTCTCCCTCTAAAATAAATAAGTTAATTAAATATTTCAAAAATTTGGATGCTCCCATGACTGGCAGGAGCCGTGCCCTGCTTAGCAGAAGGGGGTGAACTGCAGGCATCTGGGAAAGCAGGCTGCGCACTCAGTCAGCCATCAAGGAGCTCTGAACTTACAACGCACACCACCTTTTGGCTATTGTGAATAATGTTGCTATGAACACTGGTATGCAAATATTTGAGTCCCTGTTTTCAGTTCTCTTGAGGATATACTTAGAAGTGGAATTTCTGGCTCGTTTAGTAATTCTATATTTAGCTTTCCGAGGAACCATCAAACCATATCCCACAGTGGCTATCCCAGTTTACATGCATCCTCCCAGAAATGTAAAGGGCTCAAATTTCTCCATATCTCCACCAACACGTGTTATTTTCCTCTGTTTTGGTTATATCCATGCTAATGAATGTAACATGGTATCTTATTGTGGTTTTGATTTGCATTTCCCTAGATACTGATACTGATACTCAGCATCCCTTGTTACTGAGTATCTTTTCATGTGCATATTGGCCATTCATACATCTTCTCTGGAAAAATGTCTATTCAAGTCTTTTGAGCATTTTTAAATTGGGTTATTTGTTTTGTTGTTATTAAGTCTTACATATTCTTTATATATTCTGAACATTAAGCCCTTATCAGAAATAGGCTTTGCAAGTATTTCCTCCCACTCTAGGCTGCCTTTTGCACATCTTGTGTGATTAACATCTTGTTCTTTTACACACAGAAGTCTTTAATTTTGAGGAAATCCAATTTCTCTATTGTTTACCTTTGTTGTTCATACTTTTGGTATCATATCTAATAACCTATTACCTAATCTGAGGTCACTCTGTCTTTCTCTGTCAAATAAATAAATAAAAGAATCTTTTAATAAATAAATAAATATTGTTTTGGTCATTTGGAGTCCCTTGTGATTTCATAGGAATCTTGGGAAGATTTTTCTGCTTCTGCAAAATCAAAAACAAAAACATCACAGTGGTATTTCACAGGAATTGCACTGAATGTAAATTGCATGAGTAGTATTGTCATCTTAAGGATGTTATGTCTTCTACGACATAAACATGTGATTGACCCAATCATCAAAGCAGGAAGGGAACATTATTGGAACCTGTTTCCAGGGGACCAGTAATAAACCCTGCCAACCACGCTGTGTCAGGAATCAGAGAGCAATAGAAGCAGGACCAAAGATTAACAAGAATCCTTTATCCATTCTTATATTCCACAGCATTTACTAGGTACCCACAATTTGCCACATTTTGTGCTAGGCACTTAGGTTCAAAGACAAGACATACCTCATGCTCTTGTGAACCTCAAAGTCAAGTACAGCATGTGTTAGGATCTTTTGGTTACAGCAGACATTCACTAAAACTAATTTGAGAAACAAGGAGGGGTTAATTGTAAGAATGACAGCCAGGCCTCAGAGAAAGCAAGGAACCACAAACTAGAAAGTTGTTCGGTACTCAGAATGCTCTCCACCACGATCTCTCATACCTGTGTCTTTCCTGACATCTGCTTCCTTCTTCTCTTCCTCACATATTGGCTAGCACTGCTCTTCCCATCTATATGGTAGCAAATGTGGCCAAAGATATTAACCATATTTGCTCATTAGTGGTCTAAACATGTCTCTCTGTCCCAAATTTAAATTCCTAGGAAGAGACATTGAGGACAAGTCTCCATCCATAAATTCCTCAACTATAGCCTAAGTAGGATAATAATTGGCCTGTATTAGCTGCCTTCTCCTGGTCCGATTAACTGTAACCAGGGGGCTAGGATCATCAGCACAGATAGCTACTAAGAGACCACCATGGCTACTATGTGGATTTGAGGGGCAAAACAGACAAGCCAAAAGGCATCCACAATGGTGGGTGGGGAGCACCAGAATATAATTAATAGCTCAGTGTGCTAAATGTTGGTGGTGAGCACAGAGTGCTCTAAAACCATATCAGAGGAGCCCTAGAATCTACAGTAGGGGCAGAGAGGGAGATGCCATATTGAATACAGCAGCTACACACAAGGTTGAGCTATGTTTTTTTCTTTTCTTTTCTGTATTTTTTAAAAATTTTAAAAAGATCTTTTATTTATTGGACAGAGAGAGAGGGAGAGCACAAGCAGGGAAGGGCAGAAAGGGAGAAGCAGGATCCCCGATGAGCAAGGAGTCCAGTGCGGGACTCAATCCCAGGACTCTGGGATCATGACCTGAGCCCAAAGCAGACGCTTAACCTACTGAGCCACCCAGGTGTCCCTGTTTTTTATTTTCTAAAGCCAAAACCAAGCAAAGCGAAGATGGGAAACACAGGATCTGAGGTGGGTCAGAGGGAGCCAGAAGGACCCACAGTTCCAGTTCACAGAGCTAGTAACATGGAGATTGAGCACTGAGATCAAGTCTATCCAGTCCAAAAGCCCATGCCCTTTCCTCTGCTCATCACTGCAACTCTTTGGGCAGAAAAATATTTCGCTAGTCTGAGCAAGTATGAAAAAAAAAGCTCCATAAAATTATGAATTTGTTTGTTTACTAATATAATACCATGTTTTTATAAAGTTTCTGAGAGGCATATAAAACTACATTATTTTCAGAAATTACTCATCAAACATTTACAATATGCCAGGTATGTGTTAAAGCTTTCACCAACATTATTATATTTTATCTGCAATAACCCTTTACAGTAGGTGGTATTATTACCTCCATTGTTTTTTAAGATTTTATTTATTTATTTGAGAGAGACAGCACATGAGAGAGAGAGAGCACAAGCAGGGGGAGTGGCAGAGGGAGACGGAGAAGGCTTCCCCACTGAGCAAGGAGCATGATGTGGGACTTGATCCCAGGACCCTGAGATGATGATCTGAGCTGAAGGCAGATGCTTAACCAACTGAGCCACCCAAGCACCCCCTACCTCCATTTTTTTGAGTGAAAACACTGGGATTTGTACAGTCTTTTAAGTAATTGCATGATGTGATACAGCTAGTAAGTGGCAAGCTAGAATTCAAGTCTAGTTTGAGTCCTCAAGCTCTTAACTGTTAGGCTAACTAGTTGAAAAGTCAAAGTAAAGGAAAAACATGATTAATAAATTAAATCCTGATTATCCCCTAGAATTGTATTCCATATTGTCTTGATTGGAAGCCAAGAATAAGCCAAAAATACTAAAGATTCCTAGTAGACAAATCAAAAAAGGAAGAACCCTAGTTTAAGAGTCACAATACTCTTAAGATAAGTACAAACTTAGCATAGCCCCAATTTTTCTGAAACTGAGAGAATTTTACCCTTGAGTCTTCATAGAGAGAATAATGCTGTGTGATGTCATGGATGATGTCCTGACAACATCTTCATAGTTAATACTACGATGAGTTTTATAACTCATACTCTTGGAATTCATACACTTCATTGCAGTTAGCATAAAGCCAAAGAACATGTGAGTTTAGGAAGCTCTGTGTGAGGCCAAACTAATGCAGTCCAATTCACAGCTCTCTAAAGAACTGGTTAGAGCCAAGATGAGTGTGAGTGTGTGTCCATGGATTGCACTTCCTTCTGGGACTCCTCCACACATATTTGAACAAGAACTGTACAGGGAGTCCTAGCTGGGATTTCTGACATAAACCTGCAGTGTGGTTAGTCTATGTTGCTGATTAAAAGCAGAGCCCCAGAGAGAGAGATGTGGGTTAAAATTATCATTTACCTACATCAAAAACTAATGATGTACTGTATGGAGACTAACATAACATAATAAAAACTATATATTAAAAAAAATCATTAACCTCCATGGATGATCATCCTACCTATATGGAATAATCTGGTTTTAATCAATATTATCTCATAAAAATGTTAAAAAGCAATATTCTATGAAAATTATTTTAAGAACAATAGGTGAAACACAAATGTATATGCCAAAGCTACTTTGTGTTCCCTCAATTGTTTAAAAATTAAGATGGTGATACTTACTATTTAATTACAAACAGGAAAAAACATTTTAATAATCTAATAAACACTGAGTGTCTGCAATCAGAATACAGATTGAAGCTAATAAGCTGCTCCCTGTTGGCATAACTCTGATCATTCAATAGAAAACTGTTCTTTGATTTTCCTCTCTTCTTTATAATGGAAATAAAGTGCCTTATAAATGAAGTTTTTATTAGGTATTGAAAGAAAGTGATGAAATTTAAAAAAAAACTCAGAATGAGGTGAAATTGTTGAGGAAGAAGTATTAATAGAACATACATCAAAATATATGAAGATGTCAAATAAAATATTACTTGGAATGTCAGCCAGGTAGTAGTCTGCTTACAGCTTAAAATAGAGAACAAAATATTCAGATGCTTCTATTTAAGTTAGGAATAATATGAAAAATTAGCATGCCTACTGCTATAAGGCGAAGAATTCATGATTTGGCTCATCAAAAAGAATTCCCAAATTTCAACATAAAAGCAAAACTATTAAGTCCACTTGAGAATTATCTATGATAGTTTTTGCTCATTAAATGATTTTCATAATACAGACTGAAATTGATGGTGGCTAAATCCGAGGACTCTGCAAAAAATGGAATGTATTGAGTGTAAATCCTAACAAGAAAAAAGAATGGGATAAGTAGTGAAAATGGGGCTGCTGTCTTTATAGAACAAATTACAGAAAGTAGGAAAAGTTTCCCAAGGAAAACTGGGGACCTACACCAGATTTTTTAAAAAGCACTTTTACTGCTGTGATATAAGGTACAGAAATTACAGTATTGATGTTTAAGTTATGAGGCTGATATTAGGAAAACTCTTGAATTTCAGGATTAACTAGAATTTTACAAATTGAGTCAAAATACTCTTTCTTCCAGCCTCACCACATACTCCTCTGCAATCACAGCTGAGTGTAAATTAATCCCCACCACGTGACTGCATTGTGAGCTCCGAGAGGGCGGACGTGTCCGTTTACTTCACTGTTGTCCTCCCAGCAACGACAACAGTATGGCACATAGTTTCTGCTCGAGAAGTATCTGTGAAAAGAATGAACGCTTTTGAGTGAGTGAATGAATGTCACTTAGATACAGAAGTAAATGCCTGCCAAAACTTGGAAGTAAGGTCAAGGGCTGGGAATGAAACTAATAAGATATAAGAAAGGCCACAGTTCTCTGTAAAAAATAATCCAAAAGCTTGCCTATATATGTGGAGGGGGGGCAGACTGGGGACTCCTGAGTATAATTAAGATATGGGAGATAGTATCAGGGAGTCGTGATGTAAACATTATTGCGACCAAAAAAAAAAAAAAAATAGAGGACTGTTTTTTATATACTGCTAGGGGAAAAAATTATGTAACCAAACAGGATCTGGGAAATAAGAGATCAGAGATGAATATTTTAATTTTTCAGGGTTGCCTGGGTGGCTGAGTTGGTTGGGTGTATGAGTCTTTATTTTGGCTCAGGTTATAGTCTTACAGGAGTGAGATCGAGCCCTGCATCAGGCTCTGCGTAGGGCTTGGAGCCTTGCCTAAGATTCTCTCTCTTCCTCTGCCCCTTCCACCCTCCATGTGCATACATGCTCTCTCTCTTTCTAAAAAAAAGAAAAACTTTTTTTTAAATCTTTCTGCTGAATTACTAGATATTACACTTGTATACATTTATACTTGTATATATGTATAGTATAGTAGAGCAGAGTAACATGTTTGTTAACTATACTGGAATTAAAATAAAATAAGGAAAAATAAATATAAAATTACCAGGTTTTTGAAGTATATACTTGATGAAAAAATATTCACCATCAAATGGTAAATAAAAATTGAGATTATAGATGATATTTTCTTTAAATTAAAACTATACATATCTGGAAGGGAAAATCTCAAATTATAAAAGAAATAATCTCTAAATACTAAAAAAAAAAATTTTTCTTTGTTTTTCTGATTTCCTGACTAATAAAGTAAGCTCCATGAGGGAAGAAATTGTTTTTGTCTATTTGGATGGATGCATGTATGGATGGATGAAGGAATAGATAATTCTTTCAATCTCTTATCCATGCATGGAAGACTCTGTCCTTGTTAATCCAGCATGATCCGGGAGAAGCAATCATTGAATCCGTCAAACAGAAGGCTTTGGGTCACCTGAATGACATCTGTTATTTTGAGAAAGAGATGGTTTACCCAGCTTCACTATGCTCAGCTCTGTTAATAAACATTTATTGACTGTCTACCATGGAATCGTTCTCAAATGCGATGTTAAAAGACTCATGGGTGTTCATCGAGCTATAGATCAGTTGGCTGTGATTAAACCTGAAAGTAAGTGTCCTCAGCAGCAGGGGACTGTGTTTCTCTCTCACGCACACATCCAGATCACACGGCGGCTCTGCTCCACAGTGATTCCAGGAACAGGCCGTGTGCTCGTCGGGTTAAACTAAGTTATGCTGCAGGAACACCGCCCTGAAGTCTCAACGCCTTAGTAAGTAAACATTTTTCTGGATCCTTCCCCCGCTCATGGAGCAGCTGCTACGGGCCTGACTGGCATCTGAGAAAGCTACTTCAGGTGGTGGTGCTGGGATCTTGATTGAATCAATGTTTCTGTCAAGCACAAGGCCAAGACAAGGCCCAAGTCCTGGAGGGTCAGCTGATAAAGTAACAAAGAGCTCTTTTTCTGACTTAGACAGTTTACTACTTACATGGACAGTGAAGAAACGCTGCCAAAAGCGCCCCCTTCCTGAGGTCCTCGCCACACAAACTGGAAGGATGAACCCTCAAACTAGAGGCCAGGGGACCACAACACAACACTGTGGGACACCCAGTGGTGGAACAGCTCTCTGCCAAGGTCGGTCACATGGTTTTACAGTCCTGCAGCTTTATTCCAACAGGCTGGGGCAGGAAGCACCACCGCTCAGGACCCCGGAAGCAAGGAAGGGAGAGAGGGAGGCTTGGGCATGGTCTGGGAGGGCTCCACACAAGCCCCCCATCCTCTTGTATTGCACAAGCATCCAAGACCTACTAGCAAGACAGATTCACCGCATGTCAAGCCTCCAATGGAGCTGTTCCCCATGCCTGCAAGCCCACCGTCTCCACCTGCACCGGGAAAGAACACAGACTGGAAGGTTGTGTGTGCTTCTGCCCAGAAGACAGCCTACGTCACAACTGAACGTGGCTCTGTTGAACTGCCAGGGAACGTGGGGGCATGAGGCTATCCGGTGAGCTACGGCTCTCAAGGTGCAGGACCCAGGCTCTTCCCTTGGTCTTCAGCCATCCCCAGGGCATCTGCCTTATCTGCGTGGCCCAGCTGGCTGCACAGTATGCAGCAGGAAAGAGAAAGGACTCCCCTTCTTTTTAAGGGAATGATGACCCTGAAGGTGCACGCACTACTTCACCCACAGCCACGTGGCCACACAAGGTAGGCTAGGAAGTGTGGCCTTTCTCTTCAGGGGTCACATACCTGGTAAAACTCTGTCACTGCGGAAGGGAGGACAGATACTGGGGACAGAGCAGAATCATTCGTAAGGTGTTTTCTGGGTACTCTGGCTCCAGTAAAAGTTAAAACATTGATGTATGTTAAGGATTTTTTGCTTTTTGCTTTTTGCAATTTGCAAGTTGTATGTCCCTCTTGTTGTC
Organism: Mustela nigripes; assembly: GCF_022355385.1. NCBI lineage: Eukaryota > Metazoa > Chordata > Mammalia > Carnivora > Mustelidae > Mustela > Mustela nigripes. The sequence continues at coordinate 107,501,635 of NC_081560.1, forward strand.
TTTTGTTTTGACAGGATTCTGAGTAAATAACAAGGCATAGAGCTGCTGCTACCACACCGGGGTAAATGAGCATGGCTTTGGTGGGCCCATGAACTTCACCAGGCAAGTATGCCACAGCAGGTGGAGGAGGTTAGAGGCACTCACAGAAACAGCCTATAATTCGGTAGGAAGGGAGTGCACAGCCTGGGCACAGGCTCCGAGTCATGGCTTAAAAAGCCGTGTGTGAGACTTGCAAAGCAGACTGGCACTGTCAGCATTTAAAGCACAGAGGAATGGCATGGAAAGACCTATGTGAAATAATCCTTTAAGGTCATGCAGCTCCTTTTATACCTCTTTACCCAGCAAACCCCAGATGAGGAACCAGCTTTCCCAAAGATTCTGAAACTGGATAAGAGCTCAGTATCCCCCTCAATAGATCAAATCTGGTTGTCACTGTCAGTGGATCTTTTCCATTGTAAATATCTTTCAGGTTTGATGATTGTGACATTATGAGCTGGATCTGAGAACCTAGTTAATGCTGGGTTTATGGATACAGTGAAGTTTCTAAAACTGCTAAGTGAATGCACAACACCATAACACAGGAATCCTGTTATGGGCATGCCCAGTACGGGTCCACCAGCACGCCCAGCCAGCACCACCTTCAGCATTTCTATCAAGTGCATGTATGTTTCACGACAACAGAAGGTTAGCCTGACTGTGGTCTCGTGGCTTGAATGTGGGTGTTTATACCAGAATGACTGCCTGCCGGTGTAACACGATAGCTGGCACGTCCACAGAGCTGCATTTGAGACAGGAGGCGCTACTGAAGTCACCAAGAATCACAGAAACTCGTAGGGCAAATAAACAGAGAAATCCCCAAATGCCTTTTCCCTAGCACTCAAAAATAAGACCACCAGTATTTCTGATTTTCCATCTCCGGTTGGAGATTCGTATGTGAGGGTAGAAAGGAGGAGCGGATCTCCTGCCAACAGCTACCATGGAAATAAAATAATAAATCTTTACCAAAAAAACCCAAATCAGAAATACATTTTAAATATAATCAAAGGTACATAGTGCCCTGACTATCAATTTTCTTAAGTGATCTTTTCGTGTTCCGTGGAAATTACAGACATAGCTATTCTCGATAAATGTGTAATTTGGATGGAGAAAAGCCCAGAGCTGGCATAAAATTCATCTCTATCAGTTGGTGTTTAGATGTTTCTAAAAAGAAATAGAGCAGAAACAATTTTGAAGCTCCCAGAAAGTGAGCCGTTTTGAAGAGGTAGCAAATAAAAATGAGACACCTGCAGAACCCACAGAAAAACATCTGTAGCATGAAAAGCTCCTGGCCACCTGGGGGGACAGTTTGATCCCAGTAGGGTTGTGTCCATTTTAGGGAACCAAAGAGTCTTTCTTTTTCTGTGTTAAAATATCCTTCCTTGTTTAGAGCTAGGGATATAAAATCAAGTCTAATGACCCAAGTGCCAAGGACAACAAAGAGAACAAGGGAGGTCAAGACTTCTTCAGTTTCATTATGTGTGTTATCATTGCTGGTGCTCCTATGAACCCCAACCTCTGTTCTTCAAGAGTGGCTTCAGTGTCTGTAATGAAAACCAGCAAACCCCTTCCCCATGCCATGTGACCTTTTCCTTTTGTTACTCTTCCCAAGAGAATAGGATGATCTTGTCTAGTCACCTAGAGTTTCTCAAACCTTGACATCTGAAAACATCAGCATCCCCATTTCCCATGGAAATCTCCATAAGAACCATATCTAACAATACACTCCTCTTAAATATTTGCATTGTCATCATTAAATACAGAACATGTCCCAACACCATCTAGTTCCTGCCTGTCTTTACTAATAACAGCTTCGAAGAATGCCTCTTATGATTTGTTCTTTCATGACACTGACTTTTTGAAGAGTTTTACAGGGCACCCCAAAGATAGACATCTCCCCTCCTTGACTTTCTGAAAATTCAGTCTAGAGCAATGCTATCCAAGAGAAATATGACGTGTGACATGTGTCACACATGTAATTTAAAAATTTTAATAGCCACATTTTTAAAATTTTAAAACAGGTGAAGTTAATTTTGATAACATACTTTAACTCACTATATTTAAAATCTTATCATTTCCACACTTCAATCAGTATTTTAAAAGTTATTAGTGAAACATTTTACATTCTTTCTCCAACGTAAGTCTTCTAAATGTGGAACACATCGTATACATAGAATACATCCCAATGGGGACTAGTCACATTTCAAGTGCTCAGTAGTCACACACGGCTAGCTAATGGCTACCATGTTGAACCGCACAGGTCTAGACACTTGATTAGATTACAGGTAAAAATTTTGGTGGCGATTATCTAAGTGATGGTATGTGAGCAGACCACTACTTGATGATATTATGTTTATGGGTTTTTTTTTTTTTAAGATTTTATTTGTTTATTTGACAGACAGAGATCACAAGTAGACAGAGAGGCAGGCAGAGGGGGAGGGGAAAGCAGGCTCCCTGCCGAGCAGATAGCCTGAGGCAGGGCTTGATCCCAAGACCTTGAGATCGTGACCTGAACTGAAGTCAGAGGCTTAACCCACTGAGCCACCCAAGTGCCCCTATTATGTTTATTGTTAACATGGCTAGATCTCTCTGTGATACAGATACCTTCCTCCCTCTTTGTCCTCAGTAAGTAATCCTTGAGCTGATACTTTGGCATCATACAAATATTCTTCTTGGAACAAGTGGAAAATGTGAATGTAGACTGAACATTAGATGACTTTGTGGAGTTATTTTGATTTTTCTCAGTTATGATAAGGACTTTGCAACAATGTAGGATAATGTCCTTATTACTAGGAGCAGGAATGAAACATCATGATGTTTGCAACTTATGTTCACACTGTATTAGCAGAAATGTTACATATGAATATATGCAGATGTACATAAATTGATATGTTCAAAAAGAGATAAAGCAAATATGTAAAATACTGACAATTTTTAAAAATCTAGGTGCACAATATATGGGAGTCTATCATGCTATATTTTCAATCCTTCTATAATTTTGAAATTCTTTACAATAAAAAGCCAAGTCAAAATTTTTGAACAATAAATAATAGCACTTATTTTCTTCCATGGACTGTACAAAAAAATTGTTAAAAGTCTTTCCTGCATCAGCACATTTAATCTCCAAAACAACCCCTCCGAGGTAGGGGCTGTATCATCTGACTCTTCCTGACAAAGAAAACAAGGAACAGAGAGGTTACATGATTTTGCACAAAGTTACACAGAGCTTACCTAATGAGTGACAAGACTGAATTGAGTATGTGTTATTTGGAATCCAAGATTTGAATCACGGAAGTATATTGCCCCCTCAGTATTCAAGAGAAAGAGTTACAGTTCAGGGAAGTCCTTTTTCTAGGTCTTTCCAAACTCTGCCTTTCTTCTATTCTTTTAAAAGATTGTATTCGTTTATTTGAAAGAAAGAGTGAGCGCACCCGTGAGAGCACAAGCATGAACCGGGGAAAGGGAGGGGGCCCCGGGGATGACCTGAGTGGAAGGCAGACGCTTCACGGATGGAGCCGCCCAAGTGCCCCTCCATCTTTATTCTAAAGACCCAGAAGCAGTGGGACGTGTACTCCGAGAAACTATAATCTTGACTCAGGACCCTGCTGGCGAGGTCACCCACCATGATTGCAGTGAGGGTGCCGGCCTCCTCCCAGGACCAGAGCCACTGCGTCCTCTCACTTATTAAACAAGCCTTTGGTCAGTCTAATGTCTCCAGTAACTATGACAATTTTCTCCAACCTCCCACGGGCAAAGGTCCAATGCAAGTCACTTCAAATACTACCAGCAAGGTTGGATTTCCACTCAGTCCTCTCTAATGGCTTACAGAATAGCGACGATGGGAACTGTAAGTTACTATGCATTGAACACTTGCTGTGTAGCAGACACCTTTCCGAGTGCTCTTCATACACGGCCTAACTAAATTCTCCTAACAACACTGTGAGGTATGTTCTAGAAGGAAAATGAGGCACAGCAGTCACAGATACTAAGTACAGGCTGGATAACGTATTTTCAGAGCACATACTTCTCACCACCGCATGGCAAGGTGGAAGGTGGCCTCCCCAGAGTTTGTTACACTGGAACGGGGGTGAGCACAGGCCTGGCCATGAGCGCCGTAGCGGCAGCCATTGTATCACACGGTCCTCTGGGAAGGGGAGGGGAGGATTGGCAGAGAGAGAGAGGAGGAGTTGAACTCCTTCTGCGTGCTATATTGGGTGAAGCCTTTCAAACTCCATTATCTTGTTTAAGGTACATGACCACTCTAGGGGTAATTAATAATTATCTCCATTTCACAGATGAGAAAACAGAACTCGGGAAATTAAGCCACTTCCTCAGAGTCTCATAATTAGGAAGCGGTTCCTGCCACATACTGTAAGTTAACAAAGGTTTGCTAAAGCAAAGCACAAGTTGTTTCATGAGTTAAAAAATAAAAATACAGGGACTGTCATACATGCCCTAAGCTAAATGTAGCTGCTTGTCAAAAGGAAGACTGTGGCTCAGTGCCTGAGGCTCCCATGTCATAACAGAGGCAGCTCTGGCATGGGGCCGTGCTGGAAGGAGGCAGTAAGCGAAGGGAAGCAATAGGAAACAAAGGGAAAGAACCCAGGGCCAAATCTGCACAAGAAACCCAAGGCAATACCAACTGCCTCCAAAAAACAAGAGCCTGGAACGAAACCTGGGGGCAGGTGGGGAGGAAAGGGGCCCCAGGGGCAGTGACCACCCATGCAGAGGTATCTGAGCCGTGCTTTGAGGTGCCCGGGTGGGGCACAGGGTCAAGTGGCATGGGAGACCACTGGTCACTGCAGAAAAGCAGGTGAACAGAACTGCCCCGGAGCGAAGAGGAAAAGGGGCCTGCTCTGGGTGGACACAGGACCCCGGGTACAGGCTCTGCAAACAGAAATCAGGTCAGATTCCAGCCCTGACTCGTTCCTTCAGTCAGGCACTTTGGGCATCGTGCAAACTATACACACCAGCCCGGAAGCTAACCAGGTTAGTCCAAGAATCTGTATCAGATAACTCTTGGTCCCACTGTAGAGTTGTGTGTAGATTTCCAACTCTGGGAATTCTGAACTCTTGCAGACACGACCTTGCCTCCTACGCCGCTGTTTCCCTCGATGGAGGCCTCCCTCTCCTCCCCTACCTGGTGCCCACACAATGCAGAGGCAGGCCAGAGGCCAAGGCAGGAACATGCAGTCCTATTAGCTCTCTCTCCTCTGCTTCATGGCCCGTGTCCTCACTCCTGCTCCCTGGGCTTGGACTCTGTAGGAAAATGAGATCACACACATCCTGTCTCATAGTCTACTTTCTGGGGAGCCCAGGCTAAGACAGAATAAATGAGCCACAGATCCACTCCTCAGAAAACTTCATATATGAACTGAGGCATGAGGGTTCAGTAGCTTTAGGCACCCCTGAAAGTCAGTGTAAGAATGTGAACTTAAGGGGTGCCTGGGTGGCTCCGTTGGTTAAGCATCTGCCTTCAGGTCAAGTCATGAGCTCCTTGGTCGTGGGATCGAGCCCCACATCAACCCCCACATCGAACTCTGCATCAGGCCCCCTGCTCAGGAGAAAGTCTGCATCTCCCTCTGCCCCTTGCCCCTGCTTGTGCATGCTCTTGCTCTCTAATAAATAAATAAAATCTCTAAAAAAAGAAAAAATGTGACCTAGGGAGAAAAGGTAGAGGTTATGGTTTCTAAATTGAACCACATTTTCTTCTTCTTACCCTTGGACACACGCCAGGACTTCTGACTCTGGGAAAACTCGGGAATTGGTCACAGAAAGGGGAGCTCAACATAGCACTCAGAAGCCTCAAATCTTTCACCAGAAGCTAAAACCAAGGAGTCAAGCAGCTGTCAAAAATTACCAAAAAGGGGGGTGCCTGGGTGGCTCAGTGGGTTAAGCCGCTGCCTTCGGCTCAGGTCATGATCTCAGGGTTCTGGGATCGAGTCCCACATCGGGCTCACTGCTCAGCAGGGGGCCTGCTTCCCTTCCTCTCTCTCTGTGATCTCTTCCCTTCTTCTCTCCTACTGTGATCTCTCTCTGTCAAATAAATAAATAAATAAATAAATAAAAATTTAAAAAAAAATTACCAAAAAGGATGCCTGGGTGGCACAGTTGGTTGGCCAACTGTCTCTGGCTCAGGTCATAACCCTGGAGTCCTGGGATCGAGGGACGCATCCAGCTCCTTGCTCAGCAGAACCTACTTCTCCCTCAGGCCCTCTCCCCATCTCGTGCTCTCTCTTTCTCATTCTCTCTCTCAAATATATAAATAAAATCTTTTTTAAAATTACCAAAGAACTGGATGAGAGTTTAAAATGGATTTTGAGCTCCAGCTCCTGATGTATCCCAATCTCGGCATACATCTTTTCCCCAAACGCCCTTTGTGTTTTAGCAAGAAGCATCAAAATTGTTCAGTAAGATAAAAGGTTCGCTACAAAACCTTCTGCAGTCCAGAAGCCCACAGGCAGGAAGAGCCATTCACCCAGATCCCAGCATCTGTGGCCCTGCATGCCGCCATCCGAATCACCATACATGCTCTCCAACTCCTACACCAGGAAGGAAAATGCCACTGGGGCTTGGCGGGGGGGGGGTTCTGTAAGTCACTTCCAACCCAGGTATCCTGAAAGGAGAAACATTTGTCCTTCTGGAGACTTTGAAAGGAAACTTGACTGTTCTCCCTCCTCTTCTCGAAGGAGGAAACAGGAAAAACCCCTGGCCACAGGCCTACATCTGTGATGAATATGCATTTAAGGGGCCGGGGGAAACCATCAGCAATCGCTGAATGCACAGCTAATGCAACAGTCTTGGACATGCATGCTAATCATTTTGACAACCTGTCAGCTAAAAACCAACAGAGGCATCCAAATGCCACCTAGAGAGTCCTAAGGGACCAGTAGTCCATTAGGTCCATCCTGCGCCCTGCTCCATGCAAAGGCACGGCGGATGGAGGGAATGGCTGCTTTAAATGCACTCCAGCTCCTCTGAATATTTCCTCCTCTCTTGAGGCCTCCTCTTGCAAAGGAGCCACCAGTCCCTGCATTGCCAACACCCCACACCAGAGCCAGCTGCAGGATGTGTGGCCAGGAGCCTCATCAGACCATCAAATCTGGCGGAACTGTCTTCCGCCTGCTCTCAAATCTGAGCGACGACCAAAACGAGGGGCCTTAGCAAGCGGGTTCCAAAAAGCTCAGCCTCTGGGACTGAAAGCAGCCCTCCTGACATGGGTGGATTAGAGATGGTGCATCTGGAAACTGTAACAACCAGGAAACTAAAAAACAAAGCAAAACGAAACAACGCTAGTGCCACATTTCCCCAGTTTTATTGCAATGTAAGCCGTGGGTGGTAAGTGGAATGATGACACAATTTGGTGTCAAGCTTCAGTAACATCCCCGGCAGTAAGCGGTGGCTTCTGGAGACTCCGGCGGGTGGCTGCAACAGGGGATGCAAAACCCCTCTGGCGCCTTCACCTGTTCTTTCAAATATTTATTCTACAAAGATGCATTCGTTGACATTTATGGAGGTGGGAGGGTGGAACAGAGGTTTTCAAACTAGTCTGCTGAAAATCCCGAGTTCCCAGGAGGTCTTCATTTAACGACTGTGAACTGAACACCTACTATGTGCCTGCCAGGCACCATGCTGGGTGGGTGCTGAGATGGAGCCATGGACAATAGCACAAACAACCCAAGTTCATGTGGATCTTAACTCCTAACAAGGATACCAGACAAGTTTAATGAGTAAAATACACGGTAAGTTGGAAAGTAATCGTAATGACAATTAGCAGTAGTGGTAATAATAGGAAAACGTAATACAGCAGGGAAAGGGGGTGGGATGGTCAAAGCCCGGAGGGTGGGGCTTCAGATCGGGTTTCTAGGGAAGGCTTCACAGAGAGACTTCCCAGTAAAACTCTGAAAGAAAAGGAGACCCTGGTAGTCTAGCAGAGCCAGGGAGGGAGGGTGGGGGGAAGACAGGGAGAAAATGGAAGGTGGAGCCAGGGAAGTGGGGGTGACGGGGTGGGGGACATGTGGTCAGGGAGGGGAGGGAAGGCAGATCAGAGAGGGAGGACAAAGGAGGGAGGACTGAGCGGGCTATGCCAGGTGACCCAGTTTTCAACTATGGTAGCCCTTTCATCTGTTCGAAATTCTGATGTTCTGCACTGGTTTTTGTTTTGGAATATCGTTCACTGCTAAAAAAGAGTAGGGCTGGGGGAAGGGTTGAAAACCCATGTGCAGTAGTACCAAGGCTTCGGAATAAGACAGTGCTGGGTTCAATTCCCAAGTTGGTCACCTGTAGCCTGAGTTTCCTGGAGCTCTCACTTTCACTCTTGTGTGCAGCCAGCATGGGAAGACTTGGAGAAGGAGCCACCGGCCTAGGGTTTGGAACTTACCAGAGCACAGTGGATGGTTTCCCTGTTCCTATCATGGTTTGGGCTGCACTTGAGGGAAGCATGGATATGGAACCTGCCTTTGAGGAACACATCAGCCAGTAAACAAGGTGAGATGATGCATACAAAGGCAGGCCTTGGCGAGCTAGAGAGTTTATCGCCAGAGGCCATTATTTTCAGCTACAGGGACCAGGAGAAGGCAACCCCAGAATGAGGCCGGCAAGCAAAGGCAGCTTTTTTAAGACAGCATATGAATCAGGGAAGACACTGCAGGTGGAGGGGACAGCACAAACAAGATGCAGGTTTAACAAGCAGGATGTGTTTGAGAGATGAGAGAGAGACCACCTAGGTGAAGGTCCCTTCTTGACTGCTAGGAAGATCATAGATGGTAGTGTAGTCTGGTCACGGAGAGTTTCTAGCGCAGAGATAAAGGGTCAGTTTTTAGAAGACAAAGGGTCCTTGAAGATTTTCAAGCAAGGCAGAGCTACAGTCATTAAGGCGATTTAGAACAATACATGGGATGACCAGAGGCAGCAAGAGAAAGGAGGGAAGATGGGGGCTGGTGTGGCAACACAGACACCGGGAATGCAAGCTCAAGCCAGAAGAGTTAGACAAGAGTCTGGAGGACCCAATGTGAGAAATCCACTCTGTCCTCTCAGGCAGTCAACTCTAGAAACAAGGCAGGGTGGTCCTATATTTGGTTTGCTGTGATTTGGGAGGATAACAGGAATAATATTCAAATTTTTTAGATTAGGGGCATTCTGTGTATGTCTATAAACAGAAAGGAAACTGACAGAGATTCAAGACACAGAAGCAATATAGTGAGAACACTGGAAAAAGATTGTTTGGCTCATTTTGCCTGTGATAAAAGCTCGAAGGGGGCTTGGAAGAAATGCCAGCACATGCTGCACATCCACAGAATACCAGACACTGAAGGCCGTGGGCACCTCCACACTCATGCACAAGACAGCAATCACCTCAGTCTCTAAAAGTGACCACAGTCAGTAAAAGTGAGTGTGACCATGTCCTCCACCATGATGCTGGCACGTCCCTGTGCGTTTATTCCTGTGGCTTCCCTCAGAACTCTGCCCCTGGGGGCTTAGCACCAATGCGGCATCTGGCCAGGCTTTCACTGTAGACTCTTCCATGGTCCCATTTTTCTGAATGTGTTTCTCATCCACACACCAGGTGAGCTGGTCCCACTGCATGTGTCATGGTTGGTGCTGAGCCACCTCTCTCAGTCCTCCTAGGTAATGAAACGAATCTCCTGCTCCTATCGGTTGTGTCTGTAATAGAGCAGCTTATAGACCTCTTTCTCTTGTCCATAAATTTATGTTCCACAATCAACCAGAACTTCATACTAAAACCACTACAATAAACCAATCATCACTGACTCCTAACATGTTGCCTCATGGATGCTTCTTCGATTTAAAAAAAAATAAAATTTTTTTTAAAAGGTATTTTCCCCCAAGCACGTGGACTCAGCTGAGATAGCAGGATTTTGTGCAGAATCATCCCCAGGATCCTATTCCCCTCTCTAGGAACAGAGCTTGTCCCTCTGGAGTAGGACAGGGGAGGGGGAATGCAGGAGGGTAACCAGGGGCATCTCCAGAGCGTGACAAAGCAACAACAGCCAAAGGAGGGAGATGCTAGATGTGGCGCTGGGAGCAGGACCACGGTGGACGCAGTGGCAACAGGGAATAAGCTGGGTGGAGGGACAATAGGGCAAACTGAGACGAGGTGGCACAGAGGGGAGGGGACATTGGCTCCTTGGAGAGACTGACTGATGGCTGAGAGAGAGCAGAGGTGCAGACCTGTAAATGTGAGGCCAGAGTGTCAGAAGGGTCTTCCCTGTGGACACTGAGGCTACGCAGGATACCGGGAGGGCACAAGAGGGGAGACTAGGGAAAGAGAGAGCTGAGAGCTGCACGCATAGACGCAGCGGCTGGCTAGAGAGCCTGGAGCAGAAGCTGCCGATGTGAATGGCAGCTCAGTGTCCCCAACAACATGCGGACGAAAGATCCCTCAGGACCCCCCGGCCCAGGCGACACAAGTCACACCCATTAGAGAGACAATGGTTACCTACAGGCTGAGTAGGAAACGAAGAGCTGGAAAAAGGAGAGTGAAACTTGAGCCCCTCAGAAAGGAAAAGGGAATGAAAAAGTGAGAGTGTTGTGATGACACACCAGGGAACGAAGAATCAAACCCAAGTAGGACCACAGCCTCTGTGGTGGGTTTTACTACACTCAACGCATAAAGATGGGAGCTTTTCAGACAAAAGACACAGGGCTGCAGCCTGGCACATGAGCAATCAGAGTAATCTCTGTGAACTATTTGGAAGATCTGACCAGAACACTTTCAGGTGCGTTCTGCCCTCCTTAACATTTTTTCTTCAGAAGACTTTTCCTTCCACAGCATCAGGTAGTTTCAACAAAGCAGCAGAGAGGACATGGCAAGAAAGGAAGGGAGATTATGAGGAAGGTCTGCATTTCAGAAAGCTGAAGAGGAAGATAAGCTGTGAAGACCTACCCACTGTGGCCCAGGGGTGGTGGTCAAGGTCAAGGCTGGGAAGGGGGCAGTTGGTGGTGTTCCCGCTTGGGCCACTTGATGGGCTACCATCCAGCACCACCCCAGGGGCTCCTGCAGAGCCCACCTCACCGCCCCCGCTCCAAGCCTTCTCCCTCCTAACTTCCCCTATGTCTGCCCCTCCCTTCTGGTGCCTTATCTCTGCCCAAACCAGTCTGAGGAGGGACTGAGGGACCGAGCAGGCCTCCTTAAAAGCCCCTGCCCTTCCATCAGGTGCTCTCAGCTCAAAGGTCACCTCCCCAGGATGGCCACCTTCCCACCAGCCTCTGCACTTGTTTTCTCTGCTGCCCTTCCCTGTGACACGCCCCAGAATGATCCTGACTGTGGGCTCCTTGTCCCTGTCCCCAGCCATAAAGCAAGCTATGAAGACCAAGAGCACAGCCCCAGCACTTGGCAGAACACAGAAGAGACTGATGCCCACTTGTCTAAAGAATGTAGCCAGAACCTCCCAGTGCCGAGGCGTTTGGCTCCACGTGGATCTGATGGGGTCCTGCTCAAGCCATCTTTCACTTTCACCCGAAAGCCTCCCCCTTTGCCTTGCAGACAGCTAGCCTGGGCCGACTCTCCCGGCCTGTGAGATCTACTCTAATCAAATAAAACACACCGTGTAGCTGCCCTTATTGCCACTACAAGAAATGTCTCCTCTCCCCCCGTTAACCAGGAAAATACAGTTGAAAATTCTTCTTTCCTGAGGGAGGTTTAGAGTTCCCTAAGCAATGACAGTGAGGACAGGGGCACAGTGTTTCTCAGGAACAGGCATACTGCAGAGGTAGCAAGTCTGAACTGGGCAGGAAGGCCGCAGGGTCCACAGCCTTCTTTCCCTCATTCCTTCTTCCCAAGCGGGGAGTGCCTTACACACTGGCGTCTCTGCACTTGCTCCAGGGCCGGCAGCGCAGGAAGGCCTTCAGTTGCAGCCCGCAGTGCCATCATGAGGATGCCCGAGGAACTGCTCCATGTGGGTCGGTGCCCCATGAACATTCCCAAGGCAGGAGAAAACGGATCATTGGAATCTCTGGCCACGGTGAACTCTGGGCAGAAAAAATAGTTACAACTTCATGAGGGAATTCTGAGACCAGCAACCCTCCTGTCTGGGCACTTGACCAAAATGATAAAACCAAGAATGTGGTTTTAATTCCAGCTTTGTTTATAGCCTGTGTCCTTGAAAGGTCACCTGCTTGCTCCAACACACCATCGCCAGGTGTGAACAAGAAATAACGTTATCAACCAACCTCTCTTGGAGGATTCTTCAGGGAACTGGGCACAGAAACAAAATTTCATCAGTACAGCACATTAAGTAAAAAGATGCCAGACCACCTGAATCCACTTTGGGTTACTGGAGCTTAGAAGCTTCTGCACACATACTGTCAAGACAGAGGGTAGGAAGCAAATGGATCAAGCATGTAGCATGCAAAGCAGAACATCTCCACAACTCAGTCGATGCAAGAAACAAAATCAAATGTGCGGCATGAAAAATGAGCTATTTCTCTTAGGCAGCCCAAAAAATCCATTTTATATTGTCTATTCCAATCATACATGCTTGAAAAAGTAGGGTAAGAACAAGCCTTTTGCTTAGGTATGATCCTTCAAATAATTTAAGTCTCTATTTCAGGAGAATTCCAACATAAATTCCACAAACAGTGTGTGTAAGAAAAAAAGCAAACATTGCAATTGAGAAACAGGCTAATATTACCTAAGAAACCTAATTACATAAATACAATTTTATATAAGAAATAAGAAATGGTGAATATGAAAAATGTATAATCTCCAGGTAACTAAAGAAATTCAAGACAAAATAACATTTCTCTATCAAGGAAACATAAAACCAGGAAAATCAATTAAAGTTGATTCACTGGTAAGAAAATTAACTAGTACTCTTTCTGGAGGTAATTTGGCAATATTTATACATGTAAAAATGCATAGGATTTTTTGACAAACTATGCAATTAGGGGAGTTCATTTTATGGAAATAAAGATAGAAGGAAAGAGTCAGCTGCAAGCACCATGTGTAAAAGGAAGTTTGGAAAGATTCAATGTCTAACCATGGAAGATGTATTAAATTAAACAGCTGTATCTATGCAATGGACTACTACACAGCTGTTAAAAAGTATGTCAAATATCTTTATGGACCCAAAGATGTTACTGCAGTATTATATAGGAAAAAGCTAGGTAACTGAAACAAACAAATATGCATTTAAGAACTGATCTGTTAGGGCGCCTGGGTGGCTCAGTGGGTTAAAGCCTCTGCCTTCAGCTCAGGTCATGATCTCAGGGTCCTGGAATCGAGTCCCGCATCGGGCTCTCTGCTCAGCAGGGAGCCTGCTTCCTCCTCTCTCTCTGCCTACTTGTGATCTCTGTCAAATAAATAAATAAAATCTTTAAAAAAAAAAAAAAAAGAACTGATTTGGCAACTAGAGATGGAAACAAGAGACTCAAGATGACAGATACTATCCGTGTAGCTGATACGTGGGGTATTTTGTTAAATTTTTTCCCTTTTATTTTCTGAGGTTAGTACAATAAAATATATTGGTTAATCAGAGCGCCTGCGTGGCTCAGTGGACTAAGCCGCTGCCTTCAGCTCAGGTCATGACCTCAGGGTTCTGGGATCAAGCCCCACATCAGGCTCTCCGCTCGGCAGGGAGCCTGCTTCCCCCTTTCTCTCTGACTGCTTGTGATCTCTCTCTCTGTGTCAAATAAATAAATAAAATCTTAAAAAAAAAAAAAAAAAAAGATTCTCTTTAAAAAAAAAAATATATATATATAGGTTAATTTTTTTAAAAAAGAGTATTTCTCAAACTGAAAAGAAAAAAAAAATTCCAAAATAAACTTGAGAGACCTGAAGCAGGAAGAGCAGAGCAGGCAGGAGAGCGGAGCACTGGTGAGGCGGACACACCTCACACAGGCTGCGCACCCCCACCCTGTAGCAGACCCCTCAGCTAACACCGAGTCACAAAGCTCTAACGGTCCCCAGCCCCCATCAGAAGATATACTCAGGGAAGGTAGAGCAAGTGATATTTCAAGAACACAGCCCATTTTACTTGGAGAATATAAAAAGCAAAGATATTTTATTTATTATTATACAGCCACGTACCAACACAGTTTCCCATGGGGAGAAGAGATACCAAACCACTAGATGAGAGAGACAAGAATTCCATTTGGAACAGCCACAAGAGACATTCAGCAATCTTTTTATTCACTTCACCTTATTCTGGGGTCAATTATCAGGATTCTATTTGTAATACATACGGCTTAAAAAAATATGTTAAAAAATATTCATCGTGAAAAATATAGCTATCAAAGACAGTATATATGACATAAAGCCCAGAGTGTATTCCGCATATCCCAACATCACAAATTAAAACACCTCTGGTCCCCCTTCCCCAGCTCTTTCAGACCGGAAGGCCAGAGCCACTCCGCAGTAAGGCCAGCAGTGCTTCCAGAAGACAGTCTCAGGCCGTGTATCTTCTCTCTCCTTCGTGTTTTGCCTTGTGATATTTCACATAATCATTGTGCAGCTCCTTAAAGATGTCTCTCACCCCCGGCTGCAAGGAGACCCGCAGGAACTGGACATCCGGCTCAATACAGAGGTCCAGGATGAGGTAAATGCCCTCCTGCAGAAGGCCCTTCACTGCAGGATACAAGGTGACCTGTGAAAGGAGGACACACCGTCTGTGAGAGCAAACACAGACCAGGCCCTCAGAAGACCTCACAAGGAGTCTGAAGTTCGCCCCTTGACTTGAGAAGAGACCTCCCTTTTAAACTATCACTTTGCACAGAAATAAATATTCCTATCTTCAAAATTTGTATTTTAGGGAAATAAAAGCCAACTTGAGTGACAAAAGGCTGGAATAAAACCTCACAAAATCACAGGGGTAGCTTTGCTATTCAGTGAATGATGCCTACCTGGGACATTTAAAAACCAATCTTTAAACTTACAAATTGTATGAGAGCCACTTGGACATTGTGCCAAGTCCTTCACCATGACCAGTTGCCCGGGAAGTTGCACTAACGTGGGACAATGACAGCAATGCTCACTGTGACTTACAACCCCCCACCCCCGGCAAGGCAGGTGGCCGGGCAGGCTCCAACACTCCGCAAACTGATCACTGACAGGCTATATTAGTAATTAGGTCACATCATAGCCAAACAAATCATATGTGACTTATGATGACACTTAATACATTTTTTTATTCTTATCATTCCTATCAACAACAGCTCAATGGGACCTGAATTTCTTACTTCCCCCCAATGGCTGATCTGCTTCTTGAGCCTCAAGATGCCTTTCTTTCCTGAACTTCTGGGTTAACAAAAATCTGGGGCACAGCAGGAGTGGGCAGTCTGGCTCCAATGTGGCTGCACTGGCTGCTGCACACATGCTTTCAGATCAGAGGTTCACACCGTCTAGACGAAAAGGCCGGTGGAGCAGGCTCTACTCGCCTCTGCCACGACCACTGAGGCTGCAGCCGAACCTCGCACTGGAGTTCCAGACACTCCAGGAACTGAAACCAAAGAGCAACTGGACAGTCCGAACAGGCAGGCCTGGGATTTGGCAGGTTCTTTATTACCATCTTAATGGCCTAAAAGCGTGAGAGCCCCTCTGAAAGCACACAGCTTCTGGGGAGGATATATGGTATTCACTCAGAGAAGTCGGATTCGCCAAAGCAACCGCTGAGAGGACGGTTTGTTTCTGCTGCTACAATGGTGTTTTTCAAAGTTGCTGTCATTTTCACATGACAGCTCAAAAAACTTGACAATCATCTTAAGTTTTACTGTTTATAGAGGATAATAACACTCGAGAACAGACGGTGGAACTGTCCGTGGTTTCAGTGGAAAGCATTAGAAGGAAGGAAAAATAAAAGAAGTCCTGAATCTTACCAGCCGGGTGAGGACCCTGTAAGTGGACCACCCACCTATTCCTCTCATCAGCACTCACTAAACAGGCAATTCCACCTCCAGAAGCAGAGGTGAACAAACTGTCCCAGCGACAGAACGAGAGCTGAGCCCGCCAGTCGGAGGCCAGGGCTCACGCACTCCACCACCCCCTCACCCGGGGGCTCCTTGGCCAAAGGACAGCGCCGAGCACACAGCCCTGCTGGGTCACTGGAAGGCCAGCCGCGTCTGGTCTACACAACCACTGCGTGTCTTTGTGTTTTAGCCCACTGATAAAACAAGTGGAAAAAACTCAGTTTCTATGACACTAAGATCACTGACCTCTGAATGGAAATATCTCTAGGTGGCTAAAGGGACCTTACGCAGGATAGACAGTACAAACTATTTACTCTAGGCAGATGTAAGTCTGATCTATGGATAAAAGAGACCAGTGACCGTCATTTCCTCTGGCACATCCCCACTATGACACATTACTGCACAGAGGGTCCAAGGTCTGTAGGAGTCACTGCGTGTCCTTCCTAACATGGTCTCACCAGGTCACCACCAGACCTTCACCAATACCCATTCCACAGGACTACCAGGGGAATGAAAAGGAGATTCATTTAGCTGTGCTCGCTATCTAGCATTTAATTAAACTTATAAATGTCTTTCTGGTCTGGAAACATTCTCAGTAGAAGCCTCTAATACATATGGAATATTTCCTTCATTACTGAGTTAAAAAACAAATGAAAGATAAAACACAGACTCTTGCCAACAAATTCTGGGATGCTACAGCCTTAGATAATTCCCAAGACCTTTGGCTTTCAAGATTAAAAATTAAAAAAAAATAACTGAGAGGCATAAATTAGACATGAATAATGAAGCCAGGAAACCAGACTTTTCATAAAATAAATCTCAGAATAATAATTAGTGATTTAAGAGTTCAAATTATCCCCTCCCTTCTTGGCCCTTAGTTAAATGATATTACTATCTCTCATTTTATTTTTTACTGAAACACAAAATAATGCCAGCTTTTCTTTCAGCAAAGGCTTACATATCAATGACTTGAGTGCCTGTGAAATATCAAGATTCTATAAAAATGCTAAGAAATTCCAAGGAAACCAAACACAAAGCCCAACATTCATTCAAAGGCTGACTTGAAGAGGTCTCACATGTTGCCCCCACTCCTCTGCACACCGTGCCTGGTGAGGACCCCGTGCACACCCATGGGGTGGGCTGTGTCCTACAGCGCCCCTCCACCTCCTTAGCGCCCCTCCACCTTCTTACCCCAGCCCCATCTCAAACACAGCCAAGTGCCCCCCCACATGACAGGCATCCCCACTGGCTGAGATGAGTGGGGCCAGTGTGTTTGAAAATTATTTAATAGTTATAGATTTATCCTGAAACAGGGTCAGAATGAAAACAGAGGCAACACCAGATTTTCTGAGAAAGCTCATTCAGCCCAAACTCCTTTGAGAAATCTCTTAGTGTAACAAGTTTACCAGGGTTCTAACATTATTCTTACAAGATTTACAAAGGGGGGCTATTCTATGGAGAGCAATATAAACAAGGCAGATGTATGTATCTACGCCTGCAAAAGTCGATACACACAGAAACACACTGTACTTTAAGCCTCTGACATTCAATTTAAACCAAGGAAGATAGGAAGCCTTCACAGGTCACACAGGGTCTGTGATCATAATCATTATACCTTGGACAATTCTGGGTACAATGTACTCAGAAATATTGATTGATCACTTGGGTGGCTCAGTGGGTTAAAGCCTCTGCCTTCGGCTCAGGTCATAATCCCAAGGTCCTGGGATAGAGCCCCGCATCTGGCTCTCTGCTCAGTAGGGAGCCTGCTTCACCCCCCCCCCCCCTCTGCCTACTTGTGATCTTTGTCAAATAAATATATAAAATTTTTAAAACAAACAAACAAAAAAGTCAGATTAAATAGGACAAAGGTTCTTTCACTTAATGGAACTGAAGGAATCTGCCGGTATCTCTACCACATCATCTCCTTTGAGTGTCTGAGAGCAGCGGACTCACACACATGATGCACTGCGAGAGGATAAACCCAGGAACTCCTGCTGTTGGAGGTCCCAAGACCCTTCTTCCTCATCACCATTAAGCCTGGTCCTAGCAGAACTCCTGTTCTTCAATGTGGGAAGCATTTCAGCTTGCTCATTACTCAAGAAACTGACCAAAACAGGCCCCGCTTGTGCTGCAGCAGGAATGGGGACAGCTAGCAGTCACAGAGCGCCTTCTAGGCACCACCAGCCCTTTGAATATTGCCTCACTCAGTGGTTCCGGTAACCCTTCAGGGCTGTTGCAGAATCCTGCAGATAAGCAGGACAGCCTGCTACAACGCAGGCTTGGGACCATCAAGACGAAGACAATGCTTGCCACTATGGCTGAGAAGCCCTGCTACAAAGAACTACAAATGAAAGCACTTGGTGAAAGGGAGGGGGCTCCATTTACCTTCTGCACCTCTGTGACATACTGGGCCACCATAAAGGGAGAAAACACCGTGAACTCTTCAGCCCGAGCTGCAATGTGGCTATACATCCTTTCCACCAGGCGGGCACACTCGAGGACCACTGACAGATCATCTGTGCTTCCTAAAGGAGCAAAGGTTTGCCAAACTGATTAGTCCAAAACCCATCAGCTTTATGCGTTTACTATAGCTGAAAATTATTCAAGTCTTCCCTTTTTTCTAGGCTCCTTAATCGGCTTATTTCACAGAGAGAATGAGGGAGAGATACTAAGTCCAAATATTTATCTATATTACAAAAGAGAAAACACTTAAAATACTCAAGTACATGTGTTTTTTTAGGAGTCTAGAAGAATCGAAAATTTTAAGATGAAATCTGATTGCTATTGTATTTTTTTTAAAGGTGGAGGTCTGTAAGAAAGGCTTAAATTGGAAAACTATCTTTAAAAAACATGGTTTTTGGTGACGTATAACTTTAAAGATAAGAAGACCTAATTATGCCTTTCCCTCCTTATGTTTCAGAGATCATGTAGACAGAGAGATAGAAGGCTCAGCTACCAATACCAAATAATCTTCCTGTTTTCCCAGCTTTACTTCCTATTTCCTAGTTCTGTCCACCTTAAAGTGCTCGGACCACTCAAGGCCTTCTTTAAAAACTCCTCTAAAGGATTCCAATGGCCTAGAATGGCCCTGCAGCCCTGGTCACACCCCCATTCCCCTAGGCCTGCACAGCAGAGTCAGTGGGGAACCCCAGTACAGGCCAGAGCACCTTCCCCAGCTTTCATTCAGCATAGAAATACACCCATTTTTGTAAAATTCCAGAAACTGCAAACAAATCTACAGTGACAAAAAGCAGATCAGTGGTTGGCTGGGGCTGTGGCCAGAATGGGAAGAGGCTACAAGAGGACTCTTTTGGGGATGATGTGAATGTTTTGTTTTTTGATTGCGGAGATGGCTTCCTGCATGAATTTACCTATCAAAACTCATTCACACTGTATTAACAGATGTGGTTTGTTACACATACTTTATGATTCAATAAGCTTCAGTTTTAAAATACACAATGTCTTTTCTTTTTTTTTTTTTTTAAAGATTTATTTATTTATTTGACAGAGAGAGATTACAAGTAGGCAGAGAGGCAGGCAGAGAGAGAGAGGAGGAAGCAGGCTCCCTGCTGAGCAGAGAGCCCGATGCGGGACTCGATCCCAGGACCCTGAGATCATGACCTGAGCCGAAGGCAGCGGCTTAACCCACTGGGCCACCCAGGCACCCCCACAATGTCTTTTCTTAAAACCCTGAATGTACAAACACGTTACATATATGCATTTTTCCAGATACAGTAACATTTTATGAAATGCTGAAAATCTTGAACATTCACGGGGCATTTCAACAGCCAAGTACTTTAGCAAAGCACTGAAATATCTACCACGTTCCATTTCTTCCCTCCTGTCAGAGTGCTCAGCGCACACGTGCAGTTCAGGGACTGCCTAGCAGTTATGACAGTTCACGGGTGCATATGAAGAGTACACTGGATACCAACAAGAAAAGAGTAAATAGTTAAAACTCTGCTCAGTTAAGTTCTGAACACGTCAGAGAAGCGGGTCTTGGCTGACCAGAGATAAGTGAGCTGCACCAACATGGACACAGCAGAGTCACACTCATGAAACATGCCCCAACACTCCCTCAGAACACACAACAAAGGACACACTGTGTCACGGGACACACCTGTGTCAGTGTGTGACAAGGGCTCTGCTCCCCTACTGCTCAGCAAGGGCTGGATCGGGGCCTTCCCTACCCTGCCACTTCCCATCTCCTGTCCAGGCAGACATCACTAGTAAAACAGGGATTCTTCTTGCTGAGTTCAGACACGGCAACGACCTTAGGGGCCTCAGCACAACGCTACAGCCAGCCACCACCAACTGACCAAGGCTAGCTTAGGAGACGGAACCTGTTTTCCTACCCTGCTCCTAAACATAGTCACAACTGTACACTGACACCAACATTATATCACTCTGCAGCAGGCCTGGGAGAAAGCGAAAGACCTTAATGTGCCACTGACTGATCTCAAAACTAGGCACAATAATATGGAAATTACAGTCCAATGTTAACGATACCTTTTCTCTTTTCTCAATAGTTACTTGGTTTCAGTAGCATCAATCACAAGTCTGAACCCATCAAAGTGGTTCCCCTGGGGTGGGGCGGGGGGGGGGGGGGGTGCTGAGCACCACTCCTATATTTCTAGTTAGTCCAGAACTGCTGCCACACGGTCTGCCCAGAAGCCCTCCGAGCTGTCATAAAGCCCTCCTTGTTGGTCCCAGAGCATTCTGTCAGGTACCACACCATGCAAATTTGAAGTAGCGCAAATATAGACCACCTCAATCTATATGCAAATTTTTAAATAATGAGACTCTCCCCCAAATTAGAAATTCAGCAAGGATCAACAACCTTCAAAGCTGAAAACAAGCTGTACACATAATTTATGCTACCACCATATGGCAGTTCATTTCACTGGTAAACAAACACAACCTTGCCAAGATACGGCTGAAATGATGACTTGCCAGACGTCACTCCTTCTATAAAATGAAATAGCTCTGTAGCTGCCCGTTCTTATTTAACTTCCCCCTCAAACTAGGAACTCCTTTAGGGCAAGAACGGAATTGTAGCCACTTTCTGTCCCCTCTACATGAGAATAAACATTTCCTAAATGTAAGTACTTTTGTTCCCACCAGGAAAAGAACTATTTCAATTAGGAGATCATAAGCGCGGTCATTGTTTTGGACATAGCGAAAAAAAAAAAAAAGGAAACACAGCTTGAAATTTTTAGAAAATTATTTTAGGTATTTATTTATTGATCTGAACATTTCTTACTTAGACTCAAATGGGTGATTTTATTTTCTGTAACATATGAGGCTGGAGACATCACAAGACAAACACATTTGAAATCACATATCTGATACTGTTACTTTGAATTACCTTTGTCTTTCTGCCTCCCTTCGTGCATGACCGAATACACCAATCTATTAAAAGAGTTCAAGAAAGAAGGAATGGCTTTCAGCATTACCTGTAATAATAATAGGCAAAAGAATATAAAAACATATAATTGTTTATTTCAATTTCTACTTTGTTTTTTTAAACATTTTCTATTTAAACTTAATGAACATATGTCTTACTTGTTTCTGAGGTAATGCCTGTGATTCATCAGTCATATAATCCCCAGCGCTCATTACATCACATGGGCTCCTTAATGTCCATCCCCCAGTTATCCCACCCCTTCACCCTCTGCCCTTCAGCAACCCTCAGTTTGTTTCCCATGATCAAGAGTCTCTTACACTTTGTCTCTACTTCAAAGGAGCGCATGTTTATTTCCTTCCTAACCGTATCTAGCAGGACGTTCAAAACAACATGGCAACTTCTTTTTGCCTGAACTTTCTAGGGAAATAACTCACTCATCTTATTGGACTCTTTAATATTTGTTTTAAGCTCTTTCTTTGGGAAAGAGCTTCTAAGTTTAGGCATCTAATGGAGTGATCTCAGCTTAGAATTCGCTTAATCTGTTACTCTAAATTGTTAGTGCATTCTAGAAATGGGTAGAAATAAGTTAACAGAAGCAACAGTAACAACATATTTAAGGGCATTAGAAAGAGGTTACATAAAACAAACCCATTTAAAAGAAGGACCCAAACTTCTCATTTTTTAGTGATGAAAAGTTCTGGCTAGGACTTTATTTTAAAGAATGACATGAAAATTTTAAAATATGCTTCTTTTATATGCAACCACCTTTTAGATCGTGGTCAAAACAACATACTACCCAATAAAGCAGCCATGAGCTACATGAGGTTACTTAAACTTAAATCAACTAAAATTCAGTTCCTAGTCCTACAGCTCCTGACCACATTTCAAGACATGAGTGGCCTGTGATTACTGTGCGGACAACACAGACATAAAACACATCAGCAGTGCTTTAAAGTTCTACTGGCCAGTCCTGCTCTTTTCTCAGAATTCTTAGAATGAATAAAGATTAAATCAACAGTTGAGATTTTTTCATTTGGTAGAATTTATCCAACAGAATTCTGGATAGCATAACATCCTGTTCTTTACATCAAATTACCAACATCCACAGCATGCTCTGAAAAAACTCATTTTTTCGAAAGTATTCCAGAGTTTCATCAAATTTCCCAAGGACCCCTCGTAAGCCTCTGCTATCGTATTGATTAAAGGCACACAGATCCAGAGCCAGACTACTTGAGTTCACACCCTGGCTTAATATGGCACCAGCTGATCGTTCTGCTGGGTACGTCGGCTGAGCTGACCTCATGCTACCCCCTTTAGGTTTACTGAAGCGGATTGTAGCCTGGTGATTCTATCAACTCAACTATGCACAGGGCCAATAGTGTGATCATGCACTACATAGGGCCCCCATCCCCCCCACTCTAACCCACAGGCAGTGAGTAGCAGGTGGTTATTAGTCACATCATTCTCCATTGCAATACCATGTCATTATTCCTGTCAATTTTCTCCTTTCAACAAACGGTCTAATTCTGCTAAATGGTCATTTGCCAATGGTTCTGCAGGAGACTCCCACAGTTTTCTAACATTACTTTCATCAGCTATTTGCATTTATATGGTATGGCCACATAAAAATTTAACAATCAGCAGAGACTGAAAACAAAGATGCTCACAAGATTAGGCAGGGTCAAAGGCCCTGCAGTAAGGCCCAATGTCATAAGTGCTTAGTTTACCAGACAATAAAATTTTTTAAAAATGGCACTGCGGTCAGGTTACTAACCTGAGAACATTAAAACACTTAAAAATATATGAATGTGCCTATGTATACATGTATGTATCTTATTTATGACTTCCTATGCGTCACATGCACAGCAGTGGTGCAATGGAAAGAACCCAGACCAAAGAATCAACAGCCCTGAAGCCAAGATTTTGAGCCAGCTGGGTGACAATGGTGTAATCACATAACAGCTCCGAGCCACAGGTTCTTTATCAATAAGATGGACGACCATCTACTTTACAGACTTACTGTAGGGGTAAAACAAGACACGTAGCAAACGTTCAACAGATGGTGGCTGAACTAGAATCTTTTCTGTAGGACAGAAAAGTTTAATTTCAAAGTTAATTCAGTTTAATTTCAAAGGCAGCATACTATAAAACTGGAACTCAGGAAGCCTCACTCCCTACACACATCTGAGTTATAAACCCACGAAGACATCTAAGCAAGTGAGTGAGATCTGAATGTGTGGTCTGCAAAAACAGAACTACTTGCAATAAGCATCCTTAAATAGCTAGTATACAAACACCGTCTAAGTGTCAGACCCGACAAAGATGAAACTCACTCAAACATGCTGATGTAAGAATCAAACATTTTTGTGCTAGAGAAACCACTGTGACCCTGGAAATCACTGGAACCAAAACATTTGCTTAGCAAATCACTGCTTTTCTTATCCTCTAATAGTAAAGCTCTGCTGCCACTATCCTACAGGCTGAAACTACCCTGCTCCTCCCTCTCACCTTTGGATGACACTGAAGGATGGAGAAGAGCACGTTGTGCACCCGCAGGAAGATGCTCCCATACTCAGAGGGCTTCAGGTGGTCCAAAGGGACCGTCAGCAGGATGCTGAAGGCCAGGCTGACGTGGTGTGGGTTGCGGATGGTCTCCTCCCCCTGTCGCAGCAGTGCCGCCAGGACATCCAAAACAGGTCCCACCACCGCCAGGGGCACAGGCTGCTCCTGACAAGCCTCTCGGTTTAGCAGCTACAGGAAAAGAAGGAGTAAAGGAAAGAAAATGAAGGTGATTCTCTAAAGAAAGAATATAAAAACTGAAGTAGACAAAGTAAGAACTGAAGTGACGGAGGTAAGAATGTCCAAAAGGTCTGGATGCGGTCAGAAGACACTTTGAAGAGACAAGGAGGCCGGCCAGCGTTCAATCTCTGAAGGCAACCTACTGTGGGCTTGGCCATTCTGGTCCATGCTTTTTGTTGGACTCATCAACCACGAAGAGAAATAACTTCTTACAAGAGATGACCCATCCAACTTCTCAGAACAGGAAGACTTCATCAGATCTCAGATACACAAAACAGTATTTTCCCAAAAATACCATTAGTTGTAAATAACATTGAAGTTCATTTGTTACATTTCTTAAAAATCAGCTCTACAGGTGCTGGGGTGGCTCAGTCGTTAAGCTGTGCCTTCTGCTCAGGTCATGATCCCAGGATCCTGGGATAGAGCCCTGCACTGGGCTGCTTGCTCAGCAGGGAGCCTGCTCCCCCCTCTCTGCCTGCTGCTCCCACTACTTGGGCTCGCTACCTCTCTGTCAAATAAATAAACAAAACCTTTAAAAAAAAAATCAGCTCTAATTAAGATGTTCAATTACTATTCTAGAGAATGAAGAGAACAAGCTCAAAATGAGGGCTAGCTCAAAGTTCTACCCACCTAACCTGGGTCACCTGTGACCCACATCCTCAGGCTGCAGCTGTAAACAGCAGCTCTGGTGTGGCCTGCTGGGGCCTTGCACACCACTCCCGAGGTTTGGGGTCTCCAACTGTGCGGACTTCATGCTGTTAGATCTACTTTTAGATTTATCTGTGTGGTTTCTACCTAGTGTTTCTATTAACACAGCCCAACTGTGCATACCACCAACACTGACTGCGCATCCCATGAGTTCCCGCTCTCTCCCTCCCCCTTCCCTGCACTCTTCCTCCTGACACCTGCTACACACACCTGGGAAGGATGAGATTCATCCACTAATGAAGGATTCCCCGGTAAACAACAAAGCAACAAAACAGAATAGGAGGGAACATTATGTCTACTCTTCAGATCCTTCTGCCCTGGGAAGATGCTAATCCAGGGCAATTCTCTCAGGTAGCACAAGAGAATTACGGCTGATAATAATCTTAAAATAGATAGTGATCTTTTGAACCCAAGTGCAAGAATACTGACTGGAGACTCTCCAGATGGCAGAAACACTTGAGACAGTCCCCATCAAAACGAAGTTTTAGTGCGAGTGAAACAAAGTCATGTGGCTGCCATGTATATCCACCAAGTGCCAAAACCTAACAACCGAGCAGGATTATAACAATAATCTACCTGCAACATTACTGTCCCGCTCTATAAAGCCATTCTTTTCTCACTGTATCATAGATTTTGAATGTGCACAAACCCCCTACAAATGAACAAATGCACTAAACTAACTACAGCATTTTGTGGGGACCAAATAAAGTGCCAGAATTCCTTCTCATCTACTTTCAACAGGCTTCCAAGGGAGCCCATCTTATCACCGCACGCCTGTTACGGCCGGCCTCATGCTTCCCGGGGCCTGACACCCCTTCACACCACCACTCTGCCACATCTGGAGCTGACAACAGTGTCTGCAGACAAGAAAGCACTCACACAGTACACACACTGACAGGACATCATCTTGCCAGCCACCGTCTTCAGGCCGCAGTGCCCAGAAACCTACTCTGCATAAAACCAGAGATGGCAGAAGCCAAAATGCGGCCTCTTGTCTGTAGAGGGATGGGGTGATAAGATGAACTGAGATGCAGGGCACAGCCCAGGGGTACTCACAGTGAGAGCCGTGATTATCTGGGGGCACGCACACCAGAACAGACTCGCCTTCTCTCCACCGAATGTGCATTTCAGAAGCAACTTGGTCAGTGTAACAGCTGACAGAACGTCCTAGGAGAAAAGGGACAAAAACTTAGCAGAAATAGCCAGCTCTCTCTTAAGAAGTCCATCTTGGGAAAAAAACCCAGTCACTGGTGCTGAAAAGAGGAGTAGAACCCATTAGAACCGTGGTGTCAGGTCACAGACAAGCCCTGGTTTGGGCTCAAGACTGAGGGAGAGGTCCCCTCCATCACCAGGCAGCCAGGAAATAAATGCGTAAGATGAGCAGAACTGTGGCCAAGGGGAGGCCTTTTCAGTAGCATCTCACTAAACCAAGCATGCAAATGTGCCAGGATAGTGGAAGAAAAGAAGGCCACAAACGGACACAGCAACCTAATTACAGAGATCCCATCTTGTCAAGGCGGTGCGGAAAGAGGCAGCAAGCTATAACTTACCTACAAAAGAAAACCATATGCTTGTGGGTACAGGAGAAGCCAGGGGAAAACACGGACAAAGTAAAACAACTAGATGAGGTGCTATGATTGCAGGTGAGGGTTTTAAACCATGAGAAGAAACTATGTGGGATGGGAACTCACTTTATTGAGTACCTGTGTCATTAAACATCTAACCCTATGCTGGCACCTGACACCATCAATTTCAGTCCAATGCCAGCCCTTCTGCTCCTAACCCTGCAGCCCCACAACCCATGCAATTCTGGCCTCAGCCCTCTGCTCTCAGCTTCTTTCCCATCTCTCCCTCCCTGACTAGCCATTACCCTACCTACACTCCCTCCCCCAACCCCAGGCAGCTCGGCCCTCTCTACTGAGGTGGGGGCTCACTTTCCTGCCTACCTGTAGGACCTGTGTACCCACATAGGGCCTGCATAGTGGTGCCTTCCTTGCTGTCTACCTCTCACACCCACACAACCTCTGCCCTGCTGTTCATAAACACCCTCCTCATCTCCATAGCAACATTCCCCATCCAAATCCTCTCAGCTCTGAACACTCAGGATCCAGCCTCGCCTCCTCCATACCTTCTGACTGACTGGTTTAAATAGAAATCCACAGTGAGGACTTCTCAAAGCTGGGTCCCAACCATGCTACAAATGCATACAATGAAATACAATGAAAACTTCCAGAGAGAAGGGCAAGTACCGTGCGCAATGAGTAGGGGGCTGGTGCAGAGCAGTAGCTCTGGTCCAGCCCGGGCTTCTTGCTCACATACAGGAGATGTGAGTTCTCCCTGCTGCCCCTCTGTGGCCTCAATTACCCTCTCTAGCTCTCCTCCCACCCCAATCAAAACCCAAGCCTGAATGCTGATTATACCCTCAAGTCAAGAAGCCATTCATGGGGCAGAGAAAACTCAGAACCAAAAGACATGGCCTGCATTGCTGGTTCCAAGATAATTAGCTCTGTAACGTTCTTCCTCCTGTGCAAGCAGGGACGTCTGACCAGTCCAGCACACAGGGCTGCTTAGCAGACCAAACTCGAGCATGTAAGCTCCGTAGAGAGGCTCTCCAAAATACGCAATGACAGATGCAAATACAGGGCTTTATTACCAACTACCAAGCATACTAAGGTGCAAAGGACCGCAGGGCAGCTTGCTAATCGGACTGATTCTCAAACAGGATCAGGGCGATGTGACCAAGTCAAGTAAAATTTTTAAAAAGTATGATGAGAGGTATCTTACACATAGGATAAACAGAGTCCATCTCTTTTCATATATTGATAATTATAAGTATGCAACACTTAGTACTTCATATAATAAACACTCATAGTTTAGGTGTGAAAAAGTTCCTCTTTAAAGAATAAGGGGCCCTTACACTAAAGCCCCAAGCCTCTTCACATGCCAGGACTACCTTCATAAACCCCCCTTGGGGTTTGATCTTGTGTGTTTAATTTTAGGGGTGACATCACATCTCAAATAAATTTTCCCATTTGAGCTATCATTTATGTGCCTGCCGTACCAGGGAGGAGTACACACCTGCAGATCGGCTTTCCACATGTTACTGATGTCCAATCCTTGCAGAATACACCGCATCATCATCCTAAAATCCTCTGTGGTCCCAACTTCTAACATCTGGGTGAGTAAGGCTCCCAAGTCAGGTTCAATATCCTGAATTACCTCAGCCGGAACTGCAGGATCTGTGTGGAAAAGAAACCAAAATTGCTAAAATAAAATAAAATGGGGGCAGGTCAAATATACTAGAACAACCACATGATAAATGGGGCCCCAGCCCTTAAAAGTCATGGTCTGAGAGGCATGGAAATACTTGAGGAGCAAGCAAAGAAGGCGGGGCCCATGCCACAGAGCGATAGTGTTCTCTTGCACACAGCTGACCTGTGCAGAGTGCACACACACAGCACAGGGAAGGGGCAAGCCTGAGAGGATGACGACAATGGTCCACAGTGCTCAACGCTGGGCTATGGGACACAGATGACTGCTACTTTCTCTATACTTTCTTCTACTTTCCTTGTACAGATGTACCTTGCCAACAGGACAGGGTCAGTTCCAGACCACCACAATGACGCAAATGTTGCAATCAAATGAATCAAATGAATTTTTGGGTTACCCAGCACAGATAAGTTTTATTTACACTATACTGTGGTCTACTGAGTGTATGACAGCATCACATCCAAAAAAACAATGCACGTACCTTAATTTAAAAATACTTTCTTGCTAAAAAAATGCTAACCACCATCTAGCTGTGAGTCTTAATCACTGATCACAAATCGTCGTAACAAATATAATAATGAAAAAGTTTGATACCACAATATTTACCAAAATGTTCCTGGAAAAATGGTGAAACAGACTTGCTTGAGCAAGTCTGTCCCAAGCCTTCAAACTAAAAAATGGAGTATCTGTGAAGCTCAAAAAAGAAAAGCACAATAAAATGAGGTATGCCCATATTCTTTGGTAAAATCAGTAGGGACACAGGTGTGGCATGGTACGTTGAAAGAGACGGGAGCATGAAGACCTTAAAAAAGCTCCAAACTTCCAGGGTCTGTCTGCCGCAGGCATCCAGATGTTCCCCACTTGATGCGGGAAAGCCTGCTAATGGCTCCTCCTGGGCCATTCTACCATCTGCTACCAGTTTACCTTCCCTGCACATTTCAGCCCACAGACTGTTCCACAATGCCAGAGTACCTTCCCATGTCCCAGTCTTTGCTCACTACGTCAGCACTGAGGGGTGGAAGGAACAACAGGATTTGAGAGAGAAAGACCTCAGCCTGGAAGTGTCCTATAAGCTTTAAGATCCTGGACTCATGAGCTCTCTATCAGTGAAATGGGCGTAACAGCACTAACTCCCACGGTTGGCAAACAAAGGAAGGAGCACCGCACTGTCTGCCGCTTGGAGGCTCAACATTAGCGCTCCCCACTGTCCCCTGCCTGTCCCTTGAAGGCCACTGCCAACTACTGCTTTGCCTACACAAACTCTCACCCCACAGTCCCCTACTTCTGGTGTACTCGACAGCATTTCACTGTTCTGCAATTTCTGATTTGTGTGAATGTCTGTTTACTTGATTAGATAGATCAAAATCAACACTGCACTCAACTCCAGAGTAGGACGTGGTTCCACATATATATACACGAAACATTTGTAAAAATAACCATTTTTTTGTGATCGAATTGAAGTTGTCTATTCTATTCTACCATCAGAAAGCATTCCTTACAAATGTTTACTTTTATGCGCTGCAACCTACCTGAAACACCCCTGAGGATACCAGAGGGCCACACTCAGGTTATTCATAGCCACCATAACTCTCCCTCTCCCCACTCAAAGCTTTAGGCCCTCCCCAGTAGGCATTTCTTCTGGACCTCTCACTCTGGTCTTTTCTAGACAAAGTCCAGCAGCTCAAGGGCATGAGGCCTGGACCCAATAGCAACACCTGAGCCTGTGGTCTGAGGGGCAGCCAGGCAGCACCCCCTCACCGCCACAACTGAGGCCCTGGGGCCAGAAGCATCCGAAGTCCACGGACACAGAGTTAGGACCTAGAGGCCACCTCAAGTCACGAGGACTGGAGGGAAAGAAAGACACAGTATTCTAACAAAAGGGAAGAGAGAGCTTCAGACCATCATCAGCTGCCATTTCTTAGATTACTCATTTAGGACACTGTGAAAGTGTTACTAAAAGACTAAACTCTAGCCTCCACTACAGTGAACACCATTCCCTAAAAGAGTGGCTGACAGAATAAGATAGAACATGTGACACCAAAGCCTTTTCAGTCAATCCACAATCAAGGCAGGGATAGAAAGGCTATTGAGAGGGAGACAACAGGAGTGTTATTCTGGCCTTAACACTCCAGCTCTGGCGCTGGCCCAGGCAGCCCGGGCAGCTTTGCTTTCTACAAGGCCCTATTTTCCACTCTTGTATCTGAGCATGCCTGCAGCCCCATCTGTGTCTCCCTCCCGCCTGTCATTCATTCTGAGAACTAGGGACTCCCCAGCCTCACCTCTAAGGACTGTCCTAACAAAGCTCAACCCCTCAGGAACAACCAAAACAAAAAGAAAACAAACCTACACCAACTTGAAACAGTGCTGTCTTAAAACAGAGGCAAGTCTGGCCCACTGGCATTTGAGATAAGGGACCACAGATACTGAACGCTTCTGCACAGACATGGGCTAGGTTTGTAGTCCTGATTGGCTGGCCCAGAAGGATGACATCAGACTAAAAGATCAAGAAGACAGCTGAGTTTCTGCCCTATTAGAATCCATAGCCTGATGACCGCCAGGCACCACCCTAAGACCTAGGAGTAGGAGTCTGGCCTTCAAGGAATTTTAGGACATTCCCTGTAAATAAAGTCAGCTGCATTTTTCAAGTTCACCAATTTTAGATCTTTAAGTCATCGAAGATGGCACTGAAGATCAAATACAAAAAACCCTACTAAGAAGGATGAAATCATAGATGTTGACTATCCAGAGCCAAGACAGATAAAAACTAAAAAAGATAAGAGTAATAGATTTCAAAACTATAACCTAGAACAATCTCCAAAATAAATGAAAAACCACAGTGACAAACAGTACATCTAGAAGGTTACTATCTGTGTACAAAGCAGGACTGTGAGGGTCACTGCTGATCCATGCAGAGAATGCAGATACTAGAAATGAGCTCCTCAGAGTGGACTGGGTGATTGGGTGGGGGGTGGGGGGTCTCCTGCTCACTGGCCTGCACCTTCTAAAATAAACACCTGTTCCAAAAGGGTGTGAGGGATGGGGGGCACTCACTTTATTGGTGACTTACTAGCTTTTACCAAAAGCTCTACAGCACAGAATTAGCTCAAGAGAAAATACCTTACCTGTAAGAACTTTTCTCACAGAATGAAACATGGAGGTAAAAACAGAATCTTTCTTGGGATGTAGTTCTGGGGCCAAAAAGAACAGAGTTAAAAACCGCATGGCCGCCTGGAAACACGGTCTATCTCCTGCAAGAGCCGGCAACTCTGAGAGCAGCTGAGAGCAAACACTCTGGTAGAAGGCAGTAAGGGACAGCGGCACCTCGTCTGTCATTGTGGAAACCTCTGTCCTATGCCTGGAGAGCTGGCCCACATCTGCCTCCAAAAGTGTGCTGACCGACGCGATGAAGACAGAGGGAAGGCGCTGGCCCCGGGCCCCCTGTGCCCAGCACTGCTGCAGCACGGCTCCTGTGTGGAGAATGGCCTTCTGCAGCAGCTCGCACAGCGCTTCAGGGGCCTCACGCTGCTGTTTCCGCTCTCTGACAAAAGGCCCCAGGACTTGGCACAACTTGGTTAAAGACACCAGAAGGAGGTGCTGGCCCCAAGGATTCTGATTTTTCACCCGTTTGCCTGCAATTGCTTCAGGGCACAGTTCGTGGAGGAATGCAACGATTTTCCTGAAATTGAGCACCAAGCTGAGCTTCGTCTGGGTGAGCATCTGCATTAGCTGTTCTAAGAATGCCCCTACCACTTGGAGGAATTCCAACCAAGAGGGGTCATCCACGTTAACAAGAAATCTACCACTGGCTTTGAACAATGAGGTCAATGTGATCTCAAATATATCACTAACATACATAATCTTGAGCACTGAGCGAGCACTTTTCCCTCTCTGCAGGGAACCGAGAAGCCGATAGCAAGTCATCAAAAATTTGAGGGTCACTGAAGAGGAGCAAGAGCTCCCCAGCTTGGTGATGGCCAAGTACAGTAACAGAAGAAAATAATGCACATGATAGGGAGTCAAGAGGCTATCCAGTTGCAGAGCAGAAATAACTTCCAAAAGTCCCAGGATGCTCTCTAACTGTTCTCCCTCCAGCTGAATGGGGAAGTCACTCTTCACCAAGGACAGTAAGTTTTGGGCAATTTCTCCTTTTGGTTCTACACCTTCAGGTCCAACTTTTGCAAATTTGTTTTCCCAAAGAGCCACCACCAGGTGGTCCTTTTCAAAAAGCCAGGGCAGCTGTTCACTGAGAAGACTTGGGTCACTCTGGGCACCAGAACGCAAGACGCTAGTACATCCTTCAGTTAGGCACATTAAGAAAGCAGAATAAAGGGACTGCATTTCTGGAAAGAGAGGGCTATGGAGGACAGCGCTGGATATTTTTTCAAGCGTGAGGCTTGGCTCTTCCTCTGCTGAGCCTTCCTGGGCTTTGCTCACTGGTAAAGTTCTCAGCAGCACACTGGCCAGAGATCTCACATCATCTGGACTAAGATAGGATATCAAAATTGTGAGATTCGATACAACCAAGTGCCAGTGAGCTACAGGGTACGTGAGTGCACTCACTGTCCCAACCTGGCCATCCCAGGAAGCTGCTGTCCCTCGATTCAAGCTTTCTCTGCCAGAACCAAGAATGTAGGCAGCATCACACTTCAAACTGTGGAGGGCTTCTTCAGACTGGAAACTGGTTTGCATTAAAGTCCTTTTCATTTTCTGCAGGTAGAGCTGTGCTAAGCAGTACCTGCCAAGAGAGTCAAACTGAGCTGTAAACTTTTCTATCTTCTTCCAATGGCACGTTTCAACACCGGGGAGCAACAAGGGCAGGTGTGAGATCTCTACAGCAACATCTGTAAGAGCCCCAGACACAGAGTGATACTGGCTGCAGTTTATACTGAGCATGGCATCAACCTGGGCCCAAGTGTAAGAGAGCAGGAGTGCAGAGTCACTGACCTTCTGTAGCCAGAGCTCAAGCTCTGGGCCTTGGGGATCCAGAAGGTCCAACAGGGGCCTCACAAGCTCTTGGAGCATCCTCTCCATTGTGCACTGCATCCGTCTGATGACGGGCAGAGGGGTGCTGCTGTCCAGACTCCGCATGTTGAACATGACGCAGTGCAGCAGAGAGCTCAGGGACAACAACTTCAAGGCCATGTCAGCATCACCCCGCAAATACGGTAAGACCGAAGACTGGAACTTCTCCAACATGAGGGACCAAGTGTCCAAGATCTGACTTGGAGGCAAGTCCTGGAGGCACTCGCAGAGCACCCTGGAGGGGCCTGAGGTCAGCACAGGCTGCCTCAGTGCCTCAGCAGCTGGACGACCGATCACTCCCAAAATCTCTTCAAACAACCGCGGCACTTGTCGGAGTTTGACATATGTCTGGAAGACAGTGTGAAGAAGTGCCTCCTGTGCTTTTTTGGTTCGAACGTCTGTCACTTCTGCATCGATCCAAGCTGAAGCCAAAAGGTCATCCAGGTCTGGCTCCAAAATCAAATGATTCAGAGACATCAAAGCCTTAAGGCAGCGGAACCAGGCTGGCACAGATGCTTGGGAATGGTTTATCAGCAGCTCAGCCACACGGCAGTAGAAGTGGAACTGAGCCTCTCCATGCCGGATCCTATCAGCAGCAATGTTGTAAATATTGTTGTTGGCCACTGAGCTGAGCAGCTGTTCTAGAACCAGGAGTTCTGTGGTCCAATCTGATGCAGCCAGGCCTTTTAGCTGCTCCTCCTGCAGGTGTGAAATCCTCAAGCAGCCAAACAGCCTGGAGAGTACCTGGAAGCAGAGAAGCTGGTTCCCCTCCTTGAAGTAAGACTCGAAAAAGAGCTTATACAGCAAGGCCACTGAGTTGGCTATAACAGCAGCATGAAGGGACGGTTCACAGTAGCCAGCATCTACCAGCCTGGCGATCACAGTGTCCAGAGGAGCTAGAAGATTCTTCATGGCGCCTATCTTCATGTCACCTTGCTGCTGGTCTAAAAGCTCCTCTTTGTAGGACGAGAGCAACTCGGGCTGAAAAGCTCCACCTCGAAGCATGGCCTCAATCTGATTCTTTACATCCCGGCTCAGCGCCTGCCGCAACTGGCCCGGGACAGTCTGTGTCCACGTGCCCCCTGAGAGTAAGTGCCTAAGGACCAGGCAGGGCTGAAGCAAGTGCCCAGTAACCTCCCCAAAGGCACGTCTTGGGTTGACTTGCTGTTGCTGGATCAAGAGGTAGTGGCCAAGCGCCAAGTGAATGACCTCGAATAACTGGGCTACCATGGCTCCTTCCGGCTGCCTACAGGCCAGCCAGCACAGCTGGCTCAGCAACGCCACTATCAGCTCCTGTCTAGCTGTGTAGATGACAGCAAGGGTGGGCGTTGAGAGGATGCCCTGGCAGCAGCTCAGCACAGCACACATACTTCTTCGGGATTCCGAAAGAGAGAATTCAGTTATTCTCTCATTTATGATCTGAGCGTTAAGAAAATAAAAAAAAAAAAAAAAAACTCATTACTGGCTCCACACATATACAAGAAAAATACAAGAGAATCAATGAACTCACTCTTTGCACTTATCTTGATGAGAAAGAAATCCCCAGGTTATCACATCTAAATGAACTTGACATTTGCTTAATGCACCCAGCAAAAGCAGAGTACCTGTTTTAAGTCCTTCATACATCCATCTCCTACCAACATGAATTCTGAAAAGGGATTAGTGCCTTTGTAATTCCGCTGTCCCTATTTAAACAGCTCCTGGTTTTTATAAGACTTAAACTCCAAATTACTTTTGCTTAGATCCTAAACCTGCAATTCAGCTTAGATGCTACAGATGGATGGACAGTAGGCCTGGGCTATAATCCTGTGGCCCAAAATACACTGTTTTTCTATTTTAAAAAACCAAAGCAAAAGGTACTCTTGACAGAGGAAAGCCAATGTTGGCAGTCACTACATACTACAGCAAACCTACAGTCTTCTGCTTCTAAAATTCTGAAATTCAAAAGTGCCGGAAATTGTGAGGCCTAGGCAGATTCCAAAATTCACTCATAGGCTAAGAGGCTTGCTCCCCGCCTTACAGTATCTGAAAACCAAATGTATCCTGGGGGCTAAATTATCAGTAGCCCAAAGACACAGGTGCACTGATCTCTATTCAAGTAACCGCTGGCTCTGGAAAAACTGAAATGAAAATACCAAATACTTAAATGCCAATGTACTACTACAGTGACCATCAATATTTCTGATTATATAAACTCATCTACCAAATTTTTTCATGTTTGTACCCAATAAGAATAATTTATTCATAAATCATACGCATACACTACAGTACAAATATCTCATGGAAGTAAAAAATGTATCTAAATTAAAACATGACATTTAGAAACGTAAGATTTTCTTTCCATACTCCCAAAGGATAAATCAGAATAACCCACTTTGGTGGCCAGTCTATTATTTTAAAAAGTAACATATAATTTAGAACACGATTTTAAAAATCACTGTCTGTGAACCATCAGGCAGCTCAACTATTTAATTTTCTTATTATCAATCTTTACAAATTTTTTCGTTCGGCCTACACACTCCTGTGGGCAAGGCAGAATGAGGGTTAAGAGCACAAGCTTTGCAACCAGGCAGATCTATGTTCAAATGCCTGCTCTGCCACTTACCAGCTGTGTGACTCTAAACAAGTTACTGAACCCCTTTGTGCCTGGCACAAACTAAGCGCTCATTATTAGTACTTTCTACTGTCACCAACTACTCTCACAGTATTTCAAAAACACTCAGTTTTGACAATGAAGTTCATAATTCTAATCTGAGACTTCAAAATTGCTTTGACTCAAAAACCGTTGAGGAAATTCCTAGTCAGATTTTGGCCTTTGATATTCCTTCAGGCCAATGACAAAGTAGGGCAGGGAGAGGTAGGGAGCACAAAGTAGTATTATTTACTGGCAACATTTTCCAATTAAAAGGTAATCAACAACCACTCTATGAAATAGTTCTAGGCTTTCCTTGAATATTAAACAATAGAAAATGCTTCACACAGCATAAAGCATACCATATGCTTTCAATAAATGTCAGTCATTATAATCGCAGTATTATTTCTTTCTCTTCTTCTACCTTGATACTTCCTGCAACTTCAATAAATAACAGAAAATCAACAGAGATACACTTCACACATACAGGGCAACAGGGCAAACAGATAATTACCTTGACTAGGGAAATCTGAAGGTTAATTGTCTTCCCATTCTTGAGGAGATCCTGCAGTTTTGTGCTGTGTAGAATGTTATCTATATAGATCCAAAGCCTTTCAACAATGTCTTCCTTCAGTTCAAGTTTTTTCTTATAAAATGCAATCAATGACTGTCTTGCCCAATCAAGTAGTACCTGAATTTGGAAGAAATAATACCCTAAAAATAAATGAATTTCTTTGCCAATAAAGATGCTGGACATTCCATGTGTGGCCATATCTAATTGCCAGGGGAAAAGCTGTCCTTTAAAACTTACCTTTGGTAACATTATATAAACATCTCAGTATCTTAAATGTTTATTATTATAGAATCAATATGAAGCAAGAAAAAGCAATTTTGTCTTCCTGCAGGGCCATTTAAATGTTTCAAATGAAACTCTTGTTTCTTCTAACTTTTCTGAAGTTATACTCATTTTCAAAAGTAGGTAGCACAACAATTGCTCAGAACGGCCACAAAATGAAAAACGCACAAAAGTAAAAATGTAGAGCCAAAAGACAGAGCTTGTGTCCTGGTTTCCCATGTTACATGTACCCTCTAGGTACATTTACTTCCTCAGGAGACAGAGAAAGTCTTCTGCAAAATAATGCACAAGTGCTTTATGAAAAGGAGGGTTGGTCATATATAGTTTCTATTGCTGTGATACATTCCCTTATTCGTAAACACAAGAAAAGGTGGTGAGGCCTCAGCTCAAGCCACCAGCACTGTCAATAACAGTATGAAAGTGTCAGGTGCTAAAAGGGGAAAAAAGTTCTGAGCATGAGACTGGGTGAGACCTTAATCAAACTGCCACCACCACTTCCCCTTCCATCTCACCTTGGTTAGCCCTTCCCTAGTGACTACCAAGCTGCCAAGACGATTCTCAGGTGCAGCCAGGTTTAGAGACCACTGGATGTAAGAGTGCTCTGCTCTACATACTGCACCTCATCATCATCTTAAAAGATGTCATCCACCTGGGGCACACTTTGCGTGGTCTTCTTGAATACCAGCATATGGGTGTGTGTTAATACAATATGATAAGCTCAACACCCTGGGGTTTCTAGTGTTTTACAGTTAAGTTTTTTGGGGTTTTTGTTTTTGTTTTTTTGCCAAATAAGCTTGAAAAATGTTAACAAAGAGAAAAGCCTTTCTTGGTTCCTAATCTATTTCTAGAATGGCTTTCTACAAATACTGAAGTTTCTCTACTTCCCCTCCTGTCAATTTACCAAATTCAAAGACGTTTAACTAAGCACCAACAAGCACTTGCTTATGGAGCAGCAGCTTGGATTTATCAACAAATGGAGCTACCCAGACTCAGATTCTAATTTCTGTAACTCAATTCCCAACTTGTTCACTGATG
This sequence comes from Mustela nigripes, assembly GCF_022355385.1. NCBI lineage: Eukaryota > Metazoa > Chordata > Mammalia > Carnivora > Mustelidae > Mustela > Mustela nigripes. The sequence goes on from NC_081560.1 coordinate 107,539,324, forward strand.
CATACACTTGATTCAAAATATAAGAAATGTTTCCAAATATAAAAGAAATGCTGAGACTTCGTAATAGAAAACTGTCAATGAAATATTTAACTCATGCATTTTTTTCCCTGACGTTACTTTTAACCTGCAACCATGTTTCCTTCTCCAACCTTTTCTTGAATCTTTTTAAATTTTAACTAAATGTCGATATACAATGCATATAAGTGTTCTTTTCGGTTGTAAAAATGTAAGTTTCACGTTACACTTACTTGCTCTTTATTTGGGAGAATGCACTGGTGGGAAATCCAGGCAAAGTGAGCTAGTTTTAGTTTATCTTCCCAAGAAGTTGTCTTGCTTTTAAGCTTAAAGGAAATGCCAGAGTAAACAGCAGCCATCGCTACACTTTATCTACAATTTAAAGTGGAAAAAATGTATTAAGGTCAAACTCAACAGGCACCAAAAATGAACATCACATACACTATTATGCATGTAACATATATTCCTTAGGAAAAAAAAAAAATTGGTGAATTAAAATACCTCAACAAAACATTTGGGTATAAATCTATATATATAAGATGCCGTAGCCATGCTCGCTTCAGCAGCACATATACTAAAATGCTGTAGCCCATGATCACAAAAATACAAATCAAAACCACAATGAGATAACACTTTGCACTGGTCAGAATGGCTAAAATTAACAACTCAGGAAACAACAGATGTTGTCAAGGATGCACAGGAAGGAACCCCTTTACACTGTTGGTGGGAATGCAAACTTCTAGAGGAGAGTATGGACGTTCCTCAAAAAGTTAAAAATAGAGCTACCCAGCAATTGTAGTACCAGGTATTTATCCAAAGGTACAAACATAGTGATTCAAAAGGGCCTTGCACCCCAATGTTTGTAGCAGCAAAGTCCACAATAGCCAAACTATGGAAAGAGCCCAGATATCCATAGACAGATGAATGGATAAAGAAGATGTGGTATATAAATAAAAATGGAATATTATTCAGTCATCAAAAAGAACTAGAGCTTGCCATCTGCAAAGACCTGGATGGAAATAGAGAATATTATGCTAAGTGAAATAAGACAGAGAAAGATAAATACCATATGATTTCACTCACATATGGAATTTAAGAAAGAAAACAGATGAACACAAGGGAAGGGAAGGAAAAATAAAGACAGAAACAGAGAGGGAAGCAAACCATGAAAGACTCAACTATAGGAAACAAACAGAGTCGCTGAAGGGGAGGAGGATGGAAAGAATGGAGTAACTGAGTGATGGGTGTTAAGGAGGGCACTTGAAATAATGAGCACTGGGTGTTGAATCAAACTGATGAATCACTAAATTCTACCTCTGAAACATATAATACAATATATGTTGATTAAATGGAATTTAAATCAAAAAAAATCTTAAATGCTTTAGCCCATTAATTTTTCTGGGGGAAATTTAAACAAAAGTGGGCAGAAGTATTATATAGACATACGTAGGAGTATTCCTGCTATGAGGTGACTGTGTAGGAATACAACTGGGCAAAAGTCCTCAAGAGGTGATTGTGAAGAAATACAACTGGGCAAAACCCAAAGCGTTCAAATTATTTGTGAAAGGAGAGTCACATATGGTTTTAGACTGAAAGGTTCTGCACAAATCATCTGAAATATACTATGCATTAAGAAAAGATCCATTAACTAGTTGAAAGAGAGGGACACCTGGGTGTCTCAGTCGGTTAAGCAGCTGCCTTGGGCTTAGGTCATGATCTGAGAGTCCTGGGATGGAGCCTGGCATGTGGCTCCCTGTTCTGCCGGGAGCCTGCTTCTCCCTCTCCACCCCCACCCCGCTGCTTCTGCTCTCTCTCTTTAGTGCATGCTCTCTCTCAAATAAATAACCAGTGTTATAAAAAATTAGTTGAGAGAGAAAAATAAGCAGTATTTGGAAACAGTAATATTTCACCAAGTAAAAAAGAAATAAAGTATAAAACCAGTCCCAAAAGAAATACTGTTGTTTCAGCTGCAACAGTAACTTCCCACTACAACATTATTCATTTACATATGAGCTTAAGGACACGCACTGCTTCCAAAAAGACTCTACAAAATACTGTTACATAATTGAAACTGTAAAAATAGAGCACAATAAAATCGTGAACAAAGAAAAGCAAGCATACCAACCAACTGAAATTCTACAAATCTGAGATAAACATAGCTTTGAGTTTCCTAAGTCATAATAAAAAGGGGAAATGTATCACATTAAGTCATTTTCATTATATAAAAGGAGTCAGCTCCTCAAAAGTGAAAACTTTTCAAAATACTGAAATATAAATATTATATATAAAAACAAAATGGGACAACAAACAAAACAAACAGACAAAAAACCGGAGTCCCATGATTCTAACATACTATGAAACCAAAAGGATATGCCAAAGGCTGGATCCCTTTCATTTCTTCAATCTATGGGGCCTGAAATCCTACAGACCGGCCTTCGTAACTTACTTACCCTCAACAGGTAATCCTGCAGGGAACGAGCAAGCACCGCGTGCAGGGCGCGAACATTCAGCAGGGCCTCCTTCACTCTACTACAGAGCAGAGGAACACGCGAGTGCTGTCAGTTTTCCCATTCAGTCAAAACGTCCAAGACCAGCGCGTCCAACAACTTACTTCTCCATCAGTGTGTCAGGAAACCCCCGTACCGGCTACAAAGTTACTTAAAACGTGTTCGCAGAATTGGTTACAAAGACGCCGCAGACACCGTCACTGAGGTTGCCCACGTTCCGCGCTCGGGGCCGCGCAGAGGTCTCAGTGCCTGGACGTCGTAAGCCCAGCGCCCAACGCAAAACCGCGCTAGCACTCACGCAAAGAGCGCTTACGCGCGGCCACACGGGGCATCCCGCGGAGCAGAAGGAAACCAAGTAACAAGAATCCGCGGAGAGCGGGGAGGAGCGACGGGAGAGGCCGGACCAGCGGCGGGCCCAGGAGGCTCTCCCCAGCGCCTGCCGTCCGCTCGAGGGCCCGCGGCCGCACCGGGGGGTGGGTCTTCCTCGGTGAAGGGGCTCCCTCCCAGACCGACCCCGGGGAGGGACCGCGGGCGGGGCGCAGCGCCGGCCCGGGCAGCGCGGCGCTGGGGGGGGTGCTCGCCTCAGGGCCGGCCCCGGCAAGGGGCTCACCTGGACGCCGTCCTCAGGTAAGGGGCTCCCCTCAGACCCGCCCCGGACAGGGCCGGCGGGCGCGACGGAAGGCGGTGTCCGGCTGAAGGAGCTCAGCTGGCGGCCACCCGCTTGGGGACCGCGGGCGGGGCCGGAGGACGGCGGCGGCGGCGGCGTTGCGAACTCCCGGGCGCCCCAGCACGTGGGCGCGGCCCCCGCGCTCCTTCCGTCTGACGGCGGCGGCGCGGCAGGGCGGGGCGGCGCGCACGCCAGGCATCGCCAGCCGAGCGCCGAGGCGCCTCGCCCATTGGTGGAGACGGTTGCGCGTTGGAGGCCCGAGCGGCCCACCCCGCGGCCCGCTCCGTGTCAGTCAGTCATGGAGCGGCCGCCCAGAGCCGCCGCCGCGGGGGCGGCAGGGCGCGGGGCGCGGGGGCCCGGCTGAGCCGGCCGTCGGAGCGAGACCCTGCGGCAGAGACGACGGAGGCGGAAGCGACCCGATCGCGGAGGCGGCGGCGGCGGGAGGAGCCGGAGCCGCCTGGGATGTTCAGTGAGTGCGGGGCGCGCGGGCGGGGAGGGCCGGGGG
>NC_081560.1:107543417-107596013 GCF_022355385.1 Mustela nigripes
GGAGCGCGGGCGGCGGCGCGGCGGCGCGCGGCGAGGCCTAGGCGGGGCGCGCGTCCGCAGCTCCCGCCGGCGGGGCGGTGGGGGCGGGCGGGGCCGGCTGTGCGCGGGCGCGGCGGCCGCGCCTCCGCCCTCGGCCTCCGAGTCCCAGGCGGCCGCGGGCGGCGTGGCCTGCAGTCGCCAGCTACACCTGGAGGGCTCCGCGTTCCTGCTCGGGGTGGGTCCTGCCGGGGCGGCTGCCGGGCGCCCGCCGGGAAGGGGTCCTGAGCGCCGGGCAGCAGGGCAGGAGCTCAGGTCCGAATCGCCTTTTCATTTAAGGAAAAAGGAAATGCCTTTGGCCGAACTCGGGATTAAACTTCGCACATGGTGGTTGCGGGTGGCTGGGTGTGAAATCGACCTCTCCATGTGACAGGAGAGATCTCAAGTTAGACGGGTCGGAACTAGGGGATCCCGACCTGCAAGGTTGCCTTCGGGGTGGTTTAACTCCTGACAGCGAGAGGTCGGTGCGCCTAGGCGGTACTCGCGAGGCTCCAGGGCTTTTGAAAATGTAGGAGGTAAGGCGTCGGTCCGAAGTCAGTGGATGGGGGAAACAGTGGTGTCATTTTAGACTTAGCGGAAGTGGAGCGCTTGAAAGCTTCATGCAGTTCTCCCATCAGTTGTGAAAGTGTCGTTATACTGCGGATCTCGCAGCTGGTGTGGCTCTGGGATCAGAAGGTAAGTCTGCCAGTCCCATGCGGCGTCCGTCTTAAATTACCTAAACTCTGACCTTGCAGATTGAAATCTTGGAATGGGGAGTCCCGCGAACAAGCAGTTAGTTGGGTGCTGTGTCGGGAGGAACCGTGAGGGCGGAGTTTGTCTTTTCTTGTGATACCAGTGTGTGACATACCTGAGTTGTGGCGTGGAAGGAGGACAAGGCAGCCGTTCCCCAGCCGTGCTCACAGCCCCGCTTGAAAGAGCAGGAAGGGGAGTTTGTGCCACATCTTTAAACTCCGAGAAACTTAATGTAGTGCGTGGGGCTTGCGGACTGTCTAGAGCTAAGGTTGAAACCATGTAACTATCCGTGTAACTATCCGTGAGCCTTAGTTTCCTCAGGTGATGCCTGCTGACTTCAAAGTGGATCTTTCAAAGGCTGCCACAGAAAGAAATAATGAATGGAATAATGCCTGGTATATGGAAAACACTCTAAATATTAGCTGTTGTAATTTCCTTTTTGGGAAACTACCTTTTAGATTCCTTGTAGGCCTAAATATTTTGTGTTAAGTGGGAAGCCTGTACTAACATTGATTTGCTTTACGAATTACAAATTTTTCTTGCCTTGAAAAATCAGTGTTAAACTAGGATACCAAAGAGTGGGCTTGCCTTGAGGGGTTTTTTTGTTGTTGTTGTTTTGTTTTGTTTTTCCTTTGTCATCAAGCAATAAATGAGGTTATTGTGTCTTGGAATAGTTTTGTTGCTTCTGTCTATAAACATGAAGTTTATGTGTGCTTCTGTCACTGTGAAGAGGTAAAGGCCTCACTTAGTTTCTCAGCAACTAGTTGGAGTGGGGGATAGTTTTTGCAAACGTATGTCCTTCATAACACCTGTGAAGGACATCTTTGGAGAAAGAAAAAGGGTTTTGATTTTGACGATTGATTTTCACTGGAAGGGAGCCCTAGGGATCCTCTGTTAAACCAACATTACTCAGTGGATGGTACTAGAAGTCCTTGCCAGCCTCCCTTCATCGTCTCAGGTGGTTAATTGTTCTTCCTGTAATTATTCAGATCATTCTTCAACAAGCAACTGGTAAGCCTTCACTATTGTCAAGAAGCCTCTGATTTTGTAGAACCCTTTGGGCAGTAGGACATTGCAAAGGTTAAGTGTTCAGACCCTGAAGCCAGTTGACCTTTCCATCCTAGCACTATGGAACCTTGGGACAGTGTCTGACCTCTGTGGGCCTCAGCTTTCCTGTCCTGAGAGTATTACCTAGCTTAAAAAGCTGTTGATGTATACAGGAGATAATTTATGTGCAGCCGTTAAAATAGCGTCTTACCAGTGGCATACACTGAGTAAGTATTAGTTATTGGATGATAGGGTAGGAAGCAAATATTATGATAAGCAATGAGACAAAGTTGTTCCTGGATTCAGTGGTGGAGGAAGCTGAACTGAGCTGGGAAAAGACTAGGATTTACCCAAGTTGGGGTGCCAGTGTAGGGAGCACCTCCAGTTACTGGAGAGGTCTTGGCCAAAGCCCCTGAGACTCATGAGAAAGTGGGGTGGTACCTATCAGTTAGCAAAGGTGGATCAGAGTAACCTCAGAATGACACAAGGGAGAGTGAATTTTTTATCCTCCACACAGGTGGAGGCAGTAGAGTTTTGAAGCTGAGCAGATGCCATCAGATTATTTTTTTTTGAAAGATTGTGTCGATTGTGCCTGCAGTAGTGTGGGACTGGATTAAAAGTAGGGAAGGCCCATCCATCCGCTTGTCCTGGCGTCTTTGTATCTGCCTGTGACTAGGAGAGGAAAATGACTGCTTAGCAGAGAGAGGCACTTCATTCCAAATCTGGAAGCTTAGAGAGCATTTACAGAAGACATGAAGAAATCCTTAGCTCATCCCAGGCAGCCTTCCCTCTTAAAAGTTGACTTCAGGGATACACTGTATATACCTGTTTATAAGGCAAAGGGCCCCCCAGGTGTATACCTCTGTAAGGAGAGTGTCACCACATGTTCAAGTCTCTGCTATTACAGGGCACTCTGAGTCGCGCTTTCTTTTTCTTTTTATTTTTTCTTTTTTTTAGATTTTATTTATTTATTTGTCAGAGAGAGAGACACGGAGGTAGGCAGAAGGAGAAGCAGGCTCCCTGTTGAGCAAGGAGCCTGGTGGTGGACTCTATCCCAGGACCCTGGGATCATGACCTTGCTGAAGGCAGATGCTTAATGGACTGAGCCACCCAGACATCCCTCAGTCTCTCTATTTTAAACAACTTGTTGCTGTTTGGGAAATACATATGGAATGAAAATAACTTCAGTTGATGCTACTTTGACATATTTATCCAATCAATCAATATGATGAACTGAAAAATGTTCTGCCCTCCTGAGGAGGTGTTGCTGGCTTTTGTTGGTTGAGATTTCCAATGAGAGCATCATGTATGGACTCAAGAGGTTCTCTTTAATAGCTGATTTGGTAATTGTGGCTCTAGAAAATGGAATTTGATAATTCCAAGTGGCTTAAGTGAGCACAGAGAGACCAGTAAGTAGAAGATGAAAGTGAATAGAGTAAAATTGTTTTGTGAATTAATATATTGCATTATATAATGTATTTTTAAATATATGTAAGTTAATAAAGGTTATAAGCAGACGTTTGACTGTTTCCTCTATAGTCCTCAAAGGTTTTTTTATTTAAATTAACCCCCAAAATTTCTTCTTAATTTTCTCATTGCAAGCAGATCATTGTCTTGGGTTTGAACTTAACCTTTTATTTCGATGTTTCACAGAAATTGACTGCAGATATTTCTCTCTCCTGGAACACATTCCCTTTTCTCATTTTTTAACTTTTAGAAGGTTTAAAAAACTTTGCATACTGGCAAGGTTTAAAAAACACTGTGGAGAATTTCCATTCATAATTCTTTGTTCAGCAGTCAAATAAGATACTCGTCTGGTAAAATGTATTGAAATGTATCATAGTCACAGTGATTGGTTGTCATAGAGGGTAGTTCTGTTTTACTAGCAAAATACAGCTGACCCATGAACAACACAGGTATAACTGTGTGGATCCACGTATACACAGACTTTTTTTTTCCCATAAAGACAGAACAGTACTGTAAATATTTTCCTTGCGATTTTTGTAACATTTTCTTTTCTCTAGCTTTCTTTATTGTGAGAATACAGTACATAACTCTTACATGAAACATGTTAATTCTTTGTTTATGTTATCAGTAAGTCTTTCAGTCAACAGGCTATTAATAATGAAGCTTTGGGGGAGTCAAAAGTTATATGCAGATTTTTGCTGGGGGGGGCAAGGAGGGTCACTTATGTTGTTCAGGGGTCAATGGTACTCAGTTTTGGTTATTTGGTAATTTAGTAATGAGACATGTTTACAAAACTTTGTCAATCAGCATTTTTAGGCTAAGACGCTAGTACATTAGTTTCACAAAGTAATGCCATGCTTTAGAACTGTTGTCTAGTACAGTAACCGTTGGCACATGTGTTTACTTAAATTTAATTAAAATAAAAATTCAGCACTAGTCACAGTTTAATTGCTCAATAGCTCTGTGTGGCTGTTGGCTAGCATACTGAACACTGCGGACATAAAACATTTTTATTGAGGAAAGTCCTATAGGACAGAACTACTCTAAAATGAAAAATTAATATCATTCTACTTTGAGACGCATGCATAAATCACATAAATGTTTTAATGTCAAACTGTTTCCGAAACCTGGCTACATTTGATTCAGTTTCATGGAGAAAGATTAACATAGGAAAACATATTCCTCCTAATTCTCTGAGAACAAAATGTCTGGTTTTTCCATCTACAACGGTGTTCACAAATAGAACACATATGAAAGTTTCCTTTCTGAAGTCATAGTAAATAATGTAGATATCCGTTCTTGTGCCATACTCTTCTGTGTTACTGAGATTTTGTGTAGGAGTTTTTTTTTTTTTTTCCTGTGCTGTTAAACAGTATTAAAGCAGGAATCAAATATTTGTGGCTCATAAAAATTCAGAAAGATCATGAATCTAAACTGTCAAGAATTCCAAACAGAAGCTAGACAACCCTCACTTTATTTTTTTTTTAAAGATTTTATTAATTTATTTCACACAGAGCAGGCACAGGCAGGGGGAGTAGGAGAGGGAGAAGCAGCAGGGAGCCTGTGGTGGGGCTCCATCCCAGGACCCTGAGATCACGGCCTGAGCCAGAGGTAGACACTTATCCGGCTGAACCACCTAGGCACCCAACCCTCACTTTATTTTTAACATGAGTAAAGATAAGAAAAACTCTGTTCTCCAGGAATTCTCCATCTATCTGGGCAAACTAAGGAACAGTGATGGCAGGATTGGACAGCCTGCGTTGGGACAGGGCTGGGAGCAATTTTAAGCTTGGTAGTAGCATAATCAGATTTGTCTTCTACCCTGGCTGCATTCTAGAGCGTGGTAGGGCTAGAGGTGGGAGGATACTGGAATATTCCAGTCGGGAAGTGATTTGTGCTGTCACATCACAGCAGTGAAGATGGGGTAGAATTCTGTGTGGAATAGAAGGAGTTGGTGGCCTCTTAGAAATGAGAGAGATGAAAAGTCTTAAGATGATGACTGGGGTTTTTGCTTTAGTGATAGACCACGGTCCTGTCAAGCTGGCTATGAACAGTAGGAGAATGAAGTGGTTTTGAAGGAAGATAATAAATTTGAGCATGTCGAATTTCAGATGTTTGCAGCATCTACGTAGAGATGTCCTTCAGACTTGAGCTCAGGAAGGTGATCTAACTAGAGACGGCATAAGTCTTGTGTAAGTAGTATGATGATGTGGGGAATGTGAAGAATGAGAAACAGACCAAGAATGGGAGAGGGGGAGCAGCCAGGGGAGGGGAGTTTCAAAGGAGGAGGCACATGCAGCAGCCAAGAGAACTTGTGGAATAGAGTGGGAAAGTGACTGTTTGGTTTGGCAAGAGTTGAGGAATCTCAGGTCTTAGTAAATAGCCCGCCAAGGGAGGGGGCAGGGTCAGTTGACTGGATAAGAATACTGGGATAGCGGGGTGGGAAGTCGTCGGGAAGGAAACAAGTTAGTGAGAAAAGACTTCTGGAACATGATAGAGGCCCCAGGTGATGTTAGAGAAGATCAATTTTAGTGGCATCCGCCTAGTTGGGTGAGTTCTGCTTCTCTCCTACCCCCTCCCTGCCACAAAACCAAACCAAAACAAACAAAAAACTCCAGGTGCTATATTACATCCTGAGCCCCTAGTTCCAGGCATTGTTCTCATTCAGGCCATTTACTTCTTGGGACACCATTAGAAAGAACACAGCTTCTAGTTCAAGTATAGTCTTGTCAGTCTGTGAGCAAAGATCAAATGTGAAAGGCCATCATAATGTTAAAATTATGTTAGGTGTTACTAAAACTGAGAGTACTGTGGCTCATTTGTCACCTGTGATTTATGTTGTCACAAAGATAATTGAATACACTTCACCATGATGATTAATGCAAAAGCTGGATTTTTAGGTTCTCCTTAGAATGGCTTTTTGATAGATACTACATTTAAACTTCTGCAAGTAAAGAGAAGGGAGCTGATGTATTTGGGCACCTAGTATGCACTTTACATGACATCTTATTTAACAGAAAATACAATCATTTTTATCTGTTTCTAACCATAAATTTATAATGGGAATACATTTGCTTCAAAGCACACATACCACATTTGCTTTAAAGCACAGTCACTGTCAGTAGACTCATTCAGGGAGCTGATTTGAGAATCAGGGTGGTGAATTTGCCTGGATGCATTCCGAATTCATACATGCTCAAAGCTGCCACCTTACCCAAGAGGTATTGTCCGTGCAGTATTCTATTAGCACGTAATGGAATTGTGTAGTATTTGTCCTGTTTAGCCCTTCCCATGGTGCCCTGGGAGTCTTCTAATACCCTCCACCAACACACACATTTGAACATGAATGGGCGGAGTTAGGATGCGGTCTGTAACCAGTCAGAAATTTACTTGGTTGCAGTCGCGTATTATCATCATCTTTAGACTGTGCCTGGGTTCCATGCATCTTTACCCCCGGTATTTCTGTAGTTAAATATCAAGACTGTGACTGGGGTTTTTCCTGCACAGTTGTTACTTTAAGACAGGAAGATGATCCTCCCTTGATTTTATGTAGCAACTTTGTTAAAGTATTAAACAGTAGGCAGCTGTTGATATGTGAGAAATTGATACATATTGTGTCAGAATTCCTTTTAATTTCCAGAAATACTACTAATATGGCATGAAGAGAAAAGTATGTGATCATCTATTTTTACTTTTTAAAGTTAAGATGTTATGTAAATTGAAAATCATGGGAAATCCTGAAATTTTAACAAGGATATAATTATATCCAACCCTCATTTAAATTTTAAAGATTTCATAATTGTGGGGAAAGCTAAGCAAGTAACTGGAAATTGCTGTGTTAGTGTCCTGTCTGAGTCCCGAAAGACAGGTCTATTTTAAGGAGGTTTTTTTTCCCCCCTCATGTGTCCATTTATGGATATTAGTATTACAGAAATCAGAAGGGGGAGGGGAGCTGGTTTCTCCACAGAACTCTTCATTATTTATTTATTTCATTTGAAATATGTGTGCGTTGGAATCAAATCCACTTAAATCCATTGGGTCATGTCTGGTATTTCAGTTGAGTGTGGTTATAAAAGAGAGTTAATGGCAGCATTCCTGCTCTGAAGGTCCTTGGTCCTACTGTTGGCTCACCACCCACCCTCAGGGAAGGTCCCTTGTCATAAATGGTTTGGATTCTGAGAAACTGCCATTTGGGGCAGCTAATTTGGACAAAGTCATCAGAATCAGTATTTATAAGTTAATTTCTAGCAATCCCAAATATGGCCAGTTTTTGCTATTGTTCATTTATTCTCACTCCTGTTTACTCTTCCTTACCTTTCATATCTTTTTGCCCCCTCCTCTGATGCGCATAAACATTGCCCTGCTGTGAGGTCAGTGTGTCATTGCAGGGTCTGTTCTGTCAGTTGTTCTTTGTCTTTCCCATGTGTGGTTTCTTCCTGTTAGAGAGGCGATCTCTTATGCCCATCTTATTTGGAGCACTGAGGGACACACATTGATACAAGCATGTATTCCCATAGCAACAAGAGATTGGCAGGAAGAAATCTGAAAAAGTGTTAGTCTCAGCTAAAATACAAGGAATTGGGCTGCTTTGGAAGAGTTTGGAGACTAGGAGCTCTTGAAGTTAGATTAAAAGCAGCTTTAGCAAGCATCATGGTGGGGCGGGGGGGAAGGCACAGGATGGGGCGGTGGGAGCTGGTTGGATTTGACTAGCCCTGACTTGGGGCCAAACTGAGAAGGGGCAGTATTGTCACCATCTCTGCACATTCATTGTTTTTCTCAAAATATAACATTGAATCAGACTTTCCAGGGCTGAAATTATTTATACACACAGTTATAGGAGGTTCTTAGGTGTAGCCAAGTTAGAGAACCATAGAGAATCACGGATACAGTGAAAATGATACACCGCCAAAAATACTTAATAGTAACCACTAGAAAACAATTATCTGCTTTCATTGATGGACAGATGAATGCTTGGAGCAGGGATTGCCAATCTCAAAGTATCAAAATCCTTGTGTTGGCAATAAAATAAATCTTAATTTAAAAAATAATCTAAGTTGGCAATATAGTGAAAGGCTAATACACCAAAACTGAGTGAGGCAAATGCTACATTAAAAAGGTGGTTCAGTCTTGGGAAATTTATTAGTAATTTTCATTGTATCACTGTCAACCGTATCACACCCAGTGCCCCTCATTTTTATTTTTTAGCAAATGTTTTGTACTTTCTTTGGTAATCCAAAAGTGAAATGCATAAATAATGTAATTTTTCTAAATACAGAGTTTAAAATAACATTTATAATATCCCAACATTTTTATTTTTATATAGATATTTATGTTTTGGTGTGGGTATGTTCTGCCTTCAATATTTCCTCTGTTGTAGAACTTTTAGGAAATTGAAAAGTAGATATTCAGAGTATACTTTAAAAGGGCTACCACTCAGTTTGGAAAGAAAGAATTATTTGCAAATAATTGTAGAATAATTTGTTGCCCAGTATTTGTGTAAAACATGTGGCCATTCGTCACACGTATACACTAAAAGAAATAGCAGATGGATAAAAATTAGATACAAATAAAATTTTTGAAACGTTTAAAGAAAAAAAAATAGATTGCTGAAATGGGGGAATTTCAAATCTTAAAAAGGAATGGAGAAAGGAGAAGGCTAGTGCATGTCATTGAAACAGAAAACTCAGACACACCAGATAAATTACCAAAAGCAGATCTCCCACTCATAAAATGTTGGGAACCATTGATTGAGGAAAGTTACTTCGATGGGGACAATCACATGTGTATGAATAATGTTGCAAGCATTCCATTTTTACATGACAGAGCAAACGTAGAAAATGTATCCAGCTGTCATGGGTCACCCAGATGTCAGTATCCTTTACTTGTGGCAGAGCAATGTTTGAGACCTGTGGGACCTTCAGGAGATCCTCTTCTTGATCATTCATTGAGTCGTCAAGGAAAATAGTCCTTTTTGAGGGGAACCCTCAAATTAGCTTAAATGATCAATAAAGTAATTGAGCCCTGTTTGGCGCACTGCCTACCATTTTCTTTTCCTTTCTTGAATTGTGAGAGCTATTCTAAGGCACATACATACTCTCTTACCATTTTGATGCTTTCCTGCGCCTGAGGCTATAAATAAAGAGTGAGGGTGGTCAGTAGTGGAATTACAGCAAAGACACATTGCTCAAATCATTGACGTAGTGCTGCCAGCCTTTTCCTATTAGGAAAAACACAGCATTCTTTCCTTATTGTTAACTGCTCACTTTCTCAACATCCTTGTATCCAGATTCTGAGTTTCTCGGATCTTTGATTTTCATATTGCCTCCTGCCTGCTTTTTTTTGGCTAGCTCACTGCCGATCAACACCTCTCTCCTGGAGTCAGGAGGAGAAGTGAAAGGCTCCAGAACCAACTTGGTCCTGTTGGCTTGTTGTTACCAGCTCTAATGAAAAGTTCCACAAGAACGATGGAAATCGTGGTGTAATGAAGTTTGGAGGGTGGTCTGTGCAGCTTTAGTCTCCATAATATTCCTGTGTTCCACAATTGAGCTTGACCATATCACTATTGAGAAACTAGATACGTGAGAGAGTGCACCAGGTTAGGAACTAAGACACTTGCTTTGCATCCTGACTAGGTCACTGAACTAGCCACGTCTTTCTCTACTCCTTACTTGACCCGTGCGTCCTGGCTGCATTGGGTCATCTCCCACATGGCTTAGTGTTCTGTGGTTCTCCCCGAAGGTCATGAAACGAGTGCGCACCGAGCAGATTCAGATGGCAGTGTCCTGCTACCTCAAACGCCGGCAGTACGTGGACTCCGACGGTCCCCTGAAGCAAGGACTGCGGTTGTCACAGACTGCTGAGGAGATGGCAGCCAACCTCACAGGTAACACGGGGGGTCCTCCGGGGAGGCAGGCTGGAGAACTCAGGCAGAGGTCCGTGGGAAGTTACTTGCCCTCCTCTTCTGGAGAGACCTGCACCACATGGTGGTGCCGGCCCTCAGAGATGCTATCTTTCCTTCAAAGCCACTTCTGGAAGCCTTCTGTCGTAACCTATCCTGCCTTGGAATTCTCTGCTTTTCTCTGTATCTGATGTTATGCGCAGCTTTTCCCCCTCTGTGAGCTAGTATGCTACAAGAGCCGGAGGGCCAGGGTTTCCATCATGTCCCTCCCTGTAGCCTGGAGCCTTGCCCACAGAAGTCAGGTTTCTTGGGTGAACAGTACTTTGGGATCAGTGGTTGGAAAGATTGGCATCCTAGATATGTTCCTGAGGTTTTTAAGATTTGTTTTTGGCCTTTGTCTTGAAATCAGATTCTTTTTTAGAAAAATGCGTCTTAAATCTATTTAGAACAGCAAATAGTTTTTACTTAGCTATGTTGTAAGTTCAGTTTTTATATGATATAATTTTCTTCTGTTGGATCTGGGTACTGGAGACTCTGCCAAAAAACAGATGGCCGCAGTGCTTTTCAGGTGACTGGGAGCTGCTTTAATGGCTGTATGTGGAGTTCAACATCACAGCGCTTTCTCCAGCTCGGCCCTGGTTCCTCTTACCTGCTCTGACTGGACTCTTCTCTCTCTCTCTCATTCCATACTTCCTTCTGCTCTTCTAAGTATCTATCACCACCTGCTTCATCCCCCTTCTGCTCTTCTAAGTATCCATCACCACCTGCTTCATCCCGTGATGGTTCCTGCCCCCCATACTGGTAGCAGCAGCTCCCTCTGCTCCCCCTTATTGTCTTCAGGGTCATGAACCCAGACCCTTCACACTCTAAGGGTGTATTGCCATTGCCATTGTCATAGGAAAAGAATGATGGGACAGTAAAAACTGAGGATGTCCTCAAAGGTGCTTTCTGACTCCCCCTGCAACAATAGAAGTAGCCCAGTCAGGCATCTGCCTTCTTATTCCTTTTTTTGGGGGGGGGGGGGATTTTTATTGATTTATTTGAAAGAGAGACACAGAGAGAGGGAACACAAGCAGGGGGAGTAGGAGAGGGAGAAACAGGCCTTCTGCCCAGCCAGGAGCCCGATGTGGGCCTCGATCCCAGGACCTTGGGATCATGACCTGAGCTGAAGGCAGACGCACATCTTACTGCTTCAGGGTGTTGCTTTGAGTTCTCACAGGGCACATTGACTTCTCAGCCGCATCCCGCATTTCTGTACATGTTATGTTGTGGCTACCTCAGTCCTGCAGCATTAATTTCATTCCTACATCCATATTCTGTCTTCTGAAATGTGTTAATGTTTCATCCAGATTATTAAAGATGGCTTCCTCGGTCCCCAGCCACTTTTCCCCAATGCCCCCTTACCCCCGCAGAAAGGTAAGGGAATGTTGTTGTTGTTGTTGTTGTTTTAGAAAGCATAAACTCACAGAATGGACATGAAACACATGTTTACATGCATATATCAGAATATTGAGACCCTGCCTTCTTCCCCATGTCCCGCTCCCTAGAACACTAGTAGCTAGTCACAAATCCATCAGGAAGGTAATTATAGGTTCTTCCCTGGTGATTCTGACCTGCCCAAGAGAGAAGACCTCTAAAGACATTGACATTGGGAAATGACCCATGCAGGTCATGCTGGGTGATAAACACACAGAGTTTCCATCAGCTCTGTAGTACCTCACGTTCAGCCACTTAAGAACCCAACGTACTCACTGTGAGGAGGAGACATGGCAGAATCAGCGAGAAGCAACTTGAGTGAAGCAAGGAGCCAAGAGAAGAAAACTTCAAAAATACCATCATTGATAGCCTTGAGCCAAGAAGAAAATGCTATCTTTAAAGAAACAAAGAACATTGGGAGAAGAGCAAGAAATGTGGTAAATTTAAGTAAATGGTAGTAAAGATGAGAAATCAGTAGAAAGGTTGAAAGTTGAGGAAGCAGATCAGTTCAGGGATCTAATCTTGCCATAGTAGGGGTCCCAGGACATGTGGCTGATTCAGTCGGTAGAGCATGTGACTCTTGATCTCTGGTTGTGAGTTTGAGCCCCACATTGGGCCTAGAGCTTGCTTTCTTTCTTTCTTTCTTTTTTTTTTTTTTTTAATTTTATTTATTTATTTGACAGGCAGAAATCACAAGTAGGCAGAGGAGCAGGCAGAGAGAGAGGGGGAAGCAGGCTCCCTGCTGAATAGAGAGCCCGATGCGGGGCTCAATCCTAGGACCCTGGGATCATGACCTGAGCCAAAAGCAGAGGCTTTAATCCACTGAGCCACTCGGGTGTCCCAGGCCTAGAGCTTTCTTGAAGAAGGAGGAGGAGGAAGAGGAGGAGAAATAGTAAGGGTCCCTGAGAGAAAAAACAGCGAACCAACAAATGTCTCAGAACCAAGAGACATGAATTTTTGTTGAAAGGGCCTGCCTGAGTGTCCATGGTTTGAAAACAGACCCACAACGATTCACATTATTGTAGGATGTCAAAACATGGGGTCAGATGCTTTCTAGTATGTCCCTCGGGAACTTACGTACATGTCCTCTCTCATTCAACTTAATCCTGTACTTTATGCCTTTTCATTCCTCCACTGTCATTTCATCTTGGGTATCAGGAAGGAGAGGGGATACGTGTCATCACTTGGCCGTATTTAACTAGAAGCCCCACCATATTTTGAAAGTCTACTGAAATGTCCATTGCTACTGACACATATACTTAACACCATCTTCCATCCATCTTGCCACATCCTGGGTTAATAATTGTGTTTCCCATCGCCACCTTATGTATCTTTTCCTCCTCAGTCCAATCAGAATCCGGTTGTGCCAACATAGTGTCTGCAGCCCCTTGCCAGGCAGAGCCCCAGCAGTATGAAGTACAGTTTGGACGACTACGGAATTTTCTCACTGGTAAGTGCTCAGCACTAAGAACTTCCTCTTATCGAGAAGGAATCATGCAAGTTTTCCTCAGAACCTACTATATTCCAGGTCGGGTGTGCTGAGTGCAGATTCAAAGGTAGTTGAGCACAGTCCTTGCTTTCAATCTTACGATCCATTGGAACTCCTAGGAGAGTTAAGTCATGAGTTAAAGTTGGCGAAGGCTAGGGCTCCCGGTGTTTTGTCCACAGAATGCCCACAGCTTGCACTGAAGTAGTGAAAGTTAAATCAGCCATGTAGAGAAACATCCTTAAATGCAGAGAATTTGAAATGTACATTGAAATCACTATTAATAATATAGTACATCTCAAAATGACTTTTCCTCTTATTTCCCAAAGTGTGAGACCTAGTCCTCATGAATCAGCAAGACAAAAAAAATTAGAAGTAGTTTAGTCCAGTTTGTGGCTGGTGTAATGACCACTAAAACACAATATCAGTAGATAGGGGTTCTAGTCAGTTCCTCTATCTCACTGTATGACTTTTTAAATGAATCGCTTAAAAAAACTTAGTTGTTTAGCATCTCTGGGGCCCTGGTTTCTTCCCTGGTGAAATAAGGCGATTCAAAAGTACAAGCAAGTAATTTCATCCAAGCCTGGGATACAGATAATTTTAATTACAGATAATTTTAATGTTGGAAAGATTATTGCAGTGAGGGAGATCATGTTGATTCAGATTATTAATCAAAGTCCTTTGTTGAGTGCTTTCTTCATACAAAACACCTTGAAGTGTAAGAAATACAAACTTTCTGTGCCCTCAAAGGGTTGAGGGTAATTAGCAGGTATTGGTTAGTGGTAACTTGTAGTTAAAACACTTTGAGGTTATTTCATTTTTCTTTTTTTATTTGAAAAAATTCTCAGGGTAATAATAAGTTTTAGTGGTAAAGATGTATGTGAGACACACACACACAAATGCATATAAGGCAATCAGTGTATAAACCACAATAATATACTCAATCTTACATCACTTAAGGTTGTCCTGATTTTACGTGACCCTCATAATGATCTGAATTTTTAAAAGGAAAAATTCCACATTTTTTGTATTCTAGGGAAAATGGCCAAAATGTTAAGAAGTAAGAAATAATGGTTACAAAATAAAACCATAGAGAGGGTTATCTTACCTGCCTCAGAGTTACTGAAGTGATGGAATTCATATGAATCATCTGTTAAATTGTTATAAAAATGAAAAAATCATGAAGCTTAAAGGTTTAGCAAAAAAGAGTCTATTATATTTAAACTGAAAAGAAGGAAGTTCTATTAAGATCCTCATATCATATGAGTGTTAAATATCTCAGAATAGTGATCAACTGCTTTCCATCTCCAGTAGTGATAAAAAAAAGAAAAATTAAATTTATGGAAAATCTTTCATTTAGAGGTAAGCAAGAAGTTGAAGATAACGCTTTATGTAATCACTGGCATTGGTGTTTGAGGCTTTAGGCAGTTTTCTTTTTAATTTTTAACTTTAGATCTTTAGAAATCTTTAGGAAGGCATTTTACTCTGTTTTTAAAATATAACTATGTTCATTTCCCCATGATCAATTCTTCTCTGCATGCTAGAGTTGAGGAAGCCAGTTTAAGAAGGAATGCCTAGCTTCTCTCACCCTTTCTCATTCGTTCATTCCGCCGGTGTTTATGTCAGGCACTGACTGTTTGCTGGGCTAGATGTTGCAGTAGAGCATATTGGTGCGTTGCCTGCTGCCTAATGAGGGAAACGGACAGAAGCGTAAAGCTCCAGTGTATCATAGTAGGGATGCCCTCCATGTACTCATGCATGAGTTGGCTCTTGTCATAATCATGACTGACTTTCATTATGAATGACATCCGTGACTGTAGTGACATACCAGTTTTTGTTTATATTTTTTTTAAAGATTTTATTTATTTATTTGACAGAGAGAGATCACAAGGAGGCAGAGAGGCAGGCAGAGAAAGGGGTGGAAGCAGGCTCCCTGCTGAGCAGAGAACCCTATGCAGGGCTCAATCCCAGGACCCTAAGATCATGACCTGAGCCAAAGGCAGAGGCTTATTAACCCACTGAGCCACCCAGGTGCCCCTTATATTTTTTAATCAGTGAAGCATAGTTGTTATAAAATAGACTCGTTGGAATAATGTATTACAGAACTGTGATTACTTTTCACAATGAAGAACTAATACATTTAATTGATCACTAATGTGATTTATCCTGGTGCAGAGTTTTCTGCTTAAATTTATTTCTTAAGGGGCGCCTGGGTGGCTCAGTGGGTTAAGCCGCTGCCTTCGGCTCGGGTCATGATCTCAGGGTCCTGGGATCAAGTCCCACATCGGGCTCTCTGCTCAGCAGGGAGCCTGCTTCCTTCTCTCTCTGCCTGCCTCTCTGCCTACTTGTGATCTCTCTCTGTCAAATAAATAAATAAAATCTTTAAAAAAAAAAAAATTTATTTCTTAAGGGGGCACCTGGATGGCTCAGTGGGTTAAGCATATGCCTTCAGCCCAGGTCATGATCTCAGGTCCTGGAATCCAGCCCTGTGTTGGGCTTCCTGCTCCACAGGGAGTCTGCTTCTCCCTTTCTCTCTGCCCTGTCCCTGCTCATGCTCTCTCTTTCACTCACGCTATCTCTAAAATAAATTTTTAAAAAATCTTTTAAAAAATTTTTATTTCTTTGGGTTCTTGCCATTTTTCTTGAATATTTAGTAAAACTCTTATTGTAGAATAGCTGTTGACTCCTTTTGTCTGATGATGCCGTTTTTTTCCTAATATGTGGTACTTTTTTTAGTCTTCGCTCATAATTTCCTCCCCTCAGAACTTCAAATTTTAATGAATGGTAATCTGTTAACCTTCTTCTTTGTCTTGTTTCAAAACTGAGGAAGTTGTCTGCTATAATTCTTTAATCCACTGGACCCAGATTATTTAGAGGGGTAAATAAATATTTTGTGGGGTTTTTTATTTGGGTTTATTTATTTATTTATTTATTTTTTTATCAAGGTTTATTGAGTGATAGCAAAGTGATAGCCCAAAGCTCCCAAGGAGGGAGGGGACCCGAAAAGGTTGCCCTGTTTTTGTGTTTTTACAGACTGCTTTTCCTGGATTATTTTTCCCTATCCTCAGGCCTCTGAAGAGCAGTCAGCCAAGTCAAATGAACAAGAGTTTTCTGAGCACCAAGATAAAGTGTAAGATACAGTCATTAATCTAAATAGGGAGCAATCTAAGAAGGCTAGAAGTAAAAGTTTTTAAATAAAGTTCAGATATGGTGGAAGAGTTTTCACGGGCCAGGATGAGATCAGTGCTGAAGTTTGTACGAGAGGAACTGTGGAATGAAAGGAGAACATGGTTTGGATGGAGTATCAGAGAAGGCCCTACTGAGTTTCAGGAGGAGGTGGAATTTAAGTCAGTGTTTGGGTTGGATTTCAGTAAACTGGGGAAGAGAACTAGGAAGATTTGGGGTGTGTGGAAAGACATGAGCAAAAAGGAAGAGATTCTTTGTGCAGGAGCAGCGAAGGAAACACCTTGTTGAGAATGGGGTTTTCAGATCGGAGATAGAGCAGCCGCACCGGAGCCAGGTTGAAGAGCGACCTGACCATCAGGCCTAGGAGACAAGTCTGAAAGCAGTGGGATGACCAGGAGGTTGGCCCAAAGTCCACTGCAGTATTGGAAAAGCAAGCTGAAAAGGACCACAGCTCAGCAGTGCTGTGCCCGTGGAAAGCCAGGTCTTGAATGCGTACTTAAAATTCCCAAGGTAGACTCTCCACGGCTCAGGATTACAGGGGGAAGAGTTGAGGATAACTCGGGCTCTGTGACAAATGGGGACTTAAGCTACATTGAGCAGAAATAAATCAGGTTGTTTTTTACATCATGATGGCAGTCTCCTACTGTATCACTTGTAGTAGAAAATTGGAGGCTAGTATTTAAGAGAAAGTTACAGACTTGTGATGAAGAACTCAGTATCAGCTTCATGGAGGCACAAATGCCAATTTTAGGAGATAATTATCTCAAAGGAAGATACGAGGAAAATAACAGCATCTCGGGCTGTAGTACCGTAAGTTTGTCTTTCCTCTGTAAGTTATCTGAGGGTGAGAGATTCTGTGAGCTCACCTGTTGCTCTGGGCCCTTTTCTTCAGGAGGCATAGTAGGAAGAGCATAGACTTTGGAATCGAGCTGGGTGTGAGTCTGTGATCCTTAGACACTACAATAGTTATCAGGTGTCTGGATCACAGGAAGCACATGCTCAGTGTTCGTCCTTGAAACGAAGTGAGTATTTGAGGGATGAGAGGAGGAAGAGGGGCCTGAAAGGGAAGGGAGCTAAATAGTCGAGCTGGGTAGTGTGAGGTTTCAGAACAAAAGACAGGAGTGTGGGGTTAGTGGGGTCCACCCTACAGAGACAGGCAGGAGAACAAGGACTGGCAAGCTTGGTTTACATTTAATGTAGTGTCCTTTTCACTACTAATTTCTGCAAACTCTGTGAAAAACTTCCTCTTACACCACCAGCAGAGTGTGGCACTAAGTAGGAGTTTGTTACATTGCTGGTGGCTAGATGGATAGAAGGAAGGAAAAGCGCACTTTTCAGAGGACATTTTCTTTTGAAATTAGAAAAAAATGTATTTCAAGCAAATACACTTTCAGTAAAATGTAAAACATATGTTACAATTTCAAGGAAACGAGATTAAAAATGGGAATTAAGTCTTATGTGAGTCTTTGTTCCACATAATGAATATGTTGATCAGAATTTTATTTTATACCTGATATGCTGTTCTCTTCAGACGAGAGAGAACAATTAAACAATTTTGAAACTGAGCTGAAACAACAGTGAATTACAGTAAGTTTAAAGTAATGTAGCCCTATCTTTTGGTGGCTGGGTTGCATTTTTTTGTTTTGGGGATTTTTTCCCTAGACTTATTAAACTAAAATGCCTCTTATTTTGAAAAAGAAGCCTAAAACTAAGATTTTAAGGAATTGCAAACAATCCTTCATTGTGTAATTGGTAAGGGTTGAGTTTTGGGGCTTTTGGTTTTTTTTTCATTAGTTTGGGGAAAAATTTTTTCCAAAGGTCTTCCAAAGAATTATAGTATTTAAGGAAACACCAAAATCTGAATTAGTCAGGATCCGCCATAGAAACAGAACCAATACGATGTATAAACAGAAAGATTTATTTTAAGGAATTGGCTCATGTACTTATGGAAACTAACAAGTCCAAAATCTGCAAGACAGGAAGGCAGGCTGGAGACCCAGGGAAGAGCTGCAACTCTAACCCAAAGTCAATCCGCTGGCAGAATTCCCTCTTCCGAGGACATCGGCCTTTGTTCTCAGAAGGCCTTCAGCTGATTGGACAGGCTCACCCACATTATGGAGAGTAATCTGCTTTCCTCAAAGTCTGCTGATTTATCTTAACCACACCTAAAAATTACCTTCACAGAAGCATTTAGATGTTGTTTTAACCAAGTATCTGAGCACTGTGGCCCAGCCAAGATGACACAGAATTAACCATCCCCAGGTCTACCCCCAGTTCAATTTGGTACCCATCTCTATCCCCTTAAACCATACTTAATCTCCAGATAACAATTAACAAGGTCTTTAATCCACCTAACATGGTATAGCTCTCCTGGATACAACCAAAAATGCGTGAATCCCTTCCCCAGAAGAGAAAGCAAAGTCCTTAGATGATTTACTCTTCTCCTTGATATCCTGTAACTCAAATACTATGGTGTAGTATTAACAGAACTTAAGTACTCTGAAACAAAGTAAGGGTCACTTATGTACCTGATAAGGGAACAAAGAAGGAAGGAAACAAAGATATGTGTAAATATATACACACACATATTCATAATAAAATAGGGAGGGTAACTTAAATAATTAATCTTAGTTTCTGTAACTGGTCACATACTTCATAGCTGGTATTTAACTACTTTCTTCCACTACCCATTCTGCATTTTCTTTGCCTTCAGCAAACACCTTAGCTGGTCCTGGTTCTTTACTGGATAGGATGATCCAAACCTCATTTCCTTCTTTCTTTCTTTTCTAAATCTCATTTCTGAAGAGTCTTGGGCCATTACTGGTCCTACCTGGATTCGATTTTTATAGCTTTCCATTAACCTTAACCACAGGGCAGAATGATACAAAGAGATGCCCTGGGGGATCTCCTTTAGTGCAGACATACTCTGCCTTACCTCAGCTGTGGACTGGCAGTCCAGTGTCTCCTTGGTAGTTAGGATCAGTCACCCCAGCCAGCATCGTAACTCCCTTCTTGGCCTATTAAAGACATGAGGAGCCTAAAGTGGCCAGGTAACAGTCTTAAGTTTATTGGAAGCATCATTGTAATTTAAGTTCATTTGCTAAATATGTCTTTAAGTAGGGACAAATTTATTCTAAAATACACATTTTATGCACTTAATTCACCTGCGGTAAAGTGAAGTAGGGTATTAGGCAGAGGGAGCATGCTGGGGTCATTCATCATCAAATTGGGGAGGCAAGGTTCCCTGATGTAATGTTCCTGATTTTGAGCCATAGATGGATTCTTTTTCATGAAGGGGAAAAAAAAATGCTAGCAGAAGTACTAAGTGCTGATTAAAGCATTTTGATATTAATTTACTTAAATATGCACAAACGTTACACAAGATATAAAATGTTTATGGTTACTGTATTTCTGTATGAAACCAAAACTCACTTACAAGTAAAGTACAAGCAAAACCACAAAAGCAATAAAGTTCAAATTAACAGCAAGTGAATATAACAGATAGATTTTGCCAGAACTCACCTGCTGCTCCCCAGGGGCATGGGGGCAGTCCCCATGGCTGTGACACAACCTAGTCTCGCTTCAGCTTCCCAAGGTGCTTGCACCCTGCGTCAGTCCTGCTGCCCCTGCTGGCCTCAGGTGGAGTGGCTGTGGGACCTCTGCGCCATCACAGCTCTCCCCGCCCTCACATACTTGGGCATCACATACACCTCTGTGCTTTTCTAACTCGCCTGTGGCAGCTAAAGCTGGACACTTGGGAACATCCTCAGTCACGTAGTCACATGGTGTTCAAGTCTCAAATCAGTAAATGGCTTAGCATTAATGACATGAAGATGTCTCATTTGTAATTATCACTGCAGAAGAGTAGTTTTACTTTTTTAGCCAACCTAATCAAAATGACTGCACTGGCAGAGATGGGACAGTTTTGGGTGAGTGTTGTCATCTTAGTGTTAGGACGTGCAGGCCCGGGTAGCCAGGCATGCCCATGAACTCACTAAAATAAGTATTCTGATAATCCTGTCGGATGATGGAGGCCAAAAGTAGTCAAAAAACAAAGTAGAGCACTAAAATCGTATGTCAGTCCTTGCTTCATGGCCAGCCGGATAATTATGAATATGCCTTTGTTCATTGTTTTTAGAAATTATCCAACCAGGGACGCCTGGGTGGCTCAGTTGGTTAAGCAGCTGCCTTCGGCTCAGGTCATGATCCCAGCGTCCTGGGATCGAGTCCCACATCGGGCTCCTTGCTCGGCGGGGAGCCTGCTTCTCCCTCTGCCTCTGCCTGCCATTCTGTCTGCCTGTGCTCGCTCTCTCCCCTCTCTCTCTCTGATAAATAAATAAAATATAAAAAAAAAAAAAAAAAGAAAGAAATTATCCAACCAAAAAGTTTCTGTGAAGAACTCACAGTCTCCCAAGAATATAACTACGGACCCTCAGAGGTCTGTGCCTCCCAATCTGAGAAACACTAATGTGTTGGGGAGAAACTGTGAACCTTGAAGAACTGGGGACAAGCCATGAAGTGTCGGGAGAACTTAGGCGAGTCACTTGCCCTCTCTGGGCATCAAATTCCTGATTTGTGGCCGACTTCTGGGCCAGGTTTGCTGGACTTCAGAGTCCCTGCTCTTCCTTCTTCGGTCAAAAGGCGTGGACTTTGAGTTCCCATAATTTTATGTTGGGCTTCTCTTTCAATCAGCAGTACTGACCAGAATGTGTTGTGTGATGGTGGGCTCCCCAGGAGGGCCACATTATTCTTTGAAATTATACCGATGATAAAGCCCTCACTTTTTTCCATTATAGATTCTGATTCCCAGCATAGCCACGAAGTGATGCCTCTCCTCTATCCTCTCTTTGTCTACCTCCATCTCAACCTGGTCCAGAATAGTCCGAAGAGCACAGTGGAAAGTTTTTACAGCCGCTTCCATGGAATGTTTCTGCAGAACGCTAGCCAGAAGGATGTCATTGAGCAGCTACAGACCACTCAAACCATCCAGGACATCCTGTCTAACTTCAAGCTTCGAGCATTCCTAGATAACAAGTACGTGGTCCGTCTCCAGGAAGACAGCTACGACTACCTTATCCGCTACCTCCAAAGTGACAACAACACCGCCCTGTGCAAAGTCCTCACCTTACATATCCATCTTGACGTGCAGCCCGCCAAGAGAACAGATTACCAGCTCTACGCCAGCGGCAGCTCCTCTCGGAGTGAGAGCAGTGGCCTCGAGCCCACTGACATGCCTGCCCCTATTCTGCAGAACGAGGCTGCCCTGGAGGTCTTGCAGGAGAGCATTAAGCGCGTCAAAGATGGCCCTCCCTCCCTCACCACCATCTGTTTCTATGCCTTCTATAACACAGAGCAGCTGTTGAACACTGCAGAAATCTCCCCAGATAGCAAGCTGCTTGCTGCGGGGTTTGACAACTCCTGTATAAAACTGTGGAGTTTACGATCCAAGAAGTTAAAATCAGAACCCCATCCAGTAGACGTGTCCCGCATCCACTTGGCTTGTGACATTCTGGAGGAGGAGGTATGAATATCATTTTTCTTCCCTACACCTGCCTTATTAATTTGCTTAGAATTCTTACCAAACATGACAGCTCTTGTGGAGAATGGACTTCATTATTTCCTCCATTGTATAGCTAAGGCCAGACTAATTCCCATGTAACCTGTAACCGCTGAATTCCTCCTCATGCCTAACCTTGGAAGAGATGAAAACTATGTTTAACAACAGTAACAGAACATTATTAATGATTGGTCAATATTTAGTACTGTCTGAATATGGATAACACTGCTAAGCCTAATTAAAGACCTTTAGCTAATATTAAGATTTACCCTAAGTGTGTGTGTGTGTGTGTGTGCGTGTGTGCATGTGCGTGTGTGTGTGTGTACATTTATGCGAATATAAATAATTAGAAGTAGCATTACTGGGTCAGAGGATCTGCATTTTAAATTGTGATGAATATTGTCACTTGCCAGTCTCATCAGCAGTAATGAACGAGAACACCGGTTGCTCTTCCCCTCATCAGCATGGGGTGTTACCGGCCTGAGGCCAGGGCACGTCCTCTGGCTTCATGTGCTCCAGGATGTTCCCCAGCCCCATTTTGAAAAGTGCACAGGAAGTGTAGTTGCTATTTTATCCATCAGTCAGTGTAATGATTTGGGGTGGTTACTGAAAAGGGCAGGCCGAGTGGCCTGCATTTCAGGTCACAAAGTTGCACAAAGAGAGAGAAAATTAAACTTCACAGAGTTAACTTCCCCTGCGAATGGCCCTACGAAAGCTAAAAGTGAGAATATTTTTGTCATCTCACCACTGAAATTCAGGTAGCTCTGCCTCAGGTTACTTTCAATGGAAAATTATTTGCATGGGGTAGAGAAATTAAGGAGTCAAAACAAAACAAACAAACAAAAAACCAACATTCAAGTTAATTTCCACAGGTGACAAGGATACCAAGAATATTAGATGCACAAAATAAGCCCTTTTTTCTGATTCTTGTTTTCTTAGTCACCTTCCAGTTAGCATGGTCCTTGAATTTTTGTTTCTTGTGACTCCGACAATATAATTAGAGGAGTTTGTTGTGATGAGTAAAAGGCCTACATTCCAATGTACATACTTTGATTTCTAGGATTTTTTAGTACCCTCCAAAATTTTTTTATTGCACATGTATTTGAGTTTTAAAATTTGTTTTCCTAGGAGACAATTCTAGCCCGTTGAGTGTTCTTTACATACGACTGAAGGATACTGCCATCATTCATTTACAACTTTCTGTAAATACAAGGAAAAATATTTTTCCACTGACTTTATTCCACTGACATTGTGTTTGGAGATTATTCTCAGCATTACAAATTAATATAAAGGAAAACAGCAAAGACAGAAAGGTAGATACAAATAGGGAAAGAACATTAGACTAAAAAAAAAAAATGTTTAAGACTCTATCTACCCTGGCTACCACTGAAAATTAGCTCTGTGACTTATTCTGTGAAGATTTCCAGACTTTGGAAGGTATGCATTTGAAGACCCAGAAGTAAAGAATAACATGATGGATGCCAGGAAGTGAGAGAAATTCAAGCAGGCTAGAGTTGGGAGGGCTTACATAGGGAGCAGCTCGGCACAGGCTGTACTCGGGATTATGGTGGCCTGAGCTAGGGGAATGGCAGCAGGAAGAGAGCGCCCAGACCAAGGAGAGAAGAGCTCTGGTAGGAGGTGCTGTTCCACTCCAAAAGAAGATACTTTGTTTAAGTATCTTCCTGATGTAGTCCCAGTTGTCCATATTGAAAGTGCTGTAGATTCTGCTACAGTATAAAGGAACTGCTTTCCTTGTGAAGAAACTTTTGTTTCATTTTATAACTACAGTTGCAATCTTCTTCTCATGTTGTCTAGGAGTTTCCTGTTTGGGATTTCTAAATCCCCCACCCATTTTGTCATAGCAGTTGACAAAAGTTTTTGTTGTTGATGGAGTTCGGGGGGATGGTTTTTGGTTTGGGGGGGTGTTCTTTGGGTTTTTTGATTTGGGGTTTTTTGGGTGGGGGGAATGGGAGTGTGGTGGTTGTTCCTGATAAGGAACATTTTGGGGAAAAGCAAGGTACAAATCAGTTCTGGTACTTAGTTTTTAATATTTCTTCAATGAGAACATGGACTTTTTGTTTTCCTGATAGGATTCACAATTAAAATAGAAACTCTTAGGGCGCCTGGGTGGCTCAGTGGTTAAGCCGCTGCCTTCGGCTCAGGTCATGATCTCAGGGTCCTGGGATCGAGTCCCGCATCGGGCTCTCTGCTTGGCAGGGAGCCTGCTTCCTCCTCTCTCTCTCTGCCTGCCTCTCTACCTACTTGTGATTTCTCTCTGTCAAATAAATAAATAAAATCTTTAAAAAAAAAAATAGAAACTCTTAGTGCAAAGGTCACAAATTCACATACCTGTAGAATTCAAGCAGGTAACTATAAACATTTAAAGCTCCCTGGATCAAAGAGATGGTAGGAAGTATGAAACCACATGAAAACCCAACTAAAAAGCCAGTTTGCAACTTCTACCTTAATCTTCCTGAAGGAATAGTGGCCACATAAATTAGTGGAGAAAATGTTTTACTAGTGAGTATTTAAAATACTGACCAGACCCACGGATTCCATTTCCAGGTATATACCCAAAGGAATTGAAAACATAAGTCCCCACAAAAACTTGTACATGAATGTTCATAACATCATTATTCATAATTGCCAAAAAGTGGGAGCAACCCAAGTGTCAGCCAGCTGATTAAGAGATAAACAAAATAGGATATATCCGTGCAATAGAATATTGTTCTGCCGTAGAAAGGAGTGCATCTACATGAGACATGCTGTGTTGTGGATGAGCCTTGTAAACATTGTGCTAACTAAGTAAAAGAAGCCAGCCACAAAGGCCCTCATGCTATATGGCTCCATTTCTAGGAAATATCCAGAATAGGCATATCCATAGAAACAGAAAGCAGATTGATGGTGGCCAGGGGCTGGGGACAGGGAAAGAGGCAGTGACTAATGGGTAAAAGGTTCTTTTTTGAGTTGATGAAAATGTTCTGTAATAGGGAATGGTGAAAGTTGCATAATTCTGTATACTTCCTAAAAGAGTGAATTTTATAGTACATGAATTATATCTCCGTTTTAGAAAGTAAAAAACAGTAATCAAAAGCTTCTATGAGGGCATGAAATTTTCTCTCTTTATTAAGCCAAATAAAACTGGATCTACAGCACTGCCCTATACCTTCTGATATCTGCAACTTAAAAATATTTCTAGATTAACCTTTGAAATGCTATTAATTGGCATAGCAGTGACCCACCTCCTGCTAGGACCAGTAGCCCCCATCCTGTCTGAGACCCTCCATCCTCTGTTCCACACTAAATGGAGTTGGAAATGAAGTCCAACTTTTACCCTCATTGATTGGTAACTATGTATTTTTAATATGTGAGCAACATGGCAAAACCACAGATACCAAATCAAGGATTTGCTCTTCGTTTCAGGTTTGTGTTCATGATCACCCTCATCACTGCCTTCCTCCCGCCCTCCTAGGCCAGCACTACAGCACCAGTATTGGGTCCATGCGCTGGCTAGTGAGCCTTCCCCCAATCCAGCAGTCTTTAAGTTTCAAAAGTAAAGAAGTCAGTGTTGTATAATACTCAGTTCTGTGATTTGTATATAAAATGGTCCTGTAGGTCTGTGCTGGCCTAGAGGAATATAATGTGAGCTATGTTTGTAACTTTGATTTTTCTAGTAGCCACGTGGAAAAAGTAAAAAGAAAGAGTCATTTAATTTTAACAATGTATTTTATTCAATCCAGTATGGCCAAAATATCATTTCAACGTGTAAGCAATATTAAAAGATTATTAATGAAATCTGTTACATTCTCCTTTTTTGTCCTCAGTCTTGGAAATCTGGTGTGTTTTACACTTACAACACATGTTCAGCTTAGCTAGCCAATAGCCGCCTTTTCTAGTTCAGGCCACCGTCATCTCTCCTGGAGAGAGCAACCCCCCACTTGCTTCCAAGTCTTAACTCAGCCCCAAACCCAGCCAGATATAATTTTTTTCAGTTCCATTGGAAGCTAATGTTGGGACAACAGCCCAAGGCTACATTTCAGACCCCAAAAAGTACCCTGGAGCTGAGCTGAGGCACTCTGAACCCCCTAGTCCAGGAGCAGACATCTGTAACAAGTCTGAGATTTTTAGGGCCTCCATAGTCTCAAGCAGGGCTTAGCAAACTATGGCACAGGGGTACAGAAGATAAGCTTTGAAAGTCTTTTTATACTTACTTTTCTTACTATTTTTAAATTTCTTTATGCATGCTGTATAATGTACATAGTATGATTTATCATGACACAAATATACTTGACAAATTAAAAATTCATATTTGGGACGCATGCCCATTACTCTTGGGTATTCAGTCAGTTGTAGGGAATTTGGGGTTTTGCCCTGTGAGCATGGAAGGAAGAGAGAATCTGGGGCTGGGCATGTGTGAATCAGCTACTTGTTCAGAGTTTTAGCTCTGTGCTGAGGCCCTTGTGGGACTGGGTTGAACCACAGAAGAAAATGTGGCTGGGTTATTTTAAGCTGTGGTCCTGGCAAAGAGCTGATAGCGATAGCCAGCATGAATGCTCTGGTTTCCCCATCTCCTGGTCCATAGAGTCCACCAGGCGCTTGTCCATGTGCTCGAGACAGTCATCAAGACCCCTGGGAAGTGCCAGCTTGACTCCTGGCACACCCCCCTCGTCCCGTCTCTGAGCGCACTGTTTAGGTCCCCACTAAGGAGCTGAAGACCCGCTTCCCTAACTGCCTGTTCCAAACGAAGACCACTTAAGCCCCAGAGATGGTAACGTGCCCTTTAATCCACCACTCACTTCCAAAGGGCCTTGGTGTAATTCATCTGGGGTCGTTTTTTGCTCCCACAGTTTTTATATAATCTTTCTGGTGTACAGCAGTGAGTCATCCTTGAAATTTTGAAGTGTTGTCATAACCTCTTTTGAAAGGAAAATTACTAATATTCTTGGTAACGCGGTAGAACGTTAAGCTCCCAAATGCTTATGTATTTTTAATGTTGAGTGTCTGGAATAGGCATTTTGAATATTCATGGACATCAATGTTTATTTTCTCTTAACTTTTTCTGAAATCTGTACACATTGAAGGCGTTTGTTTTATTTTGAATTTAATAGTTTTCAAATGGGAGTTAAAAAGATGCGATTTTCCTGTACAGGAACTTAAGGCCCACAGACCTATTTATATCTCAGCTAACAAAGCCGATTGGTTCAGGACTCTTCTTACTCCTCCTTACGGCATTTAATGAAAACCCATTTTCATTTGTGAATTCTTGGGTAGAGACAGCTGTAGTGTTAAGGAGCTTGTCTGTGAGGGAATGAAGGGAAAACAGATTTTGAACAGAGATACTGTCCTTGTGGGGAAGAGGGTGAGGTAGGAGGACTCCCTCCCTCAGTACCATGAGTGGTTGTCTTCTTTTCTGTCCCCACTTTTAGTTCCAAGAATCCCATGAGTCACTCGGCTTGTTTAAAGCCATTCTGAACCCATGCCTCACTTGGGAAAATGTTTGAGACCCTCCAGAAAGTCGTTTTAAAACTTCATCTTTATTTCTTTTTGGACACTGGCAGTTTATGCCTGGTCACACGGTATGAGTGTTGCTTACTGATAACTGCACCTTTCTAGTCTACTGTTTGTTCTGATACGTCCAGGCGTTATTTTGGCTAACCTTTTACAACAGTTTCATGTAAATTTTAAAGTGAGACCATGTCTACCTTCATCACTGACCCCACTCATGGGAGTAATGAACATGCCAGAAATTTTCTTAGTGGAGCCGAAACAGCAATGTGGCTTAGAAAGCAGCTAAAACCAGCAGATGAAGACAAGCCCACAGAATAAAAGAATCTGAGAACTTAATGTAAACTCGGCAGTAAATCTTTCCAAATGATGTCTGTCAGGATTAACAGTGGAAGTGACCATGGGCGATCTTTGAAGCAGCCTTGGAAACCTGTCCCCCCCCCCCCCCAGCCTGACAGTAAGGTCCACAGTCGTTACCGTGTAATGATAGCTTGGCATTTGTGTACTTTTGATTTGATTGAGTCTTAGCTACAAGATGGACTTGAGGAAGACAATTTGTAAGTTGCACGAGACTTTGTGTTTCATTGTGCAATTGTGAGTTGTTTTCCTGGGGTCGCCCTTAAGGACAAGACCACTGTCATCTACTGGTCAGAGGCTATTTCTCAAGTAGTGGCTTTTTTTCTTTCTTTCTTTCTTTATTTTTCTTTTTGCTGGACTGTTTGGTTTTCATGGCAGACCACTAAACATGTTTCCCTTGTGTGTCTCTCTGCCACCCGCCCCTACCCCCACTGTCCCCAGGATGATGAGGATGACAATGCGGGCACAGAGATGAAGATCCTCCGGGGACACTGTGGACCAGTATACAGCACAAGGTTCCTTGCAGACAGCTCAGGGTTGCTCTCTTGTTCTGAAGACATGTCCATTAGGTACTGGGACCTCAGCAGTTTCACCAACACTGTGTTGTACCAAGGACATGCCTACCCTGTGTGGGACCTGGACATTAGCCCATATAGCCTGTACTTTGCCAGCGGGTCCCATGACCGCACCGCAAGGCTGTGGTCATTTGATCGGACGTACCCGCTGAGAATATATGCCGGACACCTGGCAGATGTGGACTGTGTCAAATTCCACCCTAATTCAAACTACTTAGCCACGGGCTCGACCGACAAGACTGTCCGGCTGTGGAGCGCTCAACAGGGCAACTCAGTGAGGCTCTTCACGGGCCACCGCGGCCCCGTGCTCTCTCTTGCCTTCTCTCCTAACGGTAAGTACTTGGCATCAGCCGGCGAGGACCAGCGGCTGAAGCTATGGGACTTGGCCTCTGGGACCCTTTATAAAGAACTGAGGGGCCACACGGACAATATCACCAGCCTCACCTTCAGCCCGGACAGCAGCCTGATCGCGTCCGCGTCCATGGACAACTCCGTGCGCGTCTGGGACATCAGGAACACGCACTGCAGTGCACCTGCCGACGGCTCCTCGGGCGAACTCGTGGGCGTGTACACCGGGCAGATGAGCAACGTGCTGAGCGTGCAGTTCATGGCCTGCAACCTCCTTCTAGTGACTGGAATCACACAAGAAAATCAGGAACATTAAATTTTTTTTTTTTTTAATCTTTGTC
Source organism: Mustela nigripes (assembly GCF_022355385.1). NCBI lineage: Eukaryota > Metazoa > Chordata > Mammalia > Carnivora > Mustelidae > Mustela > Mustela nigripes. Next base: position 107,572,429 of record NC_081560.1, read on the forward strand.
GTAAGGGACTGGGGCAGTCATGGAAAGCCTCCAGGCTGCCAGTCTTAGGACACATCGAGATCGAATCACTGACTGACTGTGAAAGACTCCCTGCTTCTTCCCCTGACCCCTGCTCCCCCCACCCCCCACCTCCATCCCATGCAGACATCCTGAGCTCGTCACCCCTTCACTCGCTGCCCTCCCCCATAATGTCGAAGGACCGGAGGGGGAAGGTGCTGTGATTGGACGTGAGACGGAGAAGGAAGAGGCTCCAGAGGTCAGATTGCGAGTTCCCACAAAGATCCCGCCCGTGTCCTTGTGTGAGCACCTTCCTGTCTCTGTCTCATTTTCCCGCGCGTAAGAGATGCTGCTTACCTCGCCGCCGGGTGCTGCATTTGGGTCCCAGGATGGTCATGGGGCACCCTTAGGAGGAGCGGTGCCACCTGCTCACGGCTGCTCCGTCGGCGGGTGCGGGGTGGATCTTTACCGGTGCAGGAAGGCGGGGCTGGGAACTAGGACCGGGGGCAGGGATCATCCTGGCAAAAAGTCTCTCCTTTTCCATAATTACAGAGAACCAGGATTTTTTATTATTATAATTATAATTATTATTATTATTGAGAAGAGGAAACCTAGCACTGGCAGAGGGGCCTTCTCTGCTCTCATCTTTCAGGTTTTACTCCTGGCACTGGCTGTGATACTTGGAATCTTGAGGTTCAGGGAATTCAGAGAATTGGGTAGCACAGTGTTTGGGGAGAAAGGGAAACTTTCTGGGTGATGGATGGATCACTCCGGCTGACATGTCTAGAAGTGGGGCGGGCGGGGGGAGGGTTGGTTTGAGAAAGTCCTGGGCTCCCGCAGTGATGGTGGGAGAGGAAGAGGTTCCTCACGGCTGCACTTGTATGAACAGTTCTCTCCCCCCAAAAGGACAGATGGTGGTAAAGAAATGAAAAGGATTGGAAGTGATAAGTCAAAAGATAGAATTAGAAGATGTGAAATTTCCAAATGCCCATTTATTTGGAGGTGTGAGGCTCTCAACGTCTTTTCCTCCTGCCATCATTGGCTCCCACCTCCTGCATTGCAATAGCGGTTTAACGAACACTTTGTGAAACAAATCGTAAGTACATACGCACGCATCCAAAACTGTGCTTTGAGGATAAAGCGAGTTCAAATTCGTGGAAAAAAGGATTAAATATTTCTGTTTTCTGAAAAGAGTTATTTTGTATTTTGTTTTCTATTAAAATGTATTTAGTTTCCAAAAAAAGAAAAAAAAAGTGTTGTCATCTCATTTAAACCATGAGGACAAGCGGATGTGTGGCCTCTCCTGGGTGATGTGCCCCCCACCTCTCTTGGGGATAATAGCCAATCATGTCGGCCAAACTGGCCCCAACTCAGGGGCACTCCCACCTGTTCCTGTGTTCTGTTCGGCTTACTTTGATTCCTCTTGGCATTCACAGGAATTATTGGTAACATTTACTACTGTTTATATATCCAAGATTGGCAGTTGCCAACAGGAGACAACATATATTTTACCATCTAGACTAATTTGGCAAGATCCCACTTCTGGTTTTCTTTAATGATCCCCATTATAAAATTTCTAAGGGGCTTAAGAACTCTGCTATATAATTAACTTAAACTTTTTCTCAAACAATTCCAGATAAAAGACTCGTTCAAAAATTTAAATGATGCCAGAATTTTTTTAATGTACTATGAAACAAAATTTCCTGGCAAGAACACCAAGGATTATGAGGAAATTAAAGGAAGACTCTAGAATTCTATGCCAAAAAAAAAAAAAAAAAAACTCAGTTGAGCCTTAGATACTGATTAATAGGAAATGTTTCTCATTCATAAAAACTGATGTATTTGAAATATTGTAAGAAGGATCTGTTAGTTCCTCAGCCAGCTTTCCCTTCCACGTAGTGTGCAGGGAAGAAGCCCAGATAGAAGTCAAATGTGTTCTTATCTACAATAAGTGAACTCTTAGGTTAAATTGTCTGGTATATTGCTAGAACCAATAAAATCCCTAAATTGGGCCTAATCATTCTCAGAAGTGAAAATACCACTGAATCCTGGATGATTTGGAAAGGCTTTGTGTTTGGTTTTTTTTTTTTTTTTTTTAAGATTTTAGTTATTTATTTAAGATTTTATTTATTTGACAGAGAGAGATCACAAGTAGGCAGAGAGGCAGGCAGAGAGAGGAGGAAGCAGGCTCCCCGCTTCCGATGTGGGGCTCGATCCCAGGACCCTGAGACCATGACCTGAGCCGAAGGCAGAGGCTTAACCCACTGAGCCACCCAGGCGCCCCTGTGTTTGTTTTTTAATGCAAAAATTTTTTTAATTGAACACAAAAATGTATTAGGTTGCTCAGTCTTCAAATGACTGATCATGTATATACTTTGTCATTTGAATTCAGCCTCTTAATGTTCTGCATCTTTGGCCTCTTTTGTTGAACTAACTTTAGTGTGGGATAATTTAACTTTATAGAATGCCCCTCACAACGCTCCCAGAATCTTAGAACTATCATAAGGGGTAAATATGTATGTTTATGGCCACAAGGATGCATAAGAACATGCTCTTCAGGTTGCTGTCTTGCATTTTATTTCCTCTTCAGAGCAAGTCTGTTAGGCGGATAGGGCTGGTGATACTACCATTTTGTAGATGAAATAGCCAAAGCCCAGAGAAGCTCTATTATCTATACACAACGTGGAACGGTCCCATAGCTTGGATGTGTTACGTAGAAGTTCTGTATTCAGTATCCTCAAGTTCAAGCTGGAGGATACAGCCCTGATGACAGAAAAACCTTTTTTTATTTTTTATTTTTTTAAAGATTTTATTTATTTATTTATTTGACAGAGTTTGAGTGCAAGTAGGGGGAGCGGCAGGCAGAGGGAGAGAGAAGCAGACTCCATGCTGAGCAGGGAGCCTGATGCAGGGCTCGATCCCAGGACTCTGGGATCATGACCTGAGCCAAAGGCAGACACTTAACTATGAAACCACCCAGGCGCTCCAGAAAAACCTTTTTTGCTGGGGGGTGGAGGGGACAACAACCTCCAAAAAGGAAATATGAATATGTAACATATATATATATATGTATGTTATTTTCATAAAGCTCATGGAATGATTTCTGGTAGATAGTGCTATCTATCTACCAGAGAGCCTCCCCAAAGAATTAGTAATTCTGGTAGATAGTGCTATCTACCAAAAATCATTCCATGAGCTTTATGAAAATTAACTTTTTATCTCCATAACAACCCAGTGAGATAAATGCCATTTTTGTCTGCATCTTGAAGACAAGGATTCTAAGCCCTGTTGGAGTAAGTCACTTTGCCAGAGGGTCACAGAGCTCGTAAACAATGAAGCCAGAATCTACATCTGGGAAGTGTGGCTCCAGAGTTCATGCCCTTTCCCAGGCTCTTGTCTCCCCTCATTCCCACAGTACCAGGTAAAGAGTGGCCTGAGGTTACTAGTAGCTAAATGTTCCTGGCAATAGTTATGACTCACGCTTCCCTTTGCCAGGTAAATCAGCAGCATCTAGCAGGATCAGAAACTTAAACAATATATGATTAAAAGAAACTTGAAAATATTCAATTATTATGAACCACAATGATAAATCTCTGCAATGTATATACGGTGCAGGAAAAAGAAAAGCAAAAACAAAAACAAAACAGAAAAAACAAACCTCTTGAAATTCCGTAGGCTGATAGGCTCAGAAAAACCTGACTGTAATTTCAACGTAGCAGTACGCTGGCCAAAAGAAAGAGAACGTTGAAACAAAGGAAAGTAAGAAATAGAAATGAAATGGGAATCAATTTGAAATTTTTTTATATATTCAAGATCCAGCTTCTAAGGATAGCTGTGATTACTAGCTTTTCATTTGTTTTATTCATATATTAAAAATGTCTTGGTTGTATTAAAAAAATCCATTGAATATGTAGGCTTTCTAATTTTGCTATTACCCAGATTGGTATTTAAATATATGGATTAAAAGGTTAGTCTGTACTTCAACTTGTCTTTCAGTTGCATGTTTTAGAAAAGTGTCCGTTATATCTATGCCCAGCCCACAGCAAGGATTCATATTATTGACACCTATATAGCAACCAAATAAGTCTGAAACTCCTTTATGGTAAACAGAAAATCTTCATTATAGAATTTGGGGAATCCAGATGTTCCTTGGCAGTTTGACCCATTGAAGAACAACTTAGATACTTTCCCATGATTCTGAAATTCCTTAAAGAGATATCTTTATATTAACTATGTATCTGTTATGATCAGACATTGTGTCAGGGGGCAGAAATGCAAGAGTAAGCAAAACTGATTTGACTTTATAGTTTATTTTTTTAATATAATTTTTTATTTTTTATAAACATATATTTTTATCCCCAGTGGTACAGGTCTGTGAATCACCAGGTTTACACACTTCACAGCACTCACCAAAGCACATACCCTCCCCAATGTCCATAATACCACCCCTTTCTCCCAAACCCCCTCCCCCCAGCAACCCTCAGTTTGTTTTGTGAGATTAAGAGTCACTTATGGTTTGTCTCCCTCCCAATCCCATCTTCTTTCATTTATTCTTCTCGTACCCACTTAAGCCCCCATGTTGCAACACCACTTCCTCATATCAGGGTGACTTTATAGTTTAAAGAGGGAGGCAGATATCGATCAAGTAATCCCGTAAATAAACATTTAATTTCAAATAGTAGGGAGTGCTACACTGGGTGCAATGAAAGAATATGCCCAGGGATCTAATTTAGATGAAGCAATCAAGGAAGGCCTCCCCAAAGAATTAGTAATGAAGCTGGGACCTGGAAGGCAAGCAGGACTTAGCCAGGCAGAGTTCAGGGAAGAATGGTCCAGACCCCACCTGGGAAAGAACCTGGTACACTCAAGTCCACAGGGGCTGAAGCAATGTGAGTAAGGAACAACAGCATGACACAAGTTTGGATAATTGCAAGGGCTTTGGGCCCCTTCAGAAGATTGGCTTTTATCCCAGGTGGGGTGGAAGCTACTGAAGGGTATACAACAGGGAAGTGACCCAGCCCAAGTTCCACCTTAATAATATACCTGACTGCAAGAAGACATAGACACATTTGCAGTGGACTTGCACTTCAACAGGATAACAAGGCAACATTTACTGAACCCATATGTGCCAAGCACTGCAGGACACAGCCAACCGATGGAAGCCAGCTACCATGTTGTGGGCTGCCCTATGTGGAGTGGCCCCTCAGGCAATGAACCAAAAGCAGCCTCTAACCAACAACCTGTGCGGACCCACCAACCACCACACGAGGGAGCTTAGATGCAGATCCTGTCCCGGTTCAGCCTTCAGATAAGACTGCAGCCTCCTGATCAACCTTGAGACAGAGATATCCAGCTAAGTCTGCCCACATTCTTAACTGACAAACTGTGAGATGTCACATGTCGTTTTAGATCACTGAGGTTTGGGGTAATTTCTTGTGTAGAGTAGATAACTAGCCCATCAGTCCTACCCCATAATCCATTCTATTAACTGCTGTGCTATAGAAAGTGAAATAATTACAGATTAAAATTGGCAGCTGTAAGGAATAGGATTGGAGGGTATGAGAGTGAGCAGGGAGTCCAATTAAGATCTTTGCAGTTGTCCAGGAGAGAGACAAGGATGGTGTGGACTAGAGTGGCCACAGTGGAAATGGAAAAAAGTTGACACATCCGATGAACATGTTAGAGGTGGGTTGGCAAGACTTAAGTGGGTTGTCTGGGGAACAAACACAGGAATCATGGATGACCCACATGTTTCTGGCATGAGCAGTTTGGTGGATACAGTTACCATTTATTGTGAGGAGGAGGTTTCTGGGCAAAGATCAAGAGTCCAGTTTGAGATCTCTGAAATGTGAGGTGCATATAAGAGAACCAAGTGACAATACCAGATAGGCAGTTAGATAAACACACCTGGAGTTCAGAGCAGAGGTCTACCTTGACATGTTAGTTTCAGACTTAGATTCATTAGAGTGCTTTCTGCCACTAGGGACAAAAATCTGACTCCAAGTGGTTTAAAAATAAGGTATTTTATTGGTTCACATATCAGTGTAGAGGTCCGGTGGGTTTCACAGGCAACTCACTAAGGGCCTCACTTGGGTTCTGTAACTCCGTTGTGCTCTCTTCTGCGGTTGGCTTCCTCATAGCCCGACTTATCCCATTGGGAGAGGGCTACCAACAGCAGTGAAGGCCAGACTCCCCCCTCATTGATATCCAGTAGGAATGTGAGCTTACTGCCCATTCCTCACTCTTAAGAGCAAGGAAAAAATGTCCAGAAGTTCCAGCAAACATCTCCAACTTGCATTAGACCAGTGAATCATTGACTCTGCCCCTGACAAAGGCAAGAGTCCCTAGCATATGGTTGGAATTTGAAGCCTTCCAAATGGACGTGATTACCAAGGATAAGAGCATAGCGTAAAAAGAGATGAGGCCTCACAACTAAACCGGTTCGGGTCAGAAAGGAGAAGCCACCAACAAAGAGAGCAAAACAGGAGAGGGCGCTGTCCCAGAAGCCGAGAGAAGAAAGTACTTCAAAACAGGAGTGGTAGGGGAGTGGCTTTGGCTGGCTGCCCAGTGAACATGCGACACTCTATCTCCGGACTGTAAGTTGGGGCCCCACGCTGGGTGTAGAGATTGCTTAAAAATGAAATCTTAAAAAAAAAAAAAAAAAAAAGTTAACTGTCCTGATGCTACCAAGAATTCAAATAAAGATGGGAGAGTATCCATGACAATACAGTAGGTAGGTGGCTGACAATCTGGGTCCAGCAGTTACGGTTGAGTAAGGGAAATGGAAAGGACATTGGAACGGACTGAAAAGTGGAAAGGCCATAGAAACACAAATACACTTCATTTATGACAGGTGATGCATACAGAGAAGGGAGAAGAACAGACTGTCACCACAGGGTAAGACAATTGGCAATCCATAGGGGAAAAATTAAATTGGCCCCTTACCTCTCTATATACTCTATACACAGTTCCAGATGCACAAAAGGACATCCTTGTGACCTTGGGATGGGAAGAAATTCCTAAAGGAAAAAGAAAGCCCTGTCCAAAAAGGACAAGATTGGTTAAACTCAAAATATTCATTCATCAAAAGAACCATGGAAGAACTAATGGACAGGCCCTGAATGTGGGGAGATACCTGTAATACAAGCGCAACAGAGACAAGTGTCTAGAGCAACATCGTGCGGTGGGATTTGCTGTACAATGGAATGCTCTGTAGTTCTGTTCTGTCCTAGAGAGCTTTGTGTGAGGTCAGAAATGTTCTGTAGTCTCTCTCCTGTAGAAATTTCCTGTAGAAATTGCTGTAAGGGGGGATATTCTGTAGTTCTCTGCCATCCCATAAAGTAGCTACCAGCCCCATGTAGCCATTGAGCATTTGAAATATGGATAGTGTAACTAAGGAACTGAATTTTCTATTAATTTATATTACCACATGAGACTAGTGGCTAACATCTCAGACTGCAGAATTCTAAACTATATGAAAAACAACAAATCGGTGAGTAAAAATCATAAGCAAAAGTCTTAAAGGGAAGCACCTCTTCAGAGAAGAAATCCAAATGGCTAATAAATTAGAAATTACTGAACCTTGTATTACTCAAGGAAATGCAAATTTAAAACGAGGTACTGTTAAACACCCTTCAGACTAACAACATTGTAAAAGCCTGACAATGTCAAGTGGTGGTGCGTCTGGACCCTCCCACACTGGTGAGAATGTCAGTTTGTAACCTAAGGGTGTGGAGGGTGCAGTATTACATAGCTAAACTGAAGAAAGTCAAGCTCTGTTATGCCCAGCAATCCACATCTACCAGGATACATAGAAGACAATGTCCATGACCACACTGTCTATCATTTTCCAAAGCTGGAAACAAATTAAATGCCCATGAATAGAAAGGATGACAAACTTGACCCTAAAAAAATAAACATGAGAGCTGCAAGCACCAAATTTACAGTGTTGACTGAAGAGAAAGACAAATGATTCCTACAGAATGATTCCATTTACATAGAGCCCGAACCATCAAAACTGACCGTATAGATTTTAGTATGTGTATGACGACGTCAGAATTGTAGAGAGGGAAGGGTACTGATCAGGAGGGGATGCTGGAGTGCCAGAGATCTTCTGTTTCTTGCCTTGGGCGGTGGTCACCCCAACGTGCACTTGAGAACTTCATTAGGTGGCACAAAGACGTTTTATTTCATTATATTAGAAACATTTCTGAAAGAATAAAAAGTTGGTGAGAAGAGGAGAGTGGGATGAGGGAAGCAAATATCTCTTGAAATCCTTAAAGGGGTGCAGAGACCGAGACATGTGGAAGCGAGGAAGAATCACTTAATTTGCCCGTTGCTTGGTTTGGTTTGATCATTAACCGAAGTTCCTAAAACAGGGGCTTTCAAATGTTTACACCACAACCCGTAAGAAAAATGTATTTTACATTGTGACCTAGTATGCACATACACGGGGCTTTATTAAACTAAGATTTCATTGACTAGAAGAGGTACATTCTTCTTTTTTTTAATTTTTTATAAACATATAATATATTTTTATCCCCTGGGATACAGGTCTCTGAATCGCCAGATTTAAACACTTCACAGCACTCACCAAAGCACATACCCTCCCCAATGTCCATAATCCCACCCCTCTTCTCCCAACCCCTCTCCCCCCAGCAACCCTCAGTCTGTTTTGTGAGATTAAGAGTCACTTATGGTTTGTCTCCCTCCCAATCTCATCTTGTTTCATTGATTCTTCTCCTACCCCCTTAACCCCCCATGTTGCATCTCCACTTCCTCATATCAGGGAGATCATATGATAGTTGTCTTTCTCCGCTTGACTTATTTTGCTAAGCATGATACGCTCTAGTTCCATCCATGTTGTCACAAATGGCAAGATTTCATTTCTTTTGATGGCTGTATAGTATTCCATTGTGTATATATACCACATCTTCTTTATCCATTCATCTGTTGATGGACACCTAGGTTCTTTCCATAGTTTGGCTATCATAGACATTGCTGCTATAAACATTCGGGTGCACGTGCCCCTTTGGATCACTACGTTTGTATCTTTAGGGTAAATACCCAGTAGTGCAACTGCTGGGTTGTAGGGTAGTTCTATTTTCAACATTTTGAGGAACTTCCATGCTGTTCTCCAGAGTAGTTGCACCAGCTTGCATTCCCACCAACAGTGTAGGAGGGTTCCCCTTTCTCCGCATCCTCGCCAGCATCTGTCATTTCCTGACTTGTTAATTTTAGCCATTCTGACTGGTGTGAGGTGGTATCTCATTGTGGTTTTGATTTGTATTTCCCTGATGCCGGGTCATGTGGAGCACTTTTTCACGTGTCTGTTGGATGTCTTCTTTGCAGAAATGTCTGTACATGTCTTCTGCCCATTTCTTGATTAGATTATTTGTTCTTTGGGTGTTGATTTGCTAAGTTCTTTATAGATTTTGGACACTAGCCCTTTATCTGATATGTCATTTGCAAATATCTTCTTCCATTCTGTCAGTTGTCTTTTGGTTTTGCTAACTGTGCAAACTTTGTTTTGCTGTGCTAAAGCTTTTGATCTTGGTGAAATCCCAATAGTTCATTTTTGCCCTTGCTTCCCTCACCTTTGGCTATGTTCCTAGGAAGATGCTGTGGCTGAGGTCAAAGAGGTTGCTGCCTGTGTTCTCCCCAAGGATTTTGATGGATTCTTTTCTCACATTGTGGTCCTTCCTCCATTTTGAGTCTATTTTCATGTGTGGTGTAAGGAAATAGTCCAATTTCATTTTTCTGCATGTGGCTGTCCAATTTTCCCCACACCATTTATTGAAGAGGCTGTCTTTTTTCCATTGGACATTCTTTCCTGCTTTGTCGAGGATTAGTTGACCATAGAGCTGAGGGTCCATTTCTGGGCTCTCTATTCTGTTCCATTGATCTATGTGTCTGTTTTTGTGCCAGTACCATGCTGTCTTGATGATGACAGCTTTGTAATAGAGCTTGAAGTCCGGAATTGTGATGCCACCAATGTTGGCTTTCTTTTTCAATATTCCTTTGGCTATTCCAGGTCTTTTCTGGTTCCATATAAATTTTAGGATTATTTGTTCCATTTCTTTGAAAAAGATGGATGGCACTTTGATAGGAATTGCATTAAATGTGTAGATTGCTTTAGGTAGCATAGACATTTTCACAATATTTATTCTTCCAATCCAGGAGCATGGAACATTTTTCCATTTCTTTGTGTCTTCCTCAATTTCTTTCATGATTACTTTATAGTTTTCTGAGTATAGATTCTTTGCCTCTTTGATTAGATTTATTCCTAGGTATCTTATGGTTTGGGGTGCAATTGTAAATGGGATTGACTCCTTAATATCTCTTTCTTCTGTCTTGTTGGTGTAGAGAAATGCAACTGATTTCTATGCATTGATTTTATATCCTGACACCTTACTGAATTCCTGTACAAGTTCTAGCAGTTTCTAGAAGTCTTTTGGGTTTTCCACATATAGTATCATATCATCTGCGAAGAGTAATAGTTTGACTTCTTTGCCGATTTGGATGCCTTTAATTTCCTTTTGTTGTCTGATTGCTGAGGCTAGGACTTCTAGTACTATGTTGAATAGCAGTGGTGATAATGGACATCCCTGCCGTGTTCCTGACCTTAGCAGAAAAGCTTTCTTTTTTTGGGAAAAAAGGAAAAGTTTTTCTCCATTGAGAATGATATTTGCGGTGGGTTTTTCATAGATGGCTTTGATGATATTGAAGTATGTGCCCTCTATCCCTATACTTTGAAGAGTTTTGGTCAGGAAGGGATGCTGTACTTTGTCAAATGCTTTTTCAGCATCTATTGAGAGTATAATATGGTTCTTGTTCTTTTTTTTTTTTATTAATGTGTTGTATCACATTGATTAACTTGTGGATGTTGAACCAACCTTGCAGCCCTGGAATAAATCCAACTTGGTCGTAGTGAATAATCCTTTTAATGTACTGTTGAATCCTATTGGCTAGTATTTTGGTGAGAATTTTTGCATCTGTGTTCATCAAGGATATTGGTCTGTCGTTCTCTTTTTTGATGGGATCCTTGTCTGGTTTTGGGATCAAGGTGATGCTGGCGAGGTACATTCTTCAATGTAGCATTTAGTTTTGCTGTCATCAAATGTGGAGCAATGCCTTCTTATTGCTTAGAAGTTTTATGTTTATTTAGAATTTTAACTTTATGTTTATTTTAAAACTTTAGACTTACGTAGTTTTTCTCTCATGAGTGAAATATATTGCTATTGTGGTCCAAAAACCTCTTTACCTTGAATTCAGCTTTTTGAGCGAATCATCAATAGCTAAATTCTCCCCTCTGTGCCCTTGAATAAATGTTGGATGAAGCATCTTAAAAGAGGGCACCACTGGGGCGCCTGGGTAGCTCAGTTTGTTGAACATCTGACTCCTGATTTCAGCTCAAGTCCCGATCTTGGGGTCCTGGGATCAAGCCCTGCATCAGGCTCCATGCTCATCATGGAGTCTGCTTGGGATTCTCTCTCCCTCTCCTGCTGCCTCTCTCATTCCTGCACACTCTATCACTCTCTCCCTCTCCTTCCTCTTCCTTCTGCCTCCCCCTCTCTCTTTCAAATAAATAAATAAATAAATAAATAAATAAATAAATAAATAATGCTTGGGGGGGGGGCAGAAAGGAGGGTACCACTGTTGTTTCCAGGATTTTCTTCCAGGATATTCTTCAAGGTTTGATGTTGGCACCTTCTTTGTCTTAAGGCTTTCCAAAAACAACCAAACTTCTCATTCCTTCCTTAACTGTCCTCAAATAGTTTTCTGATGGAAATAAAGAGTGATCACAGTGATGCAGTCCCGGCACCTGGACAAACTAACAACCCGCTTCCGTGTCACAAGGACCACCTGGCTGAGAGCAGCTATAAAGTGTCATCCACTTTTAAGTCCCATCCTCTCCTGATGCCAGAAATGTTCCCCAAAAAAGGTTTTAAATTAAATCTTAGACTTGAGATTTAAGTCTAAATCTTATACTATGCTTAAAAAATTTCTGTATGTGATATACTGTGATATATAAATTTTAATATTCATAATAATTTTTAAAATTAATCATTTTAACCTACTGACTAATTTCATAGCCCCCTAATGTGGCCATTACATGGGAACTGGACAGCATTGCTCTGGGGCCCTCTGAATGCTGGGGAGGGGGGTCCAGATTGGGGAGAAGGAAGAACAAAGCGTGTTGTTCATGGAGACAAGTAGGTAGAAGGGCTAGGGTCAGTAGTTCTGGGTACTGGCCCTTCCCCAGTGTTTACAAGTAGGGAGAAAGGAAGGGAAAGGAGAGGAAGGGGGTTTGTAAATAAAAATAATGAGCTTATGAGCCAAAATGATTTATTTTGGTTCACTCGGATTTATTTATTTATTTATTTTTTAAAGATTTTATTTATTTATTTGACAGAGAGAAATCACAAGTAGATGGAGAGGTAGGCAGAGAGAGAGAGAGGGAAGCAGGCTCCCTGCCGAGCAGAGAGCCCGATGCGGGACTCGATCCCAGGACCCTGAGATCATGACCTGAGCCGAAGGCAGCGGCTTAACCCACTCAGCCACCCAGACACCCCACTCAGATTTATATTTTTGCATTAGGTTTTGTTCAAAACACTCAGCTTTGACAGAGATATGATAACCACAGTAAGCTGCTTAGACCTCTCTAAACCTGAAATTGTTTTTTGAAAACACAAAGAAGGGGGAGGAAATCATAGAGTTCCATTAATGCTGGCTATTTTGTCTGGGTACAATCCCAGTGATTGTGACCACTTCAGCCTGGTCTTGATGGTCCCATAGCCTGGCAGCGTTGCTCTCAATCTGGCTTTCTGGAGACATAGAAAGATGCGTGGTTTTCTCCCTCCAGCAGTGGGGGCACTGAATTCACATGCTATGAAATGCACGAACCTGTCAGAAAGCAGGGTTTTTTGGGGGGGTGGAGGGAAAGAAGGGTATTTTAGTTGCCTTGTTTACCTTGAGCTGGTGCAGGGGAGACAGCCCAGGGTTTATTTGTAGAATGTGGAACACTGTGGCCTAAGGAGACGAGGCACGCTGTTGATGGCCAACTGCTGTGAGGTGTGCCGTGGCCGCGGCTAAGCATCTTGGCCTCTCTGAGCCTGTTTCCATCACGAATGTGGAAAAAAAAAGAATTAAAGTACCATTTAAAACAGCTAAATTTTCATAGTCAAATGGTGCCATAATATATACTTCATAATATATACTTAGCAATATGAACCTGAAAATCTAATTTGGTAAAATATCTCTTACCAAAAATATGCAAAAGCAAATACATTTGCCTAGAGAAATCAAAGGTAAAATTGAAAGGTCACCTAGGCTTGATGAAAATCGATCGTGTCGATAGCTGCACGACTCTGAATACACTAACTCCCCTGGGTTGTGCACTTTAAATGGGTGAGTCTTAGGGTAGGTGAGTTCAATCTCAATAAAGCTGTTGCCGAAAAGAAAAAATTCCAAAGATATGATACTGTCTCCAAATAATGTAACTCACCTATAGCTGGGCCTCAAATGCTCACTGCGTGAGTGAGTAAAGGAGTGCAGAGCTCAAGGTAGCTGCGTAGTTATGGGAGGGAACAACAGCCCTCCTTCCACCCTTGAGAAAACGCCAGCTCGACTCCCTGCAGAACCTTGAAGGCTAAACTCCAATGGAGCAGCGTCAGACATCAAGTCCACGATCAAGTTTTGTATTTTGAATTGTTCTAGTTTAAAAACAAAAACAGGGTTTATGCTTCCTGAAAGTGTCTCTAAAATTTATTTCAAACATATTTCTTGACAATTTCTTGACAATTCAAGCCAATATTACTGGGCTGATTAATGTTTCCAAGTTTGCCTCTATCTATAAAACAAAGGTCTTACTGAACTCTACCTCTGAAACTAATAATACACTATATATTAATTGAATTTAAATAAAATTACTTTTAAAAAGCAAAGTTCAGACCTGAATTAAACCACAAGCTCTCTGATGGCTCATTGAATTTATGTTGGTAAAATCCTTTGGCATCTCAGAATAAAACCATAAGTAAGTATAAGAAGAGAAAAGGTACTGCAATTATTACTTGAGCTCAGAAAAATAAAATGAAGTGATTTGCAGTGCTATCAAGCTATGTAATTCAGTGCTTAATCTACCTCTTAATCATCATCTTTGTTAAGGGCTAGGTATATAAAACAGAGAAGTCAACAAACCCACTTCCTTAAAAGACAAAAAACTAATGTACCCATAACTAGAAACATTCCTCTTTTATTATAAACTTTTAATCCCTCTAAAGAATAAGATCCCTAGTTCCAATGCTACTGAGAATCTGATCCCCAAAGTTTTGCAGTCTTTGGAGAGTCCCTTCCTGTCTTGTCTTCCTCTCTCTTATCCAGTTCCCATGTCGTTTTCAAGCCTCACACCTTTTCTCAACTTGCTAAGAGTTCCCAAAATACGACCATCACTCCGAATCCGACTTTAGACTGTGTGACGGGTCGGATCCTGCCACCTGAGCATGGCGCAGGGCCCGGCTCCAGCATGTGGCTCCTAGCCTGGGCTCTGAAGACTGTTCTCAGCACAATGATCTGTAAGTCCTGGACAGTGAGAACAGAGCTGCTTGGGCTTCCTTCCAGCAGCAGTCAGAGCACACAGAGGGCCTGCTGACTGCAGCTGGGGAGTCCTGAAATGGCTTTCTGTTTGTGTATTGTGCCCATCCACACTGCGGTCCAAAAAGTCCCACCAGGGGGGCGCCCGGGTGGCTCCGTTGTTAAGCATCTGTCTTCAGCTCAGGTCGTGATCCCGGGGGTCCTGGAATCGAGCCCTGCACAGGCTCTCTGCTGCACGGGAAGCCTGATTCTCCCTCTCCCACTTCCCCTGCTTGCGATCCCTCTCTCACTGTCTCTCTCTCTGCCAAATAAGTAAGTAATATCTTTAAAAAAAAAAAAATGCGCATCAGGATAAGGACACCTGAGTCTCCCATCAGCTACAGCCTAGCTTCCTGCCCACATCTCTCCTCTCTCTCTGCTGAGCTCTGAGCACTAGTTACACGAATTGGGGGCAGGCCAGAAGTTAATTTCTCTGCTCCTTTTCTCTATTTTTAGATGTTTCTCTCAAGGCTTTATGTTCCCGTGACATTGTTCTTCTAGCCAGTGGTTCACACGTTCCTTTTGAAGGTCCCACAGATCTCCCCCTCCTCCCCATCCTCTTACCTTCTTTGGGAATGATGAAGGGAGCCAGTGACCGGATGGAATTAGCACTTAGGTGAGCATCAGCACTAAGCCAAATCAAAGCTCTGATAAAATATTAAGAGACTCCTCTGGGAGATGTTCTTTTTTTGGTCTCTGGGACGTTTGGAGATGGGGAGAGGAAGGAGAGTGTAGACAGAAGGCTAGGATCATTATAAAGGATAATAATAAAAGCTATCACTTACAGAATACATGCTGTGTACCGGATATCGTCCTACATGCAAGATTCCGTGAGAAATCACGCAGAAACGGTGTTCACTACTACTTCCGTTTTCCAGTGACTCGGGAGGCCTTGTTCACAGTGGGTGCTCTGTTACCTGAAAAATGCTCTAATTTGAGATGTTTGCTTGTAGGTTGAATACCAGCTTTGCTGCTTTAGATCTGCCTGCTTCTTGTCAGCATGCGCAGCCATTCAGGAAGTTCCATGAACAGGAATGCCATAGATCTAGCCCATTAGCAAAAAACAAGGCCTAAAGTACTCCAACCAGGTCAGCCGGGGTGATGTCCTATCCATTGATGTGCTACTCTGCAAATTCCAAGAGAATACTGTCAAGTGCGGCCCAAGAACGTTAAGATCATGTGAACCATTTCCTGACACTTAGCACTACTTCAGTGATGCCCTCAGACTCTGTGTAGGTAAGACCCAAACTTCTAGAAGTTGTCAGTGCTGTTGGATGTAGGGTGAATTTTCACACTTCCAGATTTGTTCAACTGGTACCTCCATTTTTCAGGTAACAGAGAGGCCAGCCTTGTTAGTAGTAGGTTCTCGGACATAGGAAATGTTTGCCCCATAAGTTGAATACTAACAATGTGCACGAAGCCCTCCTGGTAAGTCATTTTGTTCTGTTTTGTGCTTGGTAAATGTGCCCAATTATTCAGGAAATTCCCATGAGCATTAATGCCTTAGATCTCGCCTATTAAGGAAAAACAAATTCTTTCTCTTTCAAGTTCAGTTTATTTAAAACAATGCTCAAAATCCAGTTTTGTGGCAAATGTCAACACTTCATCTAGAACTTAACTCTATTTCGGTCGTGTTGTACCCATTATCTGATCTGATGATTTGATCAAACAAAGCCAGAAAATTGGCATGGCAACATATCTTCCTTAATCATTCTTTTACCTTTAAGACCACATATATTTATGTTGGAGATACGTGTCATGTTTTTCTACCACTTGGTGTTCCTGACCCAGCACCAGGGAGGGTGGTTGACCTTTCTAAATATATGCAATATACAATGTTGACGTCATGCTGATCCACTGGGTAAGCAAGAAATGGCTGGCACGCTGGAGGCTTGATAAAATACAGTGCGTCAGGGGCACCTGGATGGCTCAGTCAGGTAAGTGTCTGCCTTCAGTTCAGGTCATGATCCCACGGTCTTGGAATCAGGTCACCTGTGGAGCTCTCTGCTTCTCCCTCTGCCCCTCCCCTCTGCTCATGCTCCCTCTCTCTCTCTCTCTCACTTTCTCTCTCATAAATAAATAAATAAGATCAGAGGTCAAGAGATAAACCATACAAAGATGCTGAGCTCCAGCCCCTATTCCATGTGACACAAAAGGCTTCCCCCTTTGAATGGGACCTAGAGCAGGAAGGAGATCTTCAACAGACCCAGGCTGTAGGCAAAGCAGCCCCGCTCTAGGCATATGGCCCAATAGGCCTGAACCTGGCAGAGGGATCAATAGTGGAGAAGATGCAGGGAGGTGCTGACGGCAGGCTCGAGAGGGTGAGTCAGCAATGCAGGCTCAGGGTCTCGAACAAGGCTATCCTGTTACTTTGAAAATAGCACCCAGGGGCACCTGGCTGGCTCGGTGGGTTAAAGCCGCTGCCTTCAGCTCAGGTCATGATCCCAGGGTCTTGGGATCAGACCCTGCATCAGGCTCTATGCTCAGCGGGGGGCCTGCTTTCCTTCCTTTCTCTCTGCCTGCTTGCTGCCTGCCTGTGATCTCTGTCTGTCAAATAAATAAATAAATAAATAAACAAACAAATAAATAAATAAAATCTTTAAAAAAAAATAGCTCCTGATGTGCTTCCAGGCTCTGGAAGAGATAAATGCTTTCCCGTGGACACTAAGTGGTCATGCATGTAGATCTGCTTATCAACACCTGGGTTCTGTCAAACTCTTCAGCTCATAGGATCAGGTCAGCCCAGAGACAACCCATCATAAGAGGGAAATGGCGCATCCTAATCAAGCCCAAGCAGGACAAGAGGGTATCAGTAAACCACAAGCTAGAGTATCCACAGCCCTGACCACTCACCATGGTTGCACCAGGAACCCTTCCTCAACTTACATGAATAGCCAGGGGTGGGTGAGGCAGAAGAAAATACCCAAACTTGATTTATGATGGATGCCTCAGGGAGTAAGTTCAAGCCAAAAATGGCAGCTACATTGTAGCCACAGTCTTCTCCAATAGAATACAAGGGTCCAAGAACCAAAGGTCAGGGGTGAGTGTGGGCTGCTTATCATCATCTCCTTGACACACTGGGGGACTTTGAGCTTCCCATCCCTCCTCTGTGTTCTTTGGGGGCGAGGGACGCAATTCAACCCACACACCCCAGTAACGCACTTGGACTCAGCATCTGCTTTCCAGAGCCCCTCCCAAAAAGGTGGGGAGGCATGTCAATTCAGTTTACACAGAAGATTATTTAGTCATCTAGAGAAATGCATTGTGTCTGACTTTGTTGTTTATTATTCATTAAAGCCCAGAATCTGGGGGGGCACCTGGGTGGCTCAGTCAGTTAAACCTCCGACTCTTGGTTGGGGCTCAGGTCATGATCTCAGGGTCATGATATTAAGCCTGGTGCCAGGCTCTGTGCTGGGTGTGCACCCTGCTTAGGATTCTCTCTCTCCCCCTGTCCCTCCTGCTCATGCACTCTTTCTCCCTTTTCAAGAAAAAGAAAAAAAAAAGTGTTATAAAGCCCAGAATCTGTGAAGCACTTTACCACATAGATTTCTGTCAGATAGAAAAGATAACCCCAGGGGTGACAAGGAAGATTTGGTACCAAATTAGAACTATTACCTAGGTAAAGTAGAAAATCTTTGCACCCACCCTACTTTTCTTCCAGGAGCAAGGGAAGATTACGTCTGTTCAATAAACTTTATAAGTGTTGTGGGAGACTAAAGTAAAATTGAAACAGACCCGTAAACACAGAGAACAAACTGATGGTTGCCAGAGGGGATGAAATGGGAAAAAATGAATAAAGGGGAGTGGGAGATACAAGTTTCTAGTTATGAAATATGTAGGTCATGGGGATAAGAGCTAGAACATAGAGAATATAGTCCATTGTACCATACCAGTATTTTATCGTGACAGATGTTACTTATACCTGTGGTGAGCACAGCATAACACAGAGACTCCTCGAATCACTACGCTCTACACCAAAAATAACGTGACCTGTGTCAATTAAATAAATACATAGGAAAATAAATACGTAAGTAAATACATAAATAAATAAAATTGAATTTTCATCATGTTACGAACTCTGCTTGTTTGAAATACCATTATGTGCACATTAACATATTCATAGAAGACAACCAGTAGGAAAGAAACCTGTTTAGCTTTGGTTTAACCTGCTTATTAAGAAAAATGATCCACTGGGGTGCCTGGGTGACTGAGTCGTTAAGCATCTGCCTTTGGCTCAGGTCATGATCCAGGGTCCTGGGATTGAGCCGTGAATCAGGTTTATTTATAAATAAATAAACTCTTTAAAAGAAAAGAAAAATGACCCACATTTGGAAACAGGCAAAAGGGATTCCTGGGGATTGTTTCAATGTCCACGTCAAAGTTTCTAGCAAGCTTGCTAGGAAAACCTTTGTTTGACTTCCTACTTACTACTGATTAAGATATTTTGCAATTCTAAAGGAGTTTAACCTGAACACAGCTGATAGTACAACAAATGATATTTGTCTTGTCAGAGTAAAGATAACCCCCCAAAGTATCATTTTGCCCGGTGGGAAATTAACCACTTTTGTATTTAACACAGTAATCTTATTCTACATTTTCAAAAAAAAATTCTAGTCCTGATTAACATATGGACTCTTGTTCTTCAAACACTTCTTGAGCTAGTTTTACCATCCTGCCATTCCCTCATTAATGATGTAGTTAATAGACCTTTGACACATTTTGATTTTATACTCGTAAGAGGTAGTCATGCTTTGTAACTTATTGAAAATTACACTTTAAAAACTATTTTCAAACTTACTTAGCTGCAGAAACACCATTGTCTTTTTTTCTAATCTCATTTAAATCCATGGGTATTCCTTAGAACTATATAATAAGGTGACTGCTTGGGAAACCTGCTGCCAAAGCAGTCTTTTAGACAGGAGAAATAAGGAGGGCATGGTGTGTAAATAGGCAAGATGAGCCTTACTAATTAAGCCAAAGGAAAGTTTCAAGCAGCCCCTAAAAAGTCTAAACAGTAAGACAGCTCATCAATTCACATACTCCTCCCATCCCCTCATCATCCCTGACATTGAAATGAACTACTGCTGTTTAGGAAAATGAAACAGATATACACATCCTGACTTCAAATATTTAATTCAGTATTTGAACTTTGATATAGATACACAGATGGATACATGTGGGTATATGAGGGTCTCTTTTTTAAAAATTTATTTATTAATTTGAGACAGAGAGAGTAAGTGCAGAGGGAGAGGGAGAGAATCTCCAACAGACTCCATGCAGAGCAGGTAGTCCAAGGTGGGACTTGATCTCATGACACTGAGATCATGACCGCATTCAAAATCAAGAGTCTGTTGCCTAACAGCTTAATGCGGGGTTCGATCCCATGACCCTGAGATGATGACCTGAGCCAAAGGCAGAGGCTTTAACTCACTGAGCCACCCAGGCGCCCCCAAAAGAGAGTTTTTATTAAAGTCTTCTAGGAAAAAGACCAATAATCACAAAGATAAATACTAGAATTACAGGCAGCCACACCACTCAGAGAGAATCATACAATTCTTCTCAATTGCAAAATCGGAATCGTACTGACCATGTTACTAATGTCATTTTCTTTTTTTCACTTAACAATATGTCATGAATATTTTCTTTTGTCATTAAATATTCTTCTGCATGATTTTTCATGGCCTTATTGTGGGGGGTGCCATAATTCATTTTATGAGTCTTACCATGGGCCATTTAGTTTGCTGCCTATTCCCAATATTTTCTTTAGGATAGGTTCCTAGAAGTGAAACATTAAGAAGAAGTGTATTTTTTTTTTTTTAACATGTTGCCAGATAGTCCTCCAAAGTGTGTACAATTAAAAACACCACTAACAGGTATATGAATGTGCTATTCCTTACATTCTCCACAATAATTTCTTTTGTGTTTCTATTGTAGTTTCTTATTGCTATTTTTAAATATATCAGATCATTTAATATATTGGTTAACATGGTTAGTTAATTTAATAGAGAGATTGATATCTCATGGTTTTAATTTGCACTTAATTACTAGTAAGGTCAATATTTTTTCATATTTGTTGCCTTAATTTTCTACTGTGAGTTTATTTTTCCATATGAACTTTAGTTTCACTCTCTAGAAAAGATTTTTGGTGTTTTTACTGAGATTCCATTAAATTTAGAAATTAACCTACAGAGATTCAGTGTGTTTATGATACTGAGCTATTCTATCCAAGAACACTGGATATATTTTCACTTGTCTAAAATCCATTTTTGTACCTTTCAGACATGTTTTAAAGTATCCTTTTATAAACTTTGAACATATATTTTATGTTTATTCCTAAACATATTTCTGTTATATAATTATACTGTATCTGAAGACATTTAAGTTTTATATGTCGATATTATATTTTGCTGCCATAATAGAACTATGTTGCTTCAGTCAGCTTTATGGTTGAGTCTCTGAGCTTTCTAGGAATTCTAACATGTCATCTGCAATCAGACCTTTTTACTTCTTTTACCAATTCTCCTGTTTCTGATTGATTTCCTTTTATTGTTTGTATTGGCTAAAACCTCCAGTACTATGTGAAATAGTAGCATAGGTACCGGGCATCCTTACTGGTTCCTGATCCTAACAGAAACGCAGCTAACACTTCCTCTTTAAGTAAAATGTTACTTTAGAGCTAGGATACAGGGGAGGAGTTAAGATGGTGGAGAAGTAGAGGAACCCTATGTTTTTCTGGTCCCTTGAAGTCAGCTAGATATTTATCAAATCATCCTGAACACCTGAGAAATCAATCAGAGATCTGAGAAAAGAAATGCTTCAATTCTACAAGTAGAAAACTGACCACTTTTCTAGAGTTTCGTTTAACAACCAGACAAAAACACACCCAGGATCCAGTTTTTTGTTGTTTTTTGTTTGTTTGTTTTATTTTTTCCTGTTGTCATTGTTGTTATTATTGTTTTTCATCTTTCTTTCTTCCTTTCTTTTCTGGACAAAAGAACAGGAGGGTAGTACTCACTGCCAGGGATTTAATCAATATGGATATAAGTAAGATGTCTGAACTAGTGTTTAAAACAATGATTGTAAAGATACTAGCTGTGCTTGAAAAGAAGAATAGAAGACACTAGAGAATCCCATATTGTAGAAAGAAAAGAACTGAAATTTAGTCAAGCCGAAATTGAAAATGCTGTTACCAAGATGCAGACCTGAGTAGAGGCCATAAAAATGAGGATGAGTGAAGCAGAAGAGATATTCAGTGATATAGAACATAAAATGATGGAAAACAAGGAAAATGAAAAGAAGAGAGAAAGGGAGACTCATCAATTCCATAAGCAAAATAATATCCATATAATAGGGGTCCCAGAAGATGAGGGACGGGAGAAAGGGGAAGACAGTTTGTTTAAACAAATTATGCTGAAAACTTCCCTAATCTAGGGAAGGAAATGGGCATTCAAGTCCAGGAGCCACAGATAACCCCCCTCAAAATCAATAAAAACAGGTCAACATCTTGACATATAATAGTGAAACTTGTAAATTTCCAAGATAAAGAGAAAATCTTGACAGCAGCTTAGGACAAGAGGTCATTAACTTACAAGGGTAGAAGCATAAGGCTGGCAGCAGACCTGTCCACAGAGACCTGGCAGGCTGGAGAGGACTGGCATGATATATTCAAGGTGCTAAATAAGAAAAATGTGCAGCCAAGAATACTTTATCTAGCAAGGCTGTCATTCAGAATAGAAGAAGAGATAAAAGTTTCCAGAACAAACAAAAGCTAAAGGAATTTGTGAACACTAAACCAGGCCTGCAAGAAATATTAAAGGGAATCCTTTGAGCAAACTCTCTTTGTAACAAATGTAACAAAGACCAGAAAGGGACAGAGACAATATACAGGAACAGAGATTTTACAAGTAATAAAATGGCACTACATTTATATCTTTTAATAATTACTCTGAATGTAAATGGACTAGATAGATGCTTCAGTCAAAAGACATAGGGTATCAGAGTGGATTAAAAAAAAAAAGGGGCACCTGGGTGACTCAGTCAGTTAAGCAACTGCCTTCAGATCTGATCATGGTCCCAGGATCCTGGGATTGAGCCAAGTTGGGCTCCCTGCTCAGCAGGGAATCTGCTTCTCCCTATCCCTCTGTCCTTCTTCCCAGCTCATGCTCTATTTCTCACTTGCTCTCTCTTTCAAGTAAATAAATAAAATCTTAAAACATCAAGACATATCGATATGCTGCTCACAGGAGACTCATTTTAGATCCAAAGACACTTCCAGATTGACAGTGGGGTGAAGAACCATTTAGCACGCTAATGGACATCAAAAGAAAGCTTGTGTAGTTATCTTTTATCAGACAAACTAGATTTTAAACCAAAGACTGTAAGAAGAGATGAAGAGGGACACTATATCATAATAAAAATGTCTGCCCAACAAGAAGACCTAACAATTGTATTTATTCCCCTAGGTTGGGAACAGCTGAATATATAAACCAATTAATGACAGAATTTTAAAAACTCATTGATAATAATACAATAATAGTGAGGGACTTTAACACCCCACTCACTGCAATGGATAGATCATCTAAGCAGAAGAACAATAAGGAAACAAGACTTTGAATGGCACACTGGGCCAAATGGACTTAACAGATATATTCAAAGCATTTCATCCTAAAGCAACAGAATATACATTCTTCCTTAATGTGCACGTAACATTCTCCAGGATAGATTATATACTGGGTTTCAAATCAGGTCTCAACTGGTACAAAAAGACTAAGATCATACCATGCATATTTTCAGACTACAACACTATAAAACTTGAAGTCAATCACAAGAAAAAATTTGGAAGGACCTCAAATACATGGAGGTTAAAAAAATCCTACTGGGGCGCCTGGGTGGCTCAGTGGGTTAAGCCGCTGCCTTCGGCTCAGGTCATGATCCCAGGGTCCTGGGATCGAGTCCCG
>NC_081560.1:107596113-107800948 GCF_022355385.1 Mustela nigripes
CCAGTGGGTTAAGCCGCTGCCTTCGGCTCAGGTCATGATCCCAGGGTCCTGGGATCGAGTCCCGCATCGGGCTCTCTGCTCAGCAGGGAGCCTGCTTCCTCCTCTCTCTCTCTCTCTGCCTGCCTGTCTGCCTGCTTGTGATCTCTATCAAATAAATAAATAAAATCTTTAAAAAAAAAAAATCCTACTGAAGAATGGATGGTTCAACCAGGAAATTAAAGAATTCTCTAAAATACATGGTAGCAAGTGAAAATGAAAACACAACAGTTCAAAACCTTTGGGTTGCAGCAAAGGCAGTCCCAAGTGGGAAGTACATAGCGATATAGGCCTTATACTACAAACAAGAAAAGTCTGAAATACACAACCTAAGCTTCTACCTAAAGGATCTGGAAAAAGAACAACAAATAAAGCCTAATCTGGCAGGAGAAGAAAGAATAAAGATTAGGGAAGAAATCAATGATATAGAAATTAAAAAAAAAAAACAACAGTAGAATACATCAATGAAACTAGGAGCTCTTTCTTTGAAAGCATTAATAAGATTAATAAACCCCTAGCCAGACTTATCAAAAAGAAAACAGGAAGGACCCAAATGAATAAAGTCATGAATGAAAGAGGAGAGATCACAACTAATACTGAAGAAATACAATCATAAGAGAATATTATGAGCAATTATATGCCAACAAATTAGGCAATCTGGAAGAAATGGATGCATTCCTAGAAACATATAAACTACCAAACTGATATAGGAAGAAATAGAAAACCTGAACAGACCCATAACCAGCAAAGAAATTGAAATAGTAATCAAAAATCTACCAATGAGGGGTGCCTGGGTCTCTGACTTCAGCTCATATCATATCTCAGGGTCCTGGGATTGAGCTCCATGTCAAGCTCCCTGCTAAGCAGGATGTCTGCTTCTCTCCCTTCCTCTGCTTCTCCCCCCATTTGTGCTCGCTCTGTCTCTCTCTCAAATAAATAAATAGTCTCCCAATGAATAAGAGTCCATGCCAGATGGCTTCTCAGGGGAAAGTCCTACCTTAAAGTTCTACCTTAAATGTTCTACCAAACATTTAAAGAAGAATCAATAACTATTCTTCTGTAACTGTTCTCAAAAGTAGAAATGGAAGAAAACTTCCAAACTCATTATATGAGGCCAGCATCACCTTGATCCCAAAACCAAAGACCCCACCAAAAAGAATTACAGACTAATATCCCTGATGAACATGGATGCAAAAATTCTCACCAAGACACTAGCTCATAGGATCCAACAGTACATTAAAAGAATTATTCACCATAACCAAGTGGGATTTATTCCTGGGTTGCAAGTGTGGTTCAACATCAGTGAATCAATCAATGTGATACACCACATTAATAAAAGAACAAGAACCATATGATACGCTAAATAGACATAGGAAAAGCATTTTACAAAATACAGCTTTCTTTTTTTCTTTCTTTTTAAAGATTTTATTTGTTTGTCAGAGAGAGAAAGTGCACAAGCAGGGGGAGTGGCCAACACATTAATCTTGGATGTCTAACCTCCAGAACTGTGAGAAAATCAATTTCTGGTGTTTAAACCCCATTGTCTGTGGTATTTCTTTTTTTTTTTTTTAAGATTTTATTTATTTATCAGAGAGAGAGAGGGAGAGAGCAAGCACAGGCAGACAGAATGTCAGGCAGAGGCTCCCTGCTGAGGAAGGAGCCTGATGTGGGACTCGATCCCAGGACGCCGGGATCATGACCTGAGCCGAAGGCAGCTGCTTAACCAACTGAGCCACCCAGGCGTCCCTTCTGTGGTATTTCTTTTGGCAGTCCTAGCAAACTAATATAATATCTTAGCCTTGATAATCCTGAATTGCTTTGGCCAGTAGTTGTTTTTGTATTATTTGTAACAGCATTAAGTATCAACCTTATACTGGTGTTACAAAAAAAAACTCAAAAGTTTTTCTCCATTTTCTATGCTATGAAAAAATTTGAGAAATTGTGACTACTTGGTCTTTAAAGTTTTGGCAGAATTTCTCTGTGGAACCATATGAACCTTCTGCCTTTTTTTTTTTTTTTTTAAGATTTTATTTATTTATTTTTAAAGAGAGAGAGAGCATGAGTTGGGGAGGGACCCCGGGAGATGGAGAAGCAGACTCTCCACTAAGCAGGGAGCCTGATGCAGGACTCAATCCTAGGACCCTGGGGTCATGACCTCAACCAAAGTCAGACACTTAACAGACTGAGCCACCTAGGTGTCCAAACCTGCTGCTTTTTTTGTGGACAATTTCCTTGATAATTTTCCCTATTTCTTCTATGGAATTGTACTGTTTGTCTATCTCCAGAAAATTCTAGTGAAGTGCAGTTTCCTATAAAATTATCAATTTCATCAGTGTTTTCAAATTTATGTGCATAAAAAAATGTATGTGCATAGTGGTCCACAAAATAGTCCCATAATTTTACAAATATTTTTCTCAATAGTTATTTCCCCTTTGTCATTTCTTATATTGTATATTTGGTGGCTTTCTTCTTTTTTTCTCAATTAGATTAGTTGTTTGAATACTTTATTGCTTTTAAAAAAACAGTATTTTAAGTTAATTATATCTACTTATTTATCTATCCTCCATCTCATTGATACCTGCTTTTATTTTTTACTATTTCCTTTTGTGTGTGTGTGTGTGTTGTTTTTTTGTTTTGGGGGTTTTTTGTTTGTTTGTTTGTCTTTTGATTCTTTTCCTAGCTTCTGAGTTGAATATTTTATTCACTACTTTTTATTGCTTTACTTATATTAATACAGGTTTAAGGCCATTGATTTTCTTCTGATAGCTGCTTTAAAATAAGTTCTATAGATTCCGATATGGAGTGTTTTTTCTTTTTATTGTTTTAAGATTTACTTATTTATTTGACAGAGAGAAAGCACATGAGAGAGTACTAGCAAGGGCAGCAGCAGAGGGAGAGGGAGAAGCTCAGCAGGGAGCCCGATGCGGGGCTCCAGCCCAGGACCCTGAGATCATGACCTGAGCCAAAGGCAGATGCTTAATCAACTGAGCCACCCAGGCACCCCAGATACACAGTGTTTAATTAATTAATTAGTGTTTAATTAGTTAATTAATTAATTAGACTCTGTAATTTTTCTTTATAATTTCCCTGTTTTTTAATGAAAAGAGCTTTTTAAAAAATTACTGATGAAAGCTTCCTTTTATCATCTGATTTTATTAATTCTGAATTTTATCACATGATAATCATAGAGTGTGGTTTGTAATGATTCTGTTTTATGGAACTTGTGCTTTTTTGTGACATCATATGCAATCATATTTCGTGATTACTGCACAGGTACTTGAGAAAGACTGCTGTTAGGATGTGAAGTTCAATATATATCGATACCATCTACCTCATTGATTCTGTTGGTTAGATTTTCCATATCCTTATTTAATTTTTGTCCATCTTGACCTTTCTTCTACTAATATTGGTATATGCAAGTGTGCTATTGTTAGTATTTTTTTTTCTCTTGCATTTCCAGTTCATTTTGCCTTCTAAGAGTGGCTATTGTTATAACATCATTGCTAACTCTGACTTTTATTTTAAAATATGTGCTTCTTGGGGTGCCTGGGTGGCTCAGTTATTAAGCATCTGCCTTCAGTTCAGGTCCTGATACCACGTCGGGCTCCCTGCTCTGTGGGAAGCCTGCTTCTCCCTCTCCCACTCACCCTGCTTGTGTTCCCTCTCTTGCCATGTCTCTCTCTGTCACATAAATAAATAAATAAATCTTCATTTAAATAAAATATTTAAAATATGTGCATCTTGGGGCACCAGGGTGGGTCAGTCAATTAGGCATCCAACTCCTGGTTTCAGCTCAGGTCATGACCTCATGATCATGGGACTGAACCCTGTATTGGGCTCTGTGCTCTGCATGGAGTCAGCTTCAGATTCTCTCACACTCTCCCCTGCTTTCTCTCTCTCTGTCTCCCAAATAAATAAATAAAATCTTAAAAAGTAAATATGTGCTTCCTGGGGCGCCTAGGTGGCTCATTCAGTTGAGTCTGACTCTTGATTTCAGCTCAGGTCATGGTCTCAGGGTTGTGAGATCAAGCCCTACATTGGGCTCCCTGTTGGACATGGAGCCTGCTTCAGACTCTCTCTTTCCCTCTCCCTCAGCCTCCTCTCTCCTTACTCTAAAAAAATTATATATGTATATAAAAATACATATATATATAATATGAATGCAAATAAACATATATATATGCTTCTTCATATAGTGCTTTTTTTGACTTGCATTCTACTTTCTCTGCTCTCAAGATCACAGAACTTGCTTTTCTTTCTATCTTTCCATCTGTTTGCTTTCTGACATTCTTTTATATACAGAATACAGTTGATCTTGTTTTATTAGACAGATTGGAAAACTTTCTATTTCACAGATTAACTAAATCCATTCACAGTTACTTATTCCTTTTGCATTAAGATTGCTTTGTTTAGGGGCGCCTGGGTGGCTCAGTGGGTTAAGCCTCTTCCTTCGGCTCAGGTCATGATCTCACAGTCCTGGGATAGAGCCCCACATCGGGATCCCTGCTCAGCGGGGAGCCTGTTTCCCCCTCTCCCACCCATCCCCCGCTTGCCTCTCTGCCTACTTGTGATCTCTGTCAAATAGATTTAAAAAAAAAATCTTAAAAAAAATTGTTTTGTGTATAATTAGTTGATATGCTTCTCTACATGATGTGTTTACTTTGCTCTATTATTTTTAAATATTCTCTTGATATTTAGGAAACCTTGTATTATTATTCTAGAGCTTCCTTTTGGAATTCTCTGTTTTCTAATGGTAGCTGCCTTTCACTTTCCTGATTTGTCCATTTGTATTCATATCTGCTGATTCCCATCTGTTGTCTAGACAGTGAGTTCGTTTTGCTTTTGCTTTCTCCTTTCCTTCTTCTATTTTAGTTGCTTAAATTTTTACTTAGAATATATCATATATATACATATATATATTACTATTTTATCCTTTTTCCCAACTTTGTTTTTATCTTAGATTTATTTATTTATTTATTCATTTATTTTTAAGGTAGGCTCCATGCCCAACATGGGGCTTGAACTCACAACCCAAAGATCAAGAGGCTGAGCCAGCCAGACACCCACTTGATCTTAGATTTAAATTAATTATATTACATGCTCACCATCAGCCCTTTAGCTAAAGATTTCACAATCATCTTTTAGTTGAAGGTTATCCTCTCATAGACTCTTCAAGAGAGGCTCATAAGTTCCATATTTCCCAAGCTCTTCCAAGTTCAAAAATTTTTTTCTATATTTGTAATACCTAAAGGACAACGTAGTGAGTTGAATAGTGTTCCACAAAAAGAGATGCTCAAGTCCTAACCTCAGGGACCTGTGAATATCAATTTAGTTGTAAAGGGAGTCTTTGCAGTTATAATTAAAGAGCTTGGGATGATACTATTCTGGATTTCGGATAGGCCATAAATTCAATGACTGGTGCCATTATGGAGGAAAGAAAGTGAAATTTCAAATACAGAGGCACATAAGGGAATGCCTTATGAAGAAAAAGATAAAGATCGGAGTTACACAGCCTCTAGGCAAGGAATGCCAGAATTGCTAGCAGCCACCAGCAGCTAAGAGACAGGCATAGAACAGATGATCCCTCAGAGCCACCAGAAGAAACCAATGCTGCCAACACCTCAATTTTAGATTTCTAGCCTCCAGAACGCTGAACGAATAAATGTCCATTTGTTTTAAGCCACCAAGTTTCTGGTAATTCATTATGATAACCCTAGGAAGCCAACACAGACAGCTTAGCTACTTATAAAATCTTTCGTTCATGCTTTCTTTCCTAAAGCTACTTTTCTTTTCAAAAAGGACTGCTCCGAGCCATCAGAAGAAATGAAATCTTGCCATTTGCGATGATGTGGGTGGAACTTGAGGGTATTATGCTGAGCAAAATAAGTCAGTCAAGAGAAAGACAATTATCATATGATCTCCCTGATATGAGGAAATTGAGAGGCAATGTGGGGGGGTTGGGGGTAGAAAAGGAATAAATGAAACAAGGTGGGATTGGGAGGGAGACAAACCATAAGAGACTCTTATTCTCATAAAATAAATGGAGGGTTGCCGGGGGCTGGAGGGGGATAGGGAGAGGGTGGTTGGGTTATGGGCATTGGGGAGGATAGGTACTATGGTGAGTGCTGTGAAGTGTGTAAACCTGGCGATTCACAGACTTGCACCCCTGGGGCTAATAATACATTATATGTTAATAAAAAAATAAAACAAATTTTAAAAAAGGGGCTGCTCCATAGTTGCCCCACTTTGCATGTGAACTTTGAAAAGTCTGAAGTTTGGAAGCTATCTAATTCTCTAGGCCTTGCAGACAGTTGGTCCTTTTACTTGGAGTCTTGGAGAATTTATCTTTAAAGTTTAACCATTTCTCTATCATATGTCTCAGAATCCATCTTTGTGTGTCAATTTTCTCAAGCAGGTGTGGGCTCTTTAAATAGCAGATTCAGATTGTTTCTTTTCTTTTCTTTTTTTTTTTTAACAAAGCACCAGACAAGTGTCTGACCCGACCGCTTTTTTTTTTTTTTTTAAAGATTTGTATTTATTTACTTGACAGAGACAGAGAGATCACAAGTAGTCAGAGAGGCAGGCACAGAGAGAGGAGGAAGCAGGCTCCCTGCTGAGCAGAAAGCCCGATGTGGGGCTCGATCCCAGGACCCTGAGATCATAACCTGAGCCGAAGGCAGAGGCTTTAACTCACTGAGCCACCCAGGTGCCCCCAGATTGTTTCTTTTTTGGAGATGTTTTCTTAGATTATAGGTTGTTACTTTTTTTTTTTTTTTTTTTAAGTAGAATCCAATCCCAGTGTGGAGCCCAATATGAGGCTTGAACTCATGACCATGAGATGAAGACCTGAGCTGATATGAAGAGTCAGACACTTAACTGACTAAGCTACCAGGTGCCCCAGTTTATGGATTTATTAGTTCTGGTCTATTGTTTTGACTTGCTTCTTCTTTATAAGAATTTTGAAACTTCTTTACCCACTTCCATTTTAGCCATTTATTCTCCTTTTTTTTATTGTTTTCCTGCCTCTTTTCAATGCTGCTTATTTAATTTTTTATTTGAGACTATTTTCCCTTGGGCACTTAGCCATGTAGTCTTCAATTTGGAGATGATTTTTTATTTTTGTCCATTTCTTTCTTGAATTCAATCAACTCATTTCTTCTCTTCCTTATTTTGCCTATTTCATTCTTGGCAATTTGGGGCATCCTTTGCCTATTTCAATCTTGCCTAATTCATTCTGATTCAATGTGCTTTTCATATCCCAAATGCTTGACTGAAAATGTTTAGTTTAATTCTGTGTATGGTATCACAATTTTCTTCTGGTTTCTGTTACTTGGGGGGAAGAATTTTTATCACCTGAAATGCTTTTATCTTCCTTTTCTGTTTCCTATAGTTTTGTGTTGATGAATTCTATGCAATCTATCAGCACAGTTGGCAGTTGAGGGTATTTCACAAAATGGCTAATTTGAGGATGCTCTCCTTTGTCAGGGCAGTAAAAGGCAATCTATCTAATGGCTGTCTCTGTGAAGGGAGGAGGATGGGATTGTGATCACTGATTTGGGTTCTTACTTCCAATTTTCAGACTCTAAATTTCCCCCTCTTTCTTCTTCTCTGTACCACCAAGTCTCCAAAGAGGACCCCTTCCTTCCTTTATTTTTTATTAATATTTTTATTTATTTACTTATTTGAGAGAGAGAGAGAGTGAGTGAGAGTGAGCACAGGAGAGAGTGAGGAGGAGAGAGAAGCAGGCTCCCCACTGAGCAGAGAACCCCATGTCAGGTTTGATCCTAGGACCCGAGATCATGACCTGAGCCCAAGGTAGATACCTAACCAACTGAACCACCCAGGCGGCATCCCCCTTCCTTCTTTTGAAAATATCTTCCCACTTTCCCTTTTCCTTTTTTGAGACAGTTACCTTAAGTCCTGCTCATTTTAAAGTTCTTTCCTTGTGGAGTGTTTTGATCCACTAGAACCCTTCCCCTCTCTCCCATATTTTCATCTTTAAGTTTTCCTTCCCTCTCATGATTTTAGGTCAATTTTAGACCCCCTTGCTCCCCTCTTCTGTTTTCACAGGTTTTCTGAAGTCTTCCTGTCCCAGTTCTGTTCAAAGCCTGGTGACAGAGCCGGACAGAGAACTCTGGTAAAGATTGGTGTTTATTTTTCTATGCACTGGCAATATGAGCTTTGTAACTACATTATAGGTATGAGGTTTGTGTGGCTTTATTTGTTTTTTTTTGTTGTTGTTGTTGTTGTTAGTCCATATAGTTTTGGGGCACAGGTATGAGAGTCTCCATATTTAGTTGGCTATGATCAACAACAGTTTTCCTTGGTTTCTTTATTTTTTTATATCCTAGATTCATTTCAGCAGTTTAAAAATTTTTTTTCAAGGGCTTAAGTGGAATTATTTTGAATCTATAAATTAATGTGGGAAAACCGACTTGGCCATTAGGCATCTGCTTTGGAAACTTCCAGAATCAAATCCCGCTCTGCCATCTACTATTTGTGTGGCTTGGGGCAAATTGCTTCACCTCTGTGGGACACAACTTCTTCAGTTGTTTTTTTTTTTTAATAATTATAATTTAAAGATTTTATTTATTTGTCAGAGAGAGAGAGAGAGAGTGAGCACAAGTAGGCAGAGAGGCAGGCAGAGGCGAGAGAGAAGCTGGCTCCCCACTGACCAAGGAGCCTGGTACAGGACTCGATCCCAGGACCCTGGGATCATGACCTGAGTTGAAGGCAGCGGCTTAATCAACTGAGCCACCCAGGTATCCCTTTTTCAGTTGTTTAAAAAGAAAAGAGAAAAGGGGCGCCTGGGTGGCTCAGTGGGTTAAGCCGCTGCCTTCGGCTCAGGTCATGATCTCAGGGTCCTGGGATCAAGTCCCACATTGGGCTCTCTGCTCAGTGGGGAGCCTGCTTCCTCCTCTCTCTCTCTCTCTCTGCCTGCCTCTCTGCCTACTTGTGATCTCTGTCAAATAAAATAAATAAAATCTTTAAAAAAAAAAAAAAGAAAAGAAAAGAGAAAAACCCCTCAGAATATTGTATGATTATGTGTATAAGTTGCTTAACACAGGACCTAGCACATATCATGTATTTTTAGTTGGTCTACACATCCAGGAAAATATCTCTTCTTTTTATTTGAGTCTTCTTATTTCTACCTCAGTACAGCTTTATTATTATCTTATTCACATTTGTCTTGTACATTCCTTTCAAGTTGATTACTAGGTGTTTACTTTTTTTTTTTAAATTGGCTCCACACCCAGGGTGCAGGTGAACACAGGGCTTGAACTCATGACCCTGAAATCACAACCTAGGCTGAGATTAAGAATCAGCTGCTTAACCAACTGAGCCACCCAGGCACCCCTAGGTGTTTTACATTTTTATTATAATTATTAATGCCATTTTGGGGCAGTGTATTCTCTACCTTCATTCATAAGAAAACTTATTTTTGTCAATTTTGGATTCAACAAACTCATAGAATTCTTATTGCTTCATTATTTTTTCACTGAACTCTGCTTTTTAGGTAAATAAGAATGTAATTTGCATGCAAATTTATCTTTCTCCTGTTGATAACTATACCTCATTCATTTTTATCTCTTCCATCAGCTAGTACCTCCGGCACCATGTTTAACAGTGGCAGTGATGACTGGCGTCTTGTCTTATTTTTCTAGTGGTTCAATAATGAGTATGACATTGGCTGATGGCTTGATCTGGATGCTCTTTCTTAGGGCACTAATTGTGTAATGTGACAGTTCTGTTCTTATCATGTTAGTTTAGTGATAATGTGTTCTGTTGGATATGCTTTGCTGTTGTCTTATTAAGGACTTGTATACTGATTTCTTTTGTGTTTTGCTTTTAGTGGCTATCTTTGTTAGGTTTAAATATTAGGGCTCATGAATTTCACAAAATAGATGAAGAAATCTATCTTTATTTATGCTTTGGGGTAGTTTATTTTCCACGGGAATTATTTGTTCTTTAAACATTAGAAAGAGAGGGGCGCCTGCGTGGCTCAATGGGTTGAGCATCTACCTTCAGCTCAGGTCACAATCCTGGGGTCCTGGGATCCAGCCCTGCATCGGGCTCCCTGCTGAGCAGGGAGTCTGCATTTCCCT
Source organism: Mustela nigripes (assembly GCF_022355385.1). NCBI lineage: Eukaryota > Metazoa > Chordata > Mammalia > Carnivora > Mustelidae > Mustela > Mustela nigripes. Next base: position 107,606,256 of record NC_081560.1, read on the forward strand.
CTTCCTTTGCTCCTCCCCCTCTACTCGTGATCTGTTTCTCACTTTCTCTCTCTCAAAAAAAAAAAATTTTTTCTTGAAAGAGGCTGTCAACACAAGGGTTTGTAAAAATTAGGAAAAAATTACAAATAAAAAATTTTTTTGAAAAATTTTAAAATTTTCCTCCCTTTTTAAAGGGAGGAAAGAATAAAAGCCTCCTTTAAAAGGAGGCTTTTATTGTTTTCTTAATTTTTAGTCAATAATTTTAGTTATTCTACTAGGTGTGTCACTTCTGGGAATTTAAACTACAGACAAACTCTTACATGTGTGGAATGCTAAATGCTTACAAAGATATTCACTGCAGTATTGTTTATAATAGCAAAAGCCTACTATTAGGACATTAGTTAAATAAATTGGGGTATATCCAGGCAATGGAAGGCCATTCGGCCTTTAGAAAGGATGATGTGCCAGTTGGGAACCAAATCTTAAAATGTACAATGAAAAAAGCAAGGTTCAGGGCTGCATGTCTAGTATGCTATATTTGTGTAAAAAATAAAAATATAGGGGCGCCTGGGTGGCTCAGTGGGTTAAAGCCTCTGCCTTTGGCTCAGGTCATGATCCCAAGGTCCTGGGATCGACCCCCGCATCTGGCTCTCTGCTCAGCGGGGAGCCTGCTTCCCTTCCTCTCTCTCTCTCTCTCTCTGCCTGCCTCTCTGCCTACTTGTGATCTCTGTCAAATAAATAAATAAAATATTTAAAAATAAAAAAATAGATACATATACTCACACACACATACACCCCTCTATTACCAGAATATCTTTAGAGGATACACAAGGAGCAGTAGTTTTCTCTAGACAGAAGTGAATGACTAGGGTATTGGTATCTGTGTCCTCTCGTAACTTCTGGGTCTTTCACCTCCTACTCAAAATATGCTAAAATGTTTCTCTCTGTCTGGGTCCAACCTCAGATGGTTAACATAAGAGAAAACATTGTACCTAAATATTATAAAAATCATAGAATCAGGCTCACTGTCTGATTTCATGTATGTTACCTTTGTGTAATAGTCCCGAGCTACATTTCATGAGATCATGCAAGCTTCTCTGTAGCCTGAAATCTGGACAGCTGTGAAACATAATCCTGGTAAAACAAAGTTAGGCGTTGTAGGAGATAAGACCTGCAAACTGACTGCTTAGAGTAGCTTGAATAACTCAGTTGCTTACTTGACTAAACATGAATTAAATGGGCAAATACCGGGCATCTATGGTAGTACGATTTAAGACACTAATGTTAGGCTTTTGTAGTACTTTCCTCGAGCTGCCTTAGTAAAATACCACAAACTGTGTGGCTTAGAAGAGCAGAAATTGTTTGTCTCATGGTTCTGGAGGCTGAAATCAGGGTGTTGGCAGAGCCAGACTCCCTCTGAAACCCATAGGGAAATCTTCCTCTTGGCAGCTTCTGGGGATTAGCAGGCAATCTTTGACATTCCTTGGCTTGCAGCTGTATAACTCCCAATTTTGCCTTGGTCATCATATGGCACTTTTCCCTTTGTGCCTGTCTTCATATGGCCACCTTCTCAACAAGATACCATACTCCTACCACCATAGAGCTTCCTCTTACCTTAATTAACCATAACTGCGACCACTCTGTTTCCAAGTAAGGTCCCAATCTGAGATACTAGGGGTTAGGATTTCAACATTATCTTTTTTGGAGGGACACAATTCAACCCATAACCACCTTTGGGGAGAAGGTGAGAGAGAATGTAAAAGCCAAAGATGCGGGAACCTACAAACACTGCATTGGGCCTGCCTGGGTCCTATTGGTGAGATTAAGTTATAGCCTCAGCCTTCACCCTAAGAGCACAGTGAAGATGAGTTAGCAAAAACTTCAATCTGGGCTCCAGAGGAATTTACAAATTTGGCCCCATGTAGAGCCCCCCCCCTCCCCCGCCGCCTTCCTGGTTCCTGCTTTACTGATCCGCATGCTGTACTTTCAGCCGTTGCCCTGCTACCCCTGAGTTACCGAGAAAAAGGGAATGTACTAAGAACGGTCAAATGACAACCCCACCCTCACCCCCCACCCTCATCAGATCACAGGCTTCACACCAGGAAGCACACTCTGAGACATACAAGAGCCCACAGATGGAAATGTTCTTGGAGTAATCCCAACTGCTCTCAAGTTTCTGTTCAAAGACATCCTTTTTGAATTCAACACCTGTTGACCACTAAGCCAGTTAAGAGTCTGTTCACTAAAGGCCAGATTTGACTGCTTGGTTCAATCACACCTCCACCGAGAGCCCTTTCTGGCTGTCAGTGGGCAGGATACGGACTTCTGTTTGTTGTCTCAGAATTCATACACCCCCTTTTCTTGCTTTTCTGTAGTATTTTATATTATTAATCCATTTGCATCTAAGTGTTTTTATCACTTATCTAAGTGTTTTTATCAGAGTATTTCTTCCCTTTTTCAGTGGCCAAAGAACTTCTAAAAAGGCAAAGAGAAGTTATTTTTATTTTTAAATGGGAATAGGTCATAGTAATACAAAGTGATAACATGTATTTAACACATATACATGTGCAAAACATAGATGCTTATTGCTTTGCATTACGACAACCTTCTCATATGAATGTATATTGAATTTATACATACGCACGCACATATATTTAGAATAGCTTTCTTTTTGGTGTGGTAACTATGTAAATCGCCCTAGTGATTATTCTGCCAATATTGATTCCCTACTCCATTCTCCTGTTATATATATATATATATATATATATATATATATATATATTTAGGAGCCATTGACCTTTTCTTTAGAGTCTACAGAAATAATTCTTGCCTTGTATATGATATAATGGCTGGGAAGGATTTTTATTTTTAGCATGACATTTTGTCAAGGTTGATTGATTTCCTATTACCTGCCTGATCTTTAGAAAAGCAAAAGACCAATAATTGTTTTGTTTTTTTAATCAACTACACTTGGAGTTATTTTTCTGTAGACTCCAGGCCCCAGAGAGTGCTTGCCGAATAAGTCTAGTGGACATCACTCTGGGGGAGGCAGAAAGCAAACAATGGTCCTGCCTTTCCCAGCCCTTTGGAGCAGCAACTGTGTTCTGGGAAATGGGAAAAATAAAGTAGGAGGAAGGTTAGATTTGACTTAAAATTGTCACTTTCTGATCTGTCTGGGTGGCTCAGTGGGTTAAGCCTCTGCCTTCAGCTCAGGTCATATTTTCAGGGTCCTAGGATCAAGCCCCATGTTGGGCTCTCTGTTCAGCAGGGAGCCTGATTCTGCCTGCCTCTCTGCCTACTTGTGATCTCTCTGTCAAATTAAAAAAAGAATTGTCACCTTCCAACTGAGAGAATGTCATTTTTTGACATTGCTTCAGCTGGGGCTTAAGTGGGTATGAAGCACTATCTCCTCCCTTTTTAGAAGTCGCCTAATAAAATCTTTCCAAAAAGGAACATGCCCAGTCATAAATCAGTGGAGTCAATTTCAATCTATACCCTGCATTCTACAATTTAGACACCAATGAGAGGCTAACCTAAGTCGTGGTTAACTTGGATTGGTGGTGGTGGGGGCAACACCTCCATGCTCCCCTTGGTCTAAGAGGTGGAGTTTAGAGGATGGCATGCTTCCTGCTTACTTCCTGCTCATCAGCGCATTTGAAGCACAAGTTATTTAATTCGACACTACTATCAGTACTTCGTGTCAAAAGTCCTACACTCCTTGCCTACACAGCCCCAAGTAGGGTGAAGTGAGTGAGTCACTCTCCTGGGAGTGAAGCTTAATAGAAGACCAAGAAGTCTCAGTAACCAAGATATATAACGTTTTAACGCAAAATTTAAAAAAAATGGTAAAGTAGGCCAGCTGCTAACCGCCTATTTCTGTAAATAAGGCTTTCAGGGGTGGGATTAAGAAGGGAAGAGAGAGGCTGAATGGTGCAAGTGCACAAATGCATTTGAAATGTGAAGTTTTGATAAATTTGAAGCTTTGATGTATTGCTTATCATGGATTTTTTTTGCATTAATTTTGATTTTTTAAAAAATTAATTTTGACTAAAAATATTGCATTAAAATAATTGACTATTGAAATGTGATCCCCCCCCCATCCACAAATTTTGCAATTGAGCCAAGTGTCCCTCACTAGCCTTACCCTAGTATCGGCCCTGTAAAATGACGAGTCAACAAAAACCTATCCACCTTGTTCAACCACGACTCTTCCACGTGAGAGAACCGGGCTGCTCCCCTCCCGGTCCTCAGCGTGGGGAGGCCGCAGCATGGAGCCTCCCCGCGTCCCGTGGGCTAGGATCCTCTCCTCTGGCTTTCCTTGCACGTGTACTGAAAGGCTACAAGGCGTTTGGATCGGTCTTGCTCTGAACAGCAGAGTGCCTCGACTGCGTCTGCTTTTGCACTTCGACTCGCGTTAGGCAATGACCTCTTCCTCCGCTCAAAGTTAGCCGGGTCACTGCTCGCCTACGGCGTCCCCCAAACGCCTCCCGCAACCGCGCCGACCCGCAGCGATGTCCTCTCAGTGTTCCGCGTCTCAGTCCGGTGCTCTGGAGTGGGACACAGGGTGACAAGACCAGCCGTCGTCTGGGTCGCCGAGACCGCGGACCCGCCCCAAGCCGGCCGGCCAGCGGCCCGGAAGCCCCATCCTTTTGCCGGTCATCGTGTGATCTCGTCTGTGCGCTCCCCCGAGGGCTCCGGCGTAAGAAACGGCTCGCGCGCTTCCCGGTTTTTACAGGAGGCCGCTGAAAAGCGCGAAAAAGCTCCCCGCGCGATAGTGCGCAGGCGCAGCGGCCCCCGGGGCTTTCTTCAGCCCGGGCCTTGGTGGAACCGGCTGCGCGCCCGGTGCTCACCAGTCCGGTGGGGGCGCTGCGGAGAAAGCGTCCGAGGCGGGCGGGGGCTCCTTGGAGGGGGTGGTGCCGGGCCCGCGTCGCCGGCCTGAGGGGGCGGGGACCTGTGCGGGCGGAGGGCGGCGGAGGGGATGGGTCTGGGGCGGACGCGTCCCCGGGCATGCTCGGCGGCCGCGGGCCGGATGAGACGGGTGACGGCGGGTGACAGCGGGCGGGTCGGCGGGCGGCGCCTCGTTCACGCCCTCCGCTCGGCCGGGCCGGGAGGGCCCTCGGACTCGGGACGCGCCGGGCCGGGCGGGCTGAGGCGCGCGGCTCGGACGCGGCCATGCAGGGCCCACTCGCTTGGCCGCTGCGGCTGCTCAGGTGGCGAAGCCCGGCCGCCCACACGTGGACGCTGGGCGCCGGCGGCCCGGGGCCCCGACCTCCGCTGACGGGCCTGTGGCCGGCGCGGCCTTGGGGCGCGGGGCCGGGGCTCCTCCGGGATGCCGGCGCCGCGCGAGGCCCGCGTCGCTGGACTAGCGGCTGCCCGGGCGGGGGTCCCCGCGGCCCCGGCGGTGGAGCAGGCCTTGCGCGGCTCCTGGGGCAGTGGGCGCGGCCCCCCGCCGTCAGCAGGTGCGGGGCCCTTGCGGGGCCCGACGCTCCCCGGCTCCGGCGCGCGGGGCTCCGGGGCGGACCGGCAGTCGCAGCCCGGGGCGGGGGCGAGGCCCGGCAGCCCGGTTCGGCGTTGCCTGCGGCCGCGGCGCCTCCCGGAGACGACTCGCGGCTGCGCCCGGCCGCGGCCAGGCGCTCGGAGGCCCAGAAGCTCTTGGGGCTGGCGTATTCGGAGCGCGGCAGGCTGGCAGGTAGGGCTTTCTCCGTCCGCTCCCCTCGGCCGTCCGCGCACCTTACAGAGCGCGTGTCCCGGGACACAGTGGGGGCGGCAGGGAGACCCCGGGCCCCTTGCGACACAGTGGGGAGGGACGGGCTGGCCCTTCTGTGGGGATCTTTACCAAGAAGTGCTGGACGGAGCGCTCACCTCTCGGTAGCGTTGTCGAACCTTTCAGGTTGGCTGAGAATCTGTTCTCAGTTGTCCTTTATGTTTGTTTTCTTGGCATGACACACACAGAAAGGCAACAGGATCTCATTACTGGAGTCTTGGGGGCCGGTCTGCTTGGGCATTGCCAGAGTTCTCAGAGTGAGCTGCCCCCCCCCTTACATTTGAAAATTTATTCTAGCCAAAAATATACCTGTTTTGTATTATGCAGTTACACCACTTCTTATAAACAGTATGTATTAGGCTAAGCGAAATGAGCTAAAGACAAATACCGTATGATTTCACTCATGTGGATTTTAAGGAACAGAACAAATGAACGTAGGGGAAGGGAAGGAAAACACAATAAGAAAAAGAGAAAGGGAGGCAAACTGTTAGAGACTCTTAACTACAGGGAACAAACAGGTTGTGGGAGAGGAGGTGGACGGGGGATTGGGCAACTGTGTGATGGGCATTAGGGAGGAGGACACTGGATGTAATGAGCCCTGGGAACTGTGTGCAACTGATGAATCACTTTATTCTACCGCTGAAGCTCATAATACACTGTATGTTAACTAAATTGAATTTAAAAATAAATAACATTATTTGCTTTAGACAAGTTTGTTAAACAGTCAAAAATTTTTTGCTATGTGAAGTGAAACAATGGAAACTTTTCAGTTTGTTTCAAGTGCTTTTTGCCTCCCTGAGTGGTAAGCAGGAAGTTACTACCTCTTCAAAGAAAACCAAACACTGGCATGATGAGCAGTCTGTGTACTCCAGAAAATATGAGAAACTGTAGATCATAACCCAACTAAATCATAATTGAGTAATTTTTAAAAGAAATCAAAATGAGGGGCGCCTGGGTGGCTCAGAGGGTTAAGCCGCTGCCTTTGGCTCAGGTCATGATCTCAGGGTCCTGGGATCCAGCCTGCATCCTGCTGTCTGCTCAGCAGGGAGCCTGCTCCCTGCCCTCTCTCTGAGGGCCCCTCTGCCTACTTGGGATCTCTCTCTCTCTCTCTGTCAAATAAATAAATAAATAAATAAATAAATAAAACAAAATCTTAAGAAATCAAAACAAATGTTTTTAGAACGGTTTTCAGTAGTTCCTCATTTAACCATAATAGGGGAAATGTTTACATGTAAGGGCCTTTTAAGATCTAAAAGTTTTTGAGAGTCCCCTAAATCTTCATTTCTTTAATTAATATTTATTGAGCGCACTCAATGTATGGTAGGCCATGGGATTACATGGCAAGCAGAAAGAAACATGGTTCCTGTTCCCATTAGGGCTTCCAGCTTAGTGGGGGAAGAAACATAAGTGAAATAATCCTATGACTAGAGATAAAAGTGCAACCATGATGAGGGCTTGGGAAGAGGGCCTATGAGGTTGTTAGATGCAGCCCTTGAAACAGGTGAGAATCCCACATGCTTTGCTGCAAATCCATTGCTTTTGAAAGAGTTCACTAGAGTCATTTGTGTTGTAGGGTAGATAGAGTAGGAATCTTTTACCTCTGACTGACCTTTGAAGCTTAGGGTGATTCTTGGTATCACAGAGGTCTAAAGAGAATTTATTTCATTGCTCGGTTGGCCATATGTAGATTTTGATGGAAATAAAGATCTTTTACTTTATTAAAAGAAAATTTTGAGACTAGGTGATCTCACTGGACTGTGAGCTGCTTAAGACAGGCTCTGTGTCTAATTCTGTCTAGTTCTTAGCATGTGTGCAGCACAGAGCAGGGGCTCAGAGTACCTGAGTTGAGGGAGTAAATAATGGTCCCACCAGGCCCAGATTGAGGCCGAAATTTGGAGACCCTGAGTGCTACAGAGTATGTCTGCCATTCCTATATGCAACTCAAAGTGAGCGCAAGGAAAGCCAGTTTTGTTTTGTTTTTAAAGATTTTATTTATTTGAGAGAGCGATCACAAGTAGGCAGAGAGGCAGACGGGCGGGGGGGGGGGGGGGGGGGGGGGGGGGGAGGAAGCAGGCTCCCTGCTGAGCAGAGACCTCAAAGCGAAGCAGGGCTTGATCCCAGGACCCTGAGATCGTGACCTGAGCTGGAGGTAGGCACTTAAGCCACTGAGCCACCCTGGCGCCCCCAGGAAAGCCATTTTTGTTTTATTCCTGAGCTATCAGGTGCTGAGAAGGTATTTTAGGTATCAGGCTTTGCTGCTGCCCACACGTGCTCAGCACTATGGGTAGCCCAGCCCTACCTCTCTCATAACCATCATCCCTGTACCTTCTTTCCATTCCAACATGTCCTACCATGCTAGTATGTTGAGAAGACAGTTTTAAATAAAGCAAGTGTTGTACCTCCTTTTATTTTGAGAAGAGCGATTTTGATCCTGCCTCATTAAGTAATTGTGAACATTTCATTTGAGAAAGGCCGAGGTTGATACACTAATTTTTTTAAACAGATAATACATACATATTGTATCTTACCTGGAAATCTGATGAAAAACCCTTACTAGGACGTATGAAGTCCTTAAAAGCCATTATATGTGATATATTGAAGCCAATCTGGGTGTTGGTGTTTGTGGGGTTAAAAGGAAGTGGGGCGCCATCTTTAATTTGTAACTTACCATCATTAAGAGCAGCCTCAGATGTTGGCACATCTCTTTGAAATTTGGATAAAGAGCTGTGTGTGTGTGTGTGCGCGTGCGTGCGCGCCAAGAAACCAAAAAAAGCCGAGCTGAAGTCAAGCAATTCAAGTGTTAATTTGCCAATTTTTAGGAAAACAAATGAAAAAATCCTTTCTCAACGATTCAGTTATACATTTGATAAACAGTATTTTCATCTGTCTTTAGCAATTTGCTGAGTATGCTGCCTGAAGTCCGGGACCAGAAAACTTTGATCTGAAGTAATTTATATCAGAAATTTTAAAATCAGGGTCTACCATTTGAAATGTTTCCAGATGTGTGTGGAGAAGAGTTTTAGCATTATTCCCACCCTCCTCCCAAAGGCACTGCAGTCCTCTCACCGGCCCCGTGCTCCCTGTCCCCGAGGCTCACTTGGTATAGGAATTCGCAGCCTCTTCCTATAGCTGCCCACATAGTTGCTCTCCCTTGTCTCTTATCACCGTGGCCAGAGGAGTCTTAAAAGATACAGGAGCTCACAGGGGAGCCCCTGTGGGTGGACTGCTGGGATAAGAAGTAATTTGTCTGAGCCCCTTGCTGCATCTGGCAGATAGAGGGAGGCTGTGGAGGGCTTGAGCCATCCCACTGAATTAGGGGCAGGGAACACTGCATAAATTGATACCAGGAGTGAGCTGTGGGTCGTTGGAGTACTGTGAGGTTATAATGACAATGCCAACCTGCAGGTACATAGAGGCAGATTGCATTCCCTACACTTCCCAGGCAGATTCCCGGTTACACGGTGCAAACAAGGTACACCTCCACCCCTCCACCCGCGCTGTTCAGTTGAGCCTCTGTGGAGAACGGGGGAGGGTGCCTCTCATTTAAAATACTGATAAGGGCTTGTGTGGTTTGAGATTAGGACTGTTCTTAGAACCCGATGGCCACCAGGATTTTGCTGAATTTTTTTGTTGTATTTCTTTTATGAAGGGACCAGAAAGAACAGAGTGACGAAACCACTGAATGCAGAAAGCAAAGAGAGGGTGAGCAGTGCTTAGAGTGGCTATTTCCTCAGGCTCAAGTCAGGACAGACGCTGTACCAAGGACTGTGCTGCCAGCACAGGGGGCCGAGCCTCCAAAACAGACTGCTCTAGAAAGCTGAGGACGTTTGTTTGCCCTGGAAATACCATATTTCAGAGAAAACGTGAACATTCTGTTACTGTGCTATAAAATGTGTTAGAACTGATTGAAGCAGATCCATGCCTATCATATTTTAAAAGAACTCGGTATAAAGAGAAGTAGGGTTCATTATTTTTATGTTGATTACAGGTTGATCGATATTTTGGGTATATTGGATCCAATACACTGTTGAAATTAATCTTACCCACTCTTACTCTTTTAATGTGGCAGCAGATTTGAAAGTACGTAGGTGACCACTGTCTTCTGTCCACTGAACACCGAGTGTTGGAGTCCAAGGCATTCCTCCCACAGTTGCAGATACGGCCCAGATGCTCAATCTTTACACATGCTGGCCGTCTGGAAGATCTTTGTTCTGCAGATTGCTCCATGAGCCTGAGCAGTTTCCTAAACTCTGTTTCCTGCTAGCCTGCCGGCTCCTGACGCCTTCACTTCCTTTCCCATCCAGCTGACATGCCAGGTTTCTTCCCCTCACCCTCTAACCTGCAATATCCTCTCCTCCTTTGTGCCCCATAATACCCACCTTGCATCCACGGAGAGTGTCATAGATGCTTGAGCACTCAACATGTCCAAAAACCAAAGTTGCCTTTCTCCCCAAAGCTGCCTTTTCTGCTCTGTCACTTCTCCCCGAGAGTGGGCTGCTGTGTGAACCCCTTTGCCAAAGCTGGAGACATTCTTGGTGCCTTGGGAAGCTAACAGTAATGAAGATAGTAGCTAATTATTGTTTGCTAGATGTTGGGCTCCGTATCAGATGCCTCAAATATATGTGCTAATTTATTCCTCTTAATGTTTCTGTGAAGGAGGTATAACTTTATTGCCATTTTATAGATGAAGGAACTGAGGCACAGAGAGGTTAAATGACTCACTGGAGTTCAAACAGCTAGATGGCAGAGCGAGGTCCAATTTAGAACCTGTTCTCCTATCATGCTCCCCAAATCAAGGCAATCCCCAGGTCCTGTAGCACCTAGTTCTTAAAAATATCTCTAGTCCTTGTCACCCTCCCTGTCCTCTCGACCCCTATCCCAGTTCCCACCAGTCCCTCTTGCTTGGGGCAGTGGAATAGCAGGTTCTGAGGATTCTCTGTCAGGCAGCCAAGCTGGCCTCCAGCCTGCAGCCAGAGTGGATCATTTAAGACGCAAAGCTGGGGTCACCTAGATGGCTCAGCCGGTTGTGTCTGCCTTCAGCTCAGGTCGTGATCCAGGAGTCCTGGGATTGAGTCCTGTCCCACGCTCCTTGTTCAGCAGCAAGTCTGCTTCCCCTTCCGCCTGCTGCTCCCCCTGCTTGTGCGCTCTTTCTCTGACAAATAAAATCTTTAAGTAAATAAATGAATGAAATGCAGAGCTGACTGTAGCACTACCCAGTGTAGTGCCCTCTTAGCCTGCCATTCTGCAAATTACCTATTCCATGCTGTGATCTAGAACCCACTACCTTTCTACTTCATTTCTCAGTATTTCTTCCTTTGTACTATGAGGTCCCTGTCCCAACTCTGTCCCATAGCCATTCTGCTTCCTGGCCTGCCCCAACCCCCATGCTTGTTCCCCTTTCTCTGCTTCGAATGTGGTGAGTTGAAGGCTTTATCTCAGTGTGTGGTTCTGCATTACATGAACTGGGTGACCTTGGGCAAGCTCCCTTACCTCTCTGTGCTTGAGTTTCCTTTGAAATACTGTGGATAAAAGGGGTTTGGGGAGGATTCAAGGAGATAGTGCCTACCACATGCTTCAGACAGTGGCAGGGACTCATTTCTGTGTTTCATCTACAGTCCTGGACCCTGCCTAGTGGTCAGATGACTCGTTAAAAGATGGGTACCATGTCTTGCAGGAGCTGGCCATGCTGTACAGCTTTTTCCACGCATCCCAGGCCTCTGTTTTTTCATGAGCTAACTCTGCATTTTAAGGTTTCTTTCCCCCTTCTTTTGAAGAGTTTTTCCTTTTACTTTTTGAAGGCCATGGTTCAGGAAAATGAGGATAGCAGAAAGATACCTGAAGAGATCTGTCAAGAGGTACATGACAGTTGCTGGGGTCCCATCAGACAAGGGTAGGAACAAGGAAGAGGCTTAACCACAGAGAAAAGTTGGAGAGGGATTTCAGAAGGGTTGTAGTATAGTCAGTATGTCCAGTTTAGGGAGGGATCTGAATTGATAGTTAGACATTCATTAATGTCTAAGACAGTGGTATGTAGTAAAACCTCCATTAACAAGAATCCATCTAAACAAAAGCTGAGAAAAGTCTTTTACTTTTGTCTACATTCAGTGTGTAGCAAAAGGACACATATGGCAATAAAATAAATGGATAATTTTTTTAAAATTAAAAGGCAAAAGGGGATATCCTGGAATGAGTTTGGATTCAACTAAATTCCTTCCTCTGTAATCATTATTATTACTGTGTAAGAATTAGTGTTCAGAATCAAAATCATAGGGCATTTCATTTACAGGCTACAGATTCTGATTTGGAATCAAAGCCTGAATTAGAGCCCTGGGGGAGGGAGGGAGAAGTGGACTTCACATACATTATACTCTTGGAAGCATTTGCCAGAGTGGAAGAACAGACTGGACAGAGTAGCGACTGATGAAAGATGAAGCAGAAAGCCTTCTCAGCTCGATCCCTTATTCCCCAGGACACCTCCTCCTGGAGCCTGCCTGTTCACCACAGTTGTGTCAAGCAAAATCCCAGGTTAGACGTTGTGCGTACCTGTGGCTTTCAGTCCCTCTGGGCCCTGTCCTTAGGAGCATGGCATTTTGAAACAAGACCCCAGGTCTTATAGCAAAGTGAAATGGCCCCCGGCCAGGTTCATATTATTAAGTTAAATTGTGGTTATGGAATTTTAAGACAGGCACAGGGACTTTCTGGCTCTCTGCAGAGTCATTTTCATCCGGTTTTTCTGAGGCACCAGATCTTAATGTTTCTATTTAGGCAACTGAGGAACTTTGGTCTGATACACTTTTGTGCCTTCTTTGCCAAAGTTCAATTTATTTGTTCATTCATTCATTTAATATTTATTGAACTTCTGCTCTATGTCGGGTGGGGATATAGCAGTGAACAAAGCAGACAAAAATCTTTTATGTCCTGGGGCACCTGGCTGGCTCAGTCAGAAGAACGTGTGACTCTTGATCTTGGGATTGTGAGTTTCAGCCCTGCAATGGGTGTAGAGTTTACTTAAAAGTAAATTCTTAAAAATTGTTTATGTCCAAATGGACAGATAGATAATAAATACGTGAAACATTTAGAATGCCAGAGTTGTGGTGGGGGGTGGCCTAGGAGAAAAATGAAGAGGGAGTGGGGACAGCCAGTTTTGGGTATCTGTATTTTATTTTATTTTTAAAGATTTTATTTATTTATTTGACAGAGAGGGTGAGAGAACACAAGCAGGGGGAGCAGCAGAGGGAGAGGGAGAAGCAGGTTCCCCATGCCCCCTGCAGGGCTTGATCCCAGGATCCTGGGATCATGACCTGAGCGGAAGGCAGCCACTTAACGACTAAGCCACCCAGGCACCCTGGGTAACTTTATTTTAAATAAGGTTGTCAGAGTAGGTCTTCTCTAGAAGATGTCAGAAGGCCTCGAGGAAGGAAGAGAGTGATTGTGTGAAATGTTCCTTACTTAAAAGACTTGTTTTCTCCTAGAGCTCTGCCAATTAAAACTGTTGACACTGAGTTTGCTCTGTACTCTTTTTAAGTATAAAAACTATTTTTTACTTGAAGTATAGTTGGTGTACAATGTTATATTAATTTCAGGTGTATAATATATTGACTGACTAATTCTGTTACTCCGTGCTCGCCGTGATAAGGGTAGTCACCATCTGTCACCAAACAACATTAGTAATGTAGTATTTGCTATGCTCCCTGTGCTGAACTTTGGTCTCTGTGACTTAGAAGATCTGACGTCTTAATCCTTTCTCAATTTCTCACTTTCTCAATTTCTCCCTCCCACTTTCCTTCTGGCAACTCTCAGTTCTTGTATTTAAGAGTCTAAAATGTTTTGTTTATTCATTTGTTTTGTTTTTTATATTCTACATATAAGTGAAATCACATGGTATTTGTCTTTCTTTGACTTATCTCTTTTAGCAAAATACCCTCTAGAGGTCCATCTATCTTAGAGCAAATGGCAAGCTTGCCTTCTTTCTTATAGCTAATAGTCCAGTGTGTGTGTGTGTGTGTGTGTGTGTGTGTGTGTATACCAGATCATCCAGTCATCTGTGGGTGGACACTTGTATTGCTTCCATATCTTAGTATTGTAAATAATACAGTCTACACTCTTTTTTATTAAGGTCACATAAAAGCAGTATCTTTAACTTCGGTGTTAGCATTAGGCAAAACACAAAGAGAAGCAACTGCTGTTTGCAGGGTGTGAGCGCTCCCATCTCCCAGGGCTCAGTCCACGTCGTATTCATCTAGGAGCCTCACCATTGAATCTGGTGGTGGTGGCACTAGCTGAGTTCCTGGTAGGACCAAACTCAAAAGGGATGCAGTGGCATGTACCCTGCCCCAAACACCCCAATCTTTTTCTTTTTTTAATATTTTATTTATTTATTTTAAGGAGCAGGAGAGAAGCAGAGGGAGAGAAGGACAAAGTAGACTCCTCTCTGAGTGCCAATCCTGATGTGGAGCTCGATCTCACCAACCTGCGGTTGTGACCTGAGAGTCAGATGCTTAACTGACTGAGCCACCCAGGTGCCCCCAAGCCCAGTCTTTATCTTTTTAAAAAAGATTTATTTATTTAGGGGCACTTGGGTGGCTCAGTGGGTTAAGCCACTGCCTTCCGCTCAGGTCATGATCTCAATGTCCTGGTATCAAGCCCCGCATCCGGCTCTCTGCTCAGCGGGGAGCCTGCTTCCTGCCCCCGCCCTCGCCACCCGCCTGCCTCTCTGCCTACTTGTGATCTCTCTCTCTCTATCAAATAAATAAATTAAATCTTTAGGGGAAAAAAGATTTATTTATTTATTTGACAGAGAGAGAGACACACACACAGAGGGAGCACAAGCAGGGGGAGTGGGAGAGGGAGAAGCAGGCTTCAGGCCGAGCAGGGAGCCCAATGCAGGGCTTGATCCCAGGACCCTGGGATCATGACCCTAGCCGAAGCCAGAGGCTTAATGACTGAGCCACCCAGGCGCCTGCCCCAACCCCAGTCTTAAGAAGGAACTACTGTTACCTGTTTCTTACTACTCTCTCAGAGATGTGCTGTGTGTATATGAACTTAAGAGCCAGTGAGCAAATGTTAACATTTGTGTTTTAGGCTGTTTTCCCTAACAGGTATATCTTGGTGATGTCGATACCTGGAGAGTTGTCTCATTCTTCTGAATGACCGTGTAATATGCTTAAAATCAATGCTCCTTAATTAACTTGTTCCCCACTGGCAGTTGTTCGTGTACTTTGAGTCTTTTGCTGGTATAAGTAATGCTGTAATGAACATCCTCGAATGTACGTGTTTTGCACACACATATGGGAGTATGTGTATACGTTACAGTCTTAAGGGTGGGATTGCTGGGTCAAAGGGAGTGTACATTCACATTTTAACCAGAATGACATCATCATTCTCCGTGGCAGTTGGACCACTTCGCACAACCACTAACAGTGTAAATGCTTCAACCACAGCTTCACCAACGCATCCTTGCCATCTGATAGATGAAAACTGGTATATCTTTGTAGGATAAATTTGCATTCCTCTTGTCATGAATGCACTTACTTGCCTGGGGTATGTGTTGTTCCTGGTTGGGTTTCTTAATATTTTCCTTTCTGTTAAGACTCTATTTCCCTGTTTTTTATATGTGTGAACAATTGTGTTATTATCTGTTTTCATATCATGCTGGTATTCTGGAGTTTACTCTCCAAAGCAATAAGATTAAGGATCATATCATGTGTGTCATGGATGCCAGTTACAGTGTACTATTTCAAAACTTTGTATAGCCTTCAGAAATAGTATATGTAATCAAGAGCTTTGCCAGCATTGTTTGATCTTCAAGCAAAGACACAGTTAGATGCCAGAGAATGACAAAGTATAGCAGGAATGCAGGAAAAATGTCACCTAAGCTGAACACCCAGATCAAGAGGCTGGGAGGGAGGTCAGAACGGATCTTCAGATTTTCATAGTTAGTTCTTGGTTATTCCTGGCAAGGAAGACACGATCAGACAGACCTGCATAAAGCAAAAGTCATTTAGTCTGGGAACCTGGGTATGATCCATCCCTCCCTACAGTTGCCCTGCTCGTCCCATCCCTAGAACCTGCTGGATTCTTGCCTTTAGTCAAGGGTCCAGGAACAAAAGGAAGGAAACTCCCAGCTCCCAAGAGTAGCACGTGCTCTGAACAGCGGCTCTGGGAGAGAAGCATAGTGAGGTCGGCCCCCTGCTCCTTGCTGAAGCGCCCACGGACCTGAGAGCTGCTTGTGTTTTTCCAGCTGCAGTTGGGTTTCTGGCTGTGTCCAGTGTCATCACCATGTCCGCTCCCTTCTTCCTGGGGAAGATCATCGATGTCATTTACACAGACCCCACTGTGGACTCCAGCCATAGCCTGACCCACCTCTGCCTGGTGCTCAGCGGCGTGTTCCTGTGTGGTGCTGCTGCCAATGCTGTTCGTGTCTACCTCATGCAGACTTCAGGTAAAACAGCCCTCATCCTGCACGAGTGAGGCCTTCCAGAGGACTCTAGTGTGGTCACGTGGGGTTACCAGGGCTCGAGCTTCCTGGGCCCTGAGCCATGTGGTCCTCTCTCCCTCCCAGCGCGTTCAGTGGGGACGGAGCCCGGTGTGCAGCCAGTCGGAGCTACGAATTGTTTTAGGTCACACACTCTCTTCTTGACTCTCCATGTGCATGAAGCAAAATAAGGGAGGTAGCCTGTGTTCTGGGAGGTTTGCAAACGTGGCCCCTGGTCAGGAGGCTGGGGTTCTGCGCCTCCTTCAGGGGCCTGTGCAAACCTCATCTGCTCCGTGTTTGTGCTGCCCTTCAGCAGGCATGGGGGCGATGAGTTTTTACAGCACTTCCATGACGAGGTTGGCTGCTAACAGGTGGGCGACAGCCATCATAATCATAAAGCCCGGGATGCCCGACTCTAAGTCGCTTCTCATCATCTAGCTAATAAAATACTCTGCAAATAATTAACCCATGCTCACTCTTTGAAAGTTCAGTAGAGGAAAGGATTGCCAACAAGGAGCAAAATTAGTGTGGGCGAAGTTAATGTGCTGCAGCTTATTGGTGAACACTCTTTTTAAACATCTCTCGGAGATACCGTATTTTATCCTCCACATCCACAGTCTGTGTGGGGTTACTAAGAGAGAAATCAGTGCTTGTGACCAGTGCACACCTGCCTGGATGCCAGGGCTCGGGTGAGTCCCTTCCCACTGGGGGGATGCAGGGCCCCAGACATGCCTCAGAGACTGCGGTGCCCAGAAGAGGGCCTCAGGGCCAGGCTGCTGCCTGTGAGGGGGCTGCACCCCAGCTGATGCCCTTCCTGTTTGCTTTTGCAGGTCAGCGCATTGTGAATAGGTTGAGAACCTCCTTATTCTCCTCTGTTCTGCGGCAAGAGGTTGCTTTCTTTGACAAGACTCGCACTGGAGAATTGATTAACCGCCTTTCCTCAGACACCGCGCTCCTTGGGCGTTCGGTGACCGAAAACCTCTCAGATGGGCTCAGGGCGGGGGCCCAGGCTTCTGTTGGCATTGGCATGATGGTATGTTGGCCGGCCCGTGTGGTACCTTCCAGTCAGGGCTTTGGCCTGTGCCAGGCCTCTCAGTCATGAGGGGAGCTCAAATTGAGCTCTTCTCATCACCCTGTGAGCCACTTAGCCAAGAGGGCTGGCACAAGGCATCAGGGATGTGGAGGTGGCCTTCCTGTGTGGCCTCCTGCAGCCTTCGTTTCTCCAGGCCTGCCCTGATCTGGGAGTGGACCGTTACCTTTAGAAGAGATTACATGATTGCCTGGGTTTTCTAAAAATGTGTGAAAGAATGTTGCAGAGAAAAGCAACAGGTGGAAGGAATCCTTTGGGTGCCAGGCAGTGGGTTAGAGGGAAGATTGTGAGGGACATTCTCTCCCTGCCCCCAGAAAAGACAGTGTTATCTTGACAAGACCAAGGGATCATTTCCTCTCTTCTTCATGTAAGGAGGAGGGTGAATTCCATCCTTCTGTGCACAGAAGTAGATCTGTATGGCCCTGAGGTGAGCTCTCTCTACCCCACAACCTCTTTCCTGCCTTAACTGGGTGGCTTGAGCACTGTCCTGTCTGTTTGCCTCCCTTGAAAACAATGTTTCTCTTCAGACCTGTGCTGCTGGCCAGTAGAAATGTCATGCAAGCTACACAGGTAATTGTAAATTTTCTAATAGCCGCATTTTAAAAAGCAAAAAGAAAGATGAGGTGAGATAAACTTCAATAATATATTTTACTTAACCCAACATAAACAAAGTATCAGTTCAACATGTAATTTCTATAAAAATTATTAATCTGATATTTAGTATTATTTTTTTCATGTTAAGATTTGAATATTCAATGTGTCTCTTATACTTATGGAGCATCTCAAGCCAGATACCAAATTTGCATTGGAGATACTACATCTGCATTTAGATTTATAGAATTTGCCATTGAAAAAGCAGATTGATGTACCAGGTTTTCCAGATGTACGTAAAACTTTACCAGTAATTGAACAGAAATAGAATATTCCTTTTTAAAAATTTTTATTTATTTATTTATTTTAAAAAGATTTTTATTTATTTATTTGACCGAGATCACAACTAGGCAGAGAGGCAGACAGAGAGAGAGGAGGAAGCAGGCTCCATGCTGAGCAGAGAGCCCAATGTGGAGCTTGATCCCAGGACTCTGGGATCATAATCTGAGCTGAAGGCAGAGGCTTTAACCCACTGAGCCACCCAGGTGCCCCTTAAATTTAAACTTTAATTAAAACTAAACAAACTTAATGGGGCACCTGGGTGGCTCAGTGGTTAAAGCCTCTGCCTTCGGCTCAGGTCATGATCTCAGGGTCCTGGGATCAAGCCCCACATTGGGCTCTCTGCTCAGCAGGGAGCCTGCCTCCTCCTCCTCTCTCTCTGCCTGCCTCTCTGCCTACTTGTGATCTGTCTGTCAAATTTAAAAAAACAAAAAACAAAAGAACTAAACAAACTTAAGAATTCAGTTTCTCAGTCACACTAGCTCCATCAGAAGTGCTCAGTAGCCCTGTGATGCTGTCATTTTAAGCAGTGCAGTCCCAGAGCCTAAGAACGAGGACTAATTCACCCCATCTCCCAAGTGGAATAGCATGGACTTATGTCCTCTTTGCTTCCACGTAGCGATCAATCTAGACCAGAAGGAAGTGTTGCAGGCTGAGCTTTGGGTAAGGTCAGATTATGGAATGGAAAGCTGCTTTGAAATCCTGTGTTTTCCCAGCCAAGAGAGAAGCCAAGCTCTGGAAGAGGACCTGTCCCGCAAGAAAGCAGCATTCCTAAATATTGAAAATTCTGGGGCTCGGGAAGAGTGGGGAACCTCTGTAACCGTTTCAGACAGTTCAGTGTAAGTCTCATGGCTAATCAGAAGCGGCCTTAGTCTGCTCAGGCTGCCCTAACAAAGTACCACAGAGCTGGGGCTTAACTGACAGATTTATTTCTTCTTTCTTTCTTTTTTTTTTTTTAAGGTTTTATTTATTCACTTAACAGAGAGGGAGAGTACAAGCAGGGAGAGCAGCAGGCAGAGTGGGAGGGAGAAGCAGGCTCTCCGCTGAGTCAGGAGCCAGACGTGGGACTCGATCCCAGGATACTGGGGTCGCGACCTGAGCCGAAAGCAGCTGCTTAACAAAGTAAGCCACCCAGGCGTCCCCTGACAGATTTATTTCTTACAGTTCTAGAGGCTGGAGTCCAAGGTCAAGGTACTGGCAAGGCTGGTTCATTGTGAGGCCTCTTCTCTTGGCCTGTTAGGTGGCTGCCACCTTGACATGTGCTCACATGGCCTTTCCTTGGTGTTTGGGTGGAAAGGGTAGCTTCTTTGGCATCTCTTCTTTTAAGGACACTGATCCTGAAAAGGCCCCACGCTTGACCTCATTTCACCTTAATTACCTTCTTAGGCGTACCATCTCCAAATACAGCCACACTGGGATCAAGGCTTCCACATATGAATTTTGGGGGGACACAGACATTCAGCCTATACAGGGCCTCATGAGGTGGCGTCACCTGGAACCTGGTCTGTAGCCCTGGCGGAACAAAGGGATTCTTCATTTCTCACAAGCTCCCTGGAGATGACTTAGGATCTGCCTGCTCACAAGAACCTAATAGTGTCTATACCATACTGTAGGTTGAATAGTTTTCATTATGGGATCTTCCTTCCTGCATTAATATGTGTGTTCCTGCTATTCCAACACCCCCTTTTTAGTGACAGGGCACCTTCAGAAAGTTCCTACCAAGCATGGAACCAGAGCACAGAGAGGGGGGTGCTTCTGAGACAGTCCCCCCAGGGGTTCTTGTGTAGTTCCTGCCCCACCACAGAGGACACCCCATGTGGATGGTTTTTTTGAGCTGCCTTGTCAGGCCCCAGAACCATTAGGCCTGCCATGATCACGTCACTCCCCCTGCATGTGTCCTGCTGGCAGCCATTATCCTGGGGCCCTGCTGGACTGTATGACTTGCTTGCTCGGGGCCGGGGTGGGTGGTCATTCCACAAACTGAAGGTCCCAAGCTAATTCCTGCTTCAGGGCCTTTGTGCACTTGCTCGTCCAAGACCCTATTACACCTGAAATAGTCCTCTCTGTCCCTCTTTTACCCATTAGCTCTCTGGTTCTCCCCTTGGACAAAACTCTGCATGGGTCAGTTATCTAACAGGTGCCTAGAATGGCGTGTGCTACATGTAGGCATTGGGTTAATGAGCTGTCAAACAAGTAAATGAATGAATGATCGGTTGGTCCATCTGTTACTGTGCATTTCAGTGTGCAACTTTTCCTCAGCTTTTTTTTTTTAAGATTTTTAAATTTATTTATTAATTTGACAGAGACATAGTGAGAGAGGGAACACAAGTAGGGGGAATGGGAGAGAGAGAAGTAGGCTCCTCACTGAGCAGGGAGCCCGATGCAGGGATCCATCCCAGGACCCTGGGATCATAACCTGAGCCGAAGGCAGACGGCTAAAGACTGAGCTACCCAGGCATCCCCTTTCCTCAGCTTTTTAACAAAGACTTATGCTGATTATTCTATTTTCCATGCAAATGAGATTTGGCAGATTTTAACAACTTGTTGAAAAGATGCTAGTGCCATTTAAAATCTAGTCACCGAATTGCAGGGTTGATAGGATCCACTGTGTTACTTCTATGGAAGTTGATTACTTCCTCCCTGAGCAGCTCCAACTGTTAGAAACTCCTTCTGTCGAGTCCACATCCACCCTGCTGAGACGTTGATCCTCTGAGCCGTGGAAACAGCTCCAGCTCTCCTTGCACTTGTTAGCTGTAATCCCTGTGGGGAGTCCTCTTCCGTCTCTCATTCCATGTGGGTTTTTGTGTGTCTTGGCCATCTTGGTCATTTCAGCGAGGCATGTCGCTCGGTCGTTCAGTGCCTTCAAGGGGATCCAAGCTCAAATATAGAATTCCTGGTGGGGCCTGGTCAGCACCAGCAGTGTGGGCCTCCTTCCTTGACTCCTGGCCTGCCTGCCCCTCCTCTGTGGTTGAACAGCGTGGTCTACTGTGCAACAGCATCGTATTGGCCATGGTACAGCACTGGGGGGTCACATATTTCCGTCCTTTCTTCAGCAGCTTTGCCTTCTTACCCCTGTGTGGCATTCTGCATTTTCATGGAGTTTTGTGAAGATTGAAAATGTCCGAAAAGTTCCACCCAAACAGGATGTACAATTTTGAGACAGCACCTTCAGCCTTCAAACCTGCCTATTAATTTAAACACTCTCTCTCTCTCTCTCTCTCTCTCTCTCTCTTATGTAGGTAATGAGAATGTCTTGCTACTCTGTGTAATAAACAACTTTGGCTTTTGTTTTTGACAGTTTTTTGTCTCACCTAGTCTGGCCACTTTTGTTTTGAGTGTGGGGCCTCCAGTATCCATCCTTGCTGTGATTTACGGACGTTATCTACGGAAACTAACCAAACTTACGCAGGATTCCCTGGCACAAGCCACTCAGGTAAAGGCTGCTCCCCTGTGTGATCTCCGCCAGAAGAACTGGCGGGGTACTAGAGGGCACGCCCTCGGAGATGTACTTAGGATTTTCAAAAACCTACTTACTTTTCTTCAGTTAGCCCTCAAGATCCTAGAAACGTCAAATACTCTGCCTTCTAAACTCTAGTACCACCCATACTTTGGAGTGGATCCCATGTGACTGAACACTGTGTGAGCTCCTTAGGTCTTTACCATTTACCAGTTTTTGTAGGATGGAAAAGCTAATTATATTTTGAAAATAGTTTCTGCATGACACTCTATCCTTCTAATTAACAAGTGAAGCCTTGCAATGGTATCCAATATTGTATTTTTTTTTTTAAAGATTTTATTTATTTGACAGACAAAGATCACAAGTGGGCAGAGAGGCAGGCAGAGAGAGAGAGAGAGGGAAGCAGGCTCCCTGCCCAACAGAGAGCCTGATGCGGGGTTCGATCCCAGAACCCTGAGATCACGACCCGAGCCGAAGGCAAAGGCCTTAACCCACCGAGCCACCCAGGTGCCCCCAATATTGTATTTTTTAAAAATTAAAAATAATTTACATTTTCATGTTACAAACACTGTGTGTGCTTGTAACTGAAAACCTGAAAATATAAAGAGGGAAAAGAACACATACAACCCTATCTCTCAGAATGAATGTTATTAACATTTTAGAATCTATCCTTTTTATCTTTTTTCTCAGCATAAAAATATATTACAGTGTCTGTTAGTCCTCCTGTTTGTCTGTTTACATATATACGGTATTGGTATGTAGAGATAAATATTTGTTTGCAAAAATGGGGTTGCTCATATACTCTGCTTTGTAACCTGTTTTTGACTTAGTCATGTATCCTAAACAGCTTTCTACTGATAGTGTCTTAAAAATGAGGGTCCTACTTTAACTTGCCTGTAGAAATCTTGAAATGTGACTTTCCTCTCCTTGAAATGTGTTTATTATTCTCCCAGCTAGCTGAGGAACGTATTGGAAATATAAGAACTGTTCGAGCTTTTGGGAAAGAAATGACTGAAATAGAGAAATATGCTGGCAAAATGGACCACGTGATGCAGTTAGCAAGGAAAGAAGCATTTGCTCGGGCTTTCTTCTTTGGAGCAGTAAGTAGATCATTTTGAAAAGAGTGCAAAGGGTGGACATTATGACTGAAAGACGGTTTTATTCTGTGACTTCGTCATGGATAGAAAATCATTCTCTTCCACTTCAAAACTAGGTGTGAGCCTTCATAAACTATTTCTGTGGAAGAAGAGGAAAACCGCTACATGGAACAAAAGGCAGTGAATGACGAGGCCCAGACAGTGTGGGATCAGGCTTCCCAGTGTGGTCCAGGCCTCCTGCATCTGCTTCACCTGGGAACTGACTGGACATGCAGATTCTTAGCTTCTCTCCAGACCTAGGAACCAGAGGCTCTGGGTTGGGGGCCGGCAGTCTGCTTGAGACAGGCCTCTGGGTCCTTCTGATGCAGGCAGTTTGAGACCCACTGCGGAATAACCAGAGTCACCATGAGGGGAAATCCATAGCGTGTTCAAATTGGGAAGAACTTCAGGTGATTCAGTAATGGTCACGATTTAGGGACACGGAGGAAGGAGAGGCCCAGATAAGGCGGCATTGACCAGAGACCACACACCTGACAACATTCAAGGCAGATAAGACAGATGGGACTCTGTCTGTTATCCAGCTTTGCTTGGGGTGTCACATTAGAATAGGTAAACACACATATTAGCTGTGTACTTGTCTCCTCCTTATGGAGGGAGTTCTTCATGGTGTTTTTTCCTTTGCAAACTGAATAGAGTGAGTAAAACAGGAATCAGATGGGTGTCCTAGGTTCTAGGTTTTCATGTTGATGAGATTGTTTCCTTCAACACTGCAATATTTCAGAAATTCAGATTAAGACTTACTCTTTGGAAAAATCTTGTTGCAATAGTTAAATGCAAAAAGGAAATTATAGGCCGTTTTAATCCTTGTGGAATTTAGGTCTCTGGTTCCCACTTGACGTCTCTGTTTTCTTCATTTGACAGACAGGGCTCTCTGGGAACCTGATCGTGCTTTCTGTCCTCTACAAAGGAGGGCTGCTGATGGGAAGTGCCCAGATGACCGTGGGTGAACTCTCATCCTTCCTACTGTATGCTTTCTGGGTTGGAGTGAGCATTGGAGGTATATAATCTAAATAGGTTTGGGAATTACAGATTAAAAGTCAGGTTATTGTTTCTGAAATAAAAATTTAACTTTACCATTACATCACCTCTCATCAGTTAAGTTCCAACTGAAAAAACATTTCCTAGAACATTAGTCCAACTTGACTTTGAAAGAAGAAAGATCACTGTGATTCCATGTAGGTGGGCAGTTCCTTGGCAGGGAAACTGAGGCCTCTTACAGTGTACCGAGCTCAGGGTCACACTGGAGCCGTGTATTCCAACTCGAGTATTAAGACTGTATGTTTGCTTTGGCCCTAGAAGGTGGGGAGAGAAAGGACAGTGCTGAGCAGGTGTGTCCACAAACCCGCAGTCCTGTGGAAGTGGTAGTTTGGTATGAAGTTCACCCCGTTCAAAATTGCTGAACAGTCAAAAAGTGTAAATTAGAAAGTGCATGAAACAGAGTTGCTTGCTTTTGTCAGGAATTTCTGAGTTCAGCTTTTGTTGTCCATTCCCACCTCAAGGGAAGCAAGGTCCACAGAGGCAAATCTGTGTGAAGTCTGCGAGGTTTTCTTTTCTGTACTTCTCTGACAGGCCCAGCCAACAAGGGCCAAGTGATTTCCTGCTCTTTGTTTCCTGTCTTTGAAGGCTGAGATGGAAAGGTTAGATAAATAGCTCGAGGTCTGGTCATCGGAAGTCTGGTATCCCACAGTGTCACCTCAACCTGAGATTTTTATTGTCTGCTGGCAAGTGACGATGTTTTCTGGACCGAGATTTTCGGAGATCCCGGAGAACAGCATTTCAGTTCTGCTGGCTGCTCTTGAAGAAAAACCTGATTAGGACCGTTCAGGGTGCTGAGTGGCTTGGGGTGGTGAGAGGGTCAGCTCAGGAGGACCTGGTGATGTGGTGTTGCCCTTCTCTCTACCCCTGGGTTGAGCCTGCTGGGCTGGAGGGTCTCACACCTGGGCGGGCATGTTCTTTCAGGTCTGGTCTGCCTTGGAGTGGATCGATCCACCACCACATCCCCTCCCTGTGGCCTTTCTGACCACAGTCTGCTTCCCCCCTGGCCTCCTCTCGTCTTCGTGTTTTCTGCCACGAGCTGACTTGATCTTTCTCAGTCCCTCTGCTCCTCCCACCCTCTTTTCTCCAAACTACGTGGCCTGATAGAAACCGCGTCTGTTTTGGTGTGTTCACTGCCTTACTTTTTGTCCTGACAAGTTCACAGCTGTGTCTTGCACAGAAGTAGGTTGGACACATGGTTCCCGTCTGCCAGGAGTCAGTTACCTCCCCTGTAGTAGAAGCTGCTGCTGAGGCTTTGTGCTCGAGGTTTAGGGGTGACTTGCTTTTGGAGCCGCAGGCTGTCCCACATCTCTGGTCACCATCTTGCATGACACCTGCCATGTGGGGGTGAAGCGGGGAGAAGAGGTACAGGTAGATGTGGCGGGGTCTCTTAGCTCAAGGTCTCCCCGCGGTTACAGCCCAGACAGGTACGGAAGGCTACAGGAACCTCATTCAAGAAGTTGAGTTTGATTTTAAATGTTTTGGTGACACTCACTGTTCAGAATAATTGCATAATGAATCTGCAAACAAGAAATTAAATTTTATTTATTAAATAAATAAGAATTTTTAGATGTTGTTTTCTGCTTAGAACCACATACTGAAAAATGAAAATTCTTATTGCATTCTTTGCCGATAGAGGGTCAGAAGTGCTGTTTGAAAAGCGGGCTTGTTTTGCACCAGCGAATGCTCATACATCTTCTTACCGAACCCTGATACCTTGTTTCTGACTCATTTTAACAACACATTTTAAAGTTACGGGTCCATGGTATTTTGTACATTCACAGCACTGTGCAACTCCCACCTCACCTTAGCTCCCAAAAATATTTGTCATCTCAAAAGAAAACCCCGCATTCCTTAAGCAGCCTGTTTCCTCATCTCTCCCTCCCTCAACCTCTAGCAACCACAGTTTGCTTTGGGTCTTCATGTGTTTGCTTGAGTTCGTACAAATGGAATCCCATACTATGTGGCCTTGTACGTTTGGCTCCTGTCACGGAGCAGAATGTTTTCAGAGTTCACCCTCATTGTAGCATGGCTTGGTGCTTCATTAATTTCCATGACCCTAACACTCCATTGTGTGGAGAGACCACAAACTGTTTATCCAGGGCCATTTTGTTTTGTTGTTTTTAGTTTCCAGAGTCTAAACTCTACTGTGTTGAACTACCTTCAACTCCTTCCTTCCCTTCTTTTTTGCACAGAATACTTCCATTGTCCTAAAAATCCTCTGTGCTCTGCCTCTTCCTCCCATCCCCTGACCCTTCACAACGGATCTTTTTACTGTCTCCATAGTTTTGCCTTTTCCAGAATGTCACATAGCTCAGATTGGCATCTTTCATTAGTACAGCGCACCGAGTGTTCCTCCGTGCCAATTTCAGGGCTCAAAAGCTCATTTCTTTTTAGCACTGACTAATATTTCATTGTCACATGGACCACAGTATATCTGTCCATCCACATATTGAAGGGCATCTTGGTTACGTCCAAGTTTTGGCAATTGTAAGTACAGATGCTTTAAATATCGATGGGCAGATTTTCATGTGGACATAAGTTTTCACCTTCTCTGGATAAACACAGAGGAGTGAGGTTGCTGGATCATACGGCAAGAGTATGTCTAGTGTAAGAAACTGCCAAACCGCCTTCCAGAGTGGCTGTCCTGTGATGTGTTCCCGCCAATCCTGAGTGAGGGTTCCTGATGCTCCCTCCACGTCCTCACCACGTCGGCAGCTTGGGTTTTCATCATGCTATTAGGTGTGTGGAGTATCTCCCTGTTGTTTTATTTGCATTTCCTTGATGACATATGATGTTGAGCATCTTTATGTTTACATACGCTTTTTTATTATCTGTATTTCTTCTTTAGTGAGGTCTTTGGGTTCAGATCTTCTGCCCATTTTTTAACTGGGTGGTTTTTCTTTGTTGAGTTTTAAGAGTTCTTATATTGTGGATATCCATCCTTTAGCAGGTACATTTTAGACAAATATTTCTCCCACTCTGTGGCTTGTCTTCTCATTTTTGTTGGAGAGCTCAAGGTTTTGCTTTTCATGAAGTCTAATTTATCAGTTTTTCTTTCATTGATCATGTGTTGGTGTGGTATCTACAAAGTCATCACCAAATCCACAGTCATTCAGGATTTCTCCTATCTTATCTTCTAAGAGTTTTATAGTTTGTTTTTGTTTTTTACATTTAAGTCTATGGTCCACTTTGAGTAATTTTTGTGAAGGGTGTGAGGTCTGTGTCTAGATTCTTTTTTTTTTTTGCATGTGAATGTCCAGTAGTTCCAGCACCATTTGTTAAAGATTGTCCTTTCTTTATTGAACTACCTTTGCTCACTTGTCAAAGATTAGTTGACTCTGTTTATTTGGTTTTGTTTATGCCCAGTGCATTTTTAATTTAACCTGAAGAATTTAATCCACTGTATTTTGCACAAGTTTCCACAAGTATATGCACAAAAGTACCTTAGTAAGAATATTCGAATACCATTTTTGCAGCATCCTTATTGAGGAAAAGTGTTACAAATGTACATTCTTGCAGTTTACATGGCTTAGTGTACTTGGAGTTTGTTTGCTTTAAGTCTTAATTAATTCATAGTTCAAAGGTGACCTTAAAGAGATCGTTGGAATATTTAACATTTCCAAATTTTCAGTTTTTAGCCTAGTAAAATTTCTATTTGTTGAGTGACTGAAAGGGGGGATTTGATTTTGTGGATAGGAATTTAAAATGAATATTTAGATGTTTTATATTCCTTTTAAGTAAGTGTTATATTTTATTTACATTGTATGTTTTTTGACGAGGTAGATTTTCTCTGTGATATTGTGATTTTAATTCAGTGGTTGATTACTATGGCTATCTGCATTTGTAAATTCCCAATTCAACATTTAGTCTTTATGTGAAATTAGAGAAGCTGAGGGCAAACAAGGGTATGACACAGGGAATTTGAATATGGTAGTTGCCTCAAATCCTTTTTTGAAAGCTTACAGATTTTATATTAAAAGCAACATATTATTACTATTTGCAAAGGGCTGGGGGTAGCAGATGGTCATTTCCTGGCATTGGTGATAGATATGTTTGCTTCTTGTCCTCAGGTCTGAGCTCTTTCTACTCGGAGCTGATGAAAGGGCTGGGTGCTGGGGGACGCCTCTGGGAGCTTCTTGAGAGAGAGCCTGAGCTGCCTTTTAATGGTGGGTCTCTCATCAGTTTGTTCTTTGTTGGGATTAAATGAATGTGGCTTTGGACAGTTATAACACCGCCGTGCTCTGCCTGCAGAGGATAAGCATGGGAAGGATATCATCCCTGCCACACAGCAGAGAAGGGTGATCAGAGGGGCAGGCAGTGAGAGAGGAAGGAAGGTGGTGGGCACTGCAGCTGGGCAGAGGATGGCCCTAGAAGCATGGGGGCTGACCACGTGGTGTGCTGTCCCTGCAGGTGATTCATTACCACCAACAGCAGGAAGGAAGCGAGTGCCACCCAGGGTTGCAAATAGGAAAGGCCCTGGCCAGTCCAACAGATTGTTCTTCTGTAGTGATTCTGATGTTTGGGCAGTGGGGAGGATGGGGGGAAAGGAAGACAGACCACACATATAAAAGCCTCTGAATTTCTTGGCTTTGGGTAGTGGGCTAGGAGATGCTGGTGTTAATTGACTAGAGCAATCTCCTATATCAGCTGCTTTCTTGGAAGCTCATTCTGGGAGGGCTGTGTGGCCCGGAGCCATAACTGTTCCTCATCACGGACTTCCAGGACATTGTTGCTTAGCCCCAGATCATGAGTTGAAATCCCGGTATTCTCCAGTGTGACGGGCTGGAGGAAATAAATGCAGCTGAAAGGGGCTGAACAGCTTTTCCCAAGTCATTAGCAAGGTGGTACCAGGCTCTGCAGCTCTTGTGCAAGGCCTACCCATTTACCATCCTTGTCTTGAATATTTAGAGTAGATAAGATGAACTCTGGACCTGGGGAGCACCAGAGGCAGTGGCACAGAGGAAAGGCAATGGGCTTTGAAACCAGACTGCACCCCAGGTGAAAGCTCGCTCCACCACCAGTCAGCTTGGGCAGGTGCTTGTCTCGGAGGGGCAGTGTCCTGTCATCTGTGCCGCTCAAGGCTGTGAGAATCAGACGAGCGCATGCACATCGTGCCTTGTACGGAGTGGGTGCAGAGCAGGCTCAAGGCCTCCTACTGCCGCTGGCGCCATCTGTGTGTGGTCTGACCAGTGGGAGGACGGAGATCTGCTGTGGTCTGATCTTCCTGTGAAGTGACTCTCATTCCATCCCATTGCAGAAGGGGTCGTTTTAAACCAGGAGAGCTTCCAGGGCACTTTGGAGTTTAGGAATGTGCACTTCAGCTATCCAGCTCGCCCGGAGGTGCCCATATTCCAGGATTTCAGCCTCTCCATCCCATCAGCATCGGTCACGGCGCTGGTTGGCCCAAGTGGTTCTGGCAAATCAACAGTGGTGTCCCTTCTGCTGAGGTTGTATGACCCCGTTTCTGGTGAGTGCTTCATCCTATGCTAGGTGGCAGGATCCTCCAGAGCCCTTGTACTCCCGTGTTCTGGGGGAGGACGAAATTGTGCAAAGACCTGTAGTGCGAGAGTTGTGAAATCCCAGAGGACTGGTTCCCAGGAAAGAAGTCCCTTACATAAAGTGTCCCTTTTAAGAAGTCGCAAAAGGCCTGGCAGGCAGTGTGTATGGTTCGTGTCTGACCTCCTCAAGTCCTGAGTGACTTCCTGAATTCTACCTCCTCGTCTCCCATGCTGGTATTCCCTCCTGGGAGAGGATGGGCAAGGCTGCTCCACAGCTCCAACAAGGTACCCCCCATGGGGCTGAGCAGCACCGAGGATTAAGTACCACTCTGTGCTGGCCGTTCAGCTTGTAGAGCTTCTCTGGAAGCCTTCAGGCTGCATCTACCCGCAAACTGCCCTGTGGCTAGCATGCTGACAGGTGACTTGGCACCCGGGGGTCCCTTCTGTGTGACTGCATTATGGAAACTATTTTAAGGTAGTACGGATTTTCGTAATGGATTTTTCTTATTCTGGTTTTTATTTTTAACTGGATTATATCATCTTTAGAGCAGAGAACATGTTCTTTTATTTCTTTATATCCTTTGTTAATTACAACATAATTGGTGTATAACGTTATTAGTTCCAGGTATGCAGCATGATTCAGTGAGTGTATATTGTGAAATGTCCAACATCCCTCACTGCACATAAAGTTTGTATCCTTCTTCGTAGCTGAGCCTGGAGTAGATAGTCCGTATTAGTGGGTTTGATTTGGAACTGAGAAAACAGTGATGTTTCTCAGCAAGAAGACAGCTCTTAGTAAAAATTATATCACTCGTTTAAAATTAATCTGTCTTATGATCTTTGTATCGGTGCCATTTGGTTAAGACCATGGTCATGTGCCAGATAAGTATTCGACTCGCAGATCGCGACCCACGGAATCACCATCTGTGTTAAAATAGGTGTTAACTGTACTGTTGCCTCTGGAATCCCTGTTTTGATTCACTCTCCTTGCTATAAAATTCTGAATTTAGAAAAACCCTAGTCAGGTGAATGCAAACAAGTCAGAAATATGAAGCCCCTAGTTTCTTTATCATGGTGAACAGGTCAAGGAGAAGAGAAACGACTTGTAAATTCCAGCCTTGCATAGTCTATAGAATACTTGTACTATTTAAGTCAAAGACCTCAGGTTTTTGCTAGTTTGTGAAAGTTTACAGCTGGCTGGTGTAATTCCACACCACAGACAAAGAGTGTGTTTTAGTCACCATCATTGCCGTCCCCAAACATTATTGAGTTCCTTCTGTGGTGTAGAATTAATTCTGTTAGCTAGGGTCACAGAGTCACATCTGATTATTGAAAAGCTCTGCTCTGATATCAGATTTGTGGTTATGGATGATTCTCCTCTGACCATATTTGTGTAGGAAGGACTATTTTAAGGAGTAATAAAAGAGCTTAAAAAAAAAAAAATCACTGCCAGGGTTGAGTTTCCAGGACACCTCTTCAAAATGTCACCACAAAACCAGACCTTCAAAGTGGTTGCTGATACCGACGTGGTCAGGAAGCTCCAGAGTTAGAATCTTCTGGGGGAGCCCTGAATCAGTCCAGAGGAAGTTAGTCACTGCTGTGAGGCGAGTTGGATGGATGAACTAGCAATGGCCTAGTCAGCTAACCACTGCAGGGAGACAGTAGACAGGGAAATTCCATGAAATATGTTGATTTTAGATTCTGTTTGGAGATTTTGAACATACTTTTCATCTTTAAAAGAACTGAATGTGGAATTTTTCCACCAGATCCTTTCAGTGTTTACATTAGTCGTTGGCCCCGTGACACTCCATGACTTTCCTCTCCTCTCTCCAAGGAACTATCAGTCTCGATGGCCATGATATCCGTCAGCTAAATCCAGTCTGGCTGAGATCCAAGATTGGGACAGTGAGTCAGGTAAGAAGAGAGGTTCCATTTTTGTTACACTGTCTTTTAAGTTTGCTTTTATTATTTATGTTTTCTTTAGACTTCAACCTCTCAAAAGAGAAGGAGGAATCGATTTTCTCCAGATATGCTAAACTAATCTGCCCTGGCATGTTTTTTAGGTTTGTAAATAGTGCTTTATCTTGACCACCTTAAAGACTTGAACCAGTTGAAACCGACTTTTTATCCAAAGCCGGGGACTAGTATAGCCTTGTAATGCAGGTGGTTCAGAGAGGATGGGTGGAAGTGATAGAACTTTCTAGCTTGCTTTTTTTTTTTTTTTTTAAAGATTTTATTTATTTATTTTTTTTGTCAGAGAGAGAGAGAGAGAGAGAGAGCCTGAGCGCACAGGCAGACAGAGTGGCAGAGGGAGAAGCAGGCTCCCTACAGAACAAGGAGCCCAATGTGGGACTCGATCCCAGGATGCTAGGATCATGACCTGAGCCGAAGGCAGCCGCTCAACGAACTGAGCCACCCAGGCGTCCCTAGAACTTTCTAGCTTTTACGGACTCTTCCATAATCCCTATTCTCGTCACTGGCAGTGTCTGCTGTTTTACATGATGGGTTTCAGCGATAAGCAAGCAAAGATGATGGCGAGAGCCAGGGTCTCCTTGCAGAGAGGTTGCTGGTTTCAAGGCAGAATGTCTGTGATATGGTCACTTTAATGAGGCTGTTTTCATGAGACCATTTGGTGCAGGGAAGTTCTGACACAGCTGCTGATACTTTATTATCAGGCTATGTGCACCACAGGCAGACCTGAGGCTTCCCTCATTTCTGAGCCTCTCCCTCTAATGAACTTCCCCTCACCCCACTCCACCGGCTACGGAGCAGGACGGGCAGTGATGGGGTGGCTCGGCAGTATAAGGATAGCAGCAGGGTGTATTGTTTAGGGATGGAGAAAAGAAGCTGGAGGCTTATTTGCTGTTTTAGGACCATTCCACAGGGTTCTGTTAAAATGTCCTGTTCCCACCTGGTTTGTGTATATTTCAAAAAGTAACGAATAGAGATGGGGATTCCCCCCTCGATCCTTAGTGGGAAGCCCGCAGCTGGAAAATACAGATGGAGCCGGCGTCTTCCGTACCTCACAATTCCCAAGGGCAGGAGCTTACATTTATGAAGTATCTGCTGGCCGCCAGGCACCTGCCATGGGATCTCATTTCCTGCAGTATCTCGATGAAATCAATCCTGTTCATGGAAGAACATGAATTTTTTAGAAGTCAGCTGGGTGGATTTATGGAGAACGAGGAAGTAGAATCAAAATAGTATGCAGCTGGACTCCTGGCTGGCCCCGTTGGTTGGCGTCTGACTCTTGGTTCCAGCTCCAGTATTGGGATTGAGCCTGTCAGGCTCCGGGCTCAGTGTGGAGTCTGCTTATCCCTCTCCTTGTCCCTCTGCTCCTTGCTCCCTGCCCCACTCCTGCGCTTGTGTGCATGTGCACACTCTCTTGCTCTATCTGTCTCAAATAAATAAATAAAAAATCTTTAAACAAAGAGTGTAAAGTTGACACTTCAACAACATGGATTTGAACTACATGGGACCCCTTATGCATGTTTTTTTTTTATAGTACAGTACTATGAATGTATTTTCTCTTCCTTAGGATTTTTTTTTTGAAGATTTTATTTATTTATTTGACAGACAGAGATCACAAGTAGGCAGAGAGGCAGGCAGAGAGAGGGGGGGAAGCAGGCTCCCTGCAGAGCAGAGAGCCCGATGCGGGGCTCGATCCCAGGACCCTGGGATCATGACCTGAGCCGAAGGCAGAGGCTTTGACCCACTGAGCCACCCAGGCGCCCTTCCTTAGGATTTCTTAATAATGTCTTCTTTTCTCTAGCTTACTTTATTGCAGGAATACCATATAGAATGTGTGTGTAACACACAAGATATGTGTTAATCCACTGTTTATGTTATCAGTAAGGCTTCCAGTCAACAGTAGGCTATTAGTGGTTAAGTTTTGGGAGAGTTCAAAATTATACTCAGATTTTCGACAGCATGGGGGTCAGCACCCCTAACATTTGTGTTATTCAGCAGCTGGCTGTGTATTCCTTGAGAGCAATTTAATAGTTTTTCAAGGTAAGGACTACATTAAGCTTCACTGCATTTCCTAGATATGTTTGAAGTCTGTTTTGAAATTTGCAGCAAATATGCTTTGTTTCCAATTTACAGGAACCAATTTTGTTTTCTTGCTCTATTGCTGAGAACATTGCTTACGGTGCAGACGACCCCTCCTCAGTGACGGCCGAGCAGATAGAGAGAGTGGCTGATGTAGCTAACGCAGGTGCTTTCATCCGAGACTTCCCCCAGGGATTCAACACTGTGGTCGGAGAAAAGGGTGTTCTCCTTTCAGGTACCCTTTTGTTACTGTTTGGCCCCCAAAACTCTCTGCTCCAGCGAACTCTGCCGTATTTCATACAGCACTATTAATTTCTAATTAGGCTTTTGTCCTCAGAGTTTAAGAGATTAGCTTTTCTACTTTCTAAAAATCTCTTTTATATGCTGACAGCTCCCCAGTTTCCTTCACTTTCTACCTCAAAGGTGTTCCCAAGTTCCCACGGAGTGTCCCACTGAGTATAAGATGAGATTTTCTCTCATCTGAGGAAAAAAAGGTCCTTTCAACTTGAGATCCTTGAAAATGGCCAAAATTAAGAGAGGTACAGGTGGCAGGCTGATGTGTTCAGGGGGGCAGGGGCTGTGAGCCGGAGCAGAACTGAAACCAAAGAGCTCTCTGTTCCCCACGCTGTGCTTTACATGTTAAACCAGGGGTCCCCAGACTCTCCTGTAAAGGGCCAGAGAGTAAATATTTGAGATATTATGAGGTGGTTTCTGTTACATGTCCTTTGTTGATTTTTTTTAAACAACCCTTTAAGAATGCGGAAACCACTCTTAGGTTTACATACAAATAGGTAGTGGTCGGGACCTGGCCCTTGGCACAGCAGGCAGGACTCATGGCCAAGGCTCAGTCTCTCTTCCCTGGGACCTTAGAACACATCGCAGCGCAGTGCATTCTGGGTACCGTATTTTTAGGAAGGAAAGAAAAAACTTGTATTCTGTTTGCTTTAGAATACAGAAGTAAGACCAATGAGTAGACTTAAAGGGAAAGAAATCTGGGGGTAAGCCCAGATAATTTCTTCGTTACAATTATTGCCATGTGCTCCCTTCCATGCGATGAGCTCTCTGTCACTGGAGTGTCTGAGCAGAGGACAGATGCCTCTGTGTCAGAATGAAGGTTGCCAGGTTGGACAAAACTTTTTGTTTCACGTTAGACCACAGAAAATTTAATACAGGCATGTTTTTATTGTGGATGATTTTTTTAAACAATAGGCAGTGGATGAAGAAATGTTTTGGATAGATTTGCAAGATTGCAGCAGTAGAATCACACACTGCTTTGTACAAATGCACTGCTCTGGCATCTCTCAAACACGTCCTTGGGTAGAAAACCAGTTTCAGCTGCTTGTGGTGACATTATTGAGTCTCAGGGGGTCGGGCCGAGAGCTACCTCACTTTGTCCAACAAGCATGTCACCTCCTCCCTTGGAACAGGTTCCGCATGGTCTTCCCTCTACCAGGCCTCTCAAACTCCCATTTCAGAGTGAAATAACCAAAGGTTTCAACCTTTGGTTAGTCACTTTCTGGGTGGAAGAAAGGACAACTAGTGACAGATGCCCAGTGCACCAGTTGGCACTGAGGATTTCTCAGAGCTGACCCCAAACCCTCCGCTGACTGCTCAGTCAGCCCACCTCACAGCACTCCGACACCCTCGCCAACTTCAGAGGTTCACAAAAATAAAGGGATTTCCCTGGTTCCCTTGTGAGCACGGGGCTGCCTATTTGAGGACAGCTTTTAGGCGCACCACACATTTCAGATGTAATTGGATCTCGGTTCATCATTTATGAGCTTCTTTTAGATGAAGTCATGTAATGTCCAGCAGTTACTATTAATAAGTATTTCATCCAATAAAATCAACCAGAAAGGACTGTTTCCATCACCAAAAATGTAGTGAGTTTTCTAAAATGAAGTAAGTCGGGAGGAGTCCCGAGTACTATTTGTAAGTTATAGTTGTAACTTGAGGGTCCCGTTCCCTGGAGGAAAGGAGAGAGGGTGGTGTGAGGCGAAGATGAGGAAAGGAATTCTCAGAGATGTTCTGCCTGCCTCTGTCCCATCTGCATTTACCCACTCCTGCCCCCCCCCCCCAGTTTCTTCCCTTGTTTTTAGTAGAATTTGAATTCTAAGAGGGTGGATCAGAGTGGCTTACGCAGACTTTGACTCTGCCACTTACCAACTGTGACACCCAGGACGGGTTATTTTGTGCCCTTGGTTCTTCATGTGTGAAAAGGGAATGTACTTCATAGGACTCTTTTTTATGGTTGAGTGAGATAACATTGTAGTGCTTTCAGCCTGGTACATAGGAATTCCTCAATAAATGTGATAATTGTTGTTATTACTTTTGAGGTTGATGAGGAGATAATAAATTTTTAAAAATAGGCTTTTATAATACTGTCCATCTCAGCTGTGACTAACCGGAAGACGCTGCCTTCAAATCGCCACTTAGCTTATCAGAAAAACCTATCACCAGGAATTTTTTGTTAAGTCTTTCAAGTTTAAAAAATATATATATTGTCATTGTCAGGTGGGCAGAAACAACGGATTGCGATTGCCCGTGCTCTGCTTAAGGTAAGCTTGAAGCCACTTGGCCAGAATTTTTTTTATTATCATTTTTAATTAGGGACCTTATAATTTGTAATTTACTATGCTTCTTCCTTTTGTTTTGGAGGGGGAAGGTAGGTATATGGTTGGTAGTTCCCGTGAAAGATGAGTTGGGAGTTCCACTCGGTATATGTTGTTCAAATTTAACAAATATTTCTTGGGTGTTAGGGGCCCAGTACTGTGGTAGGGTTGTTGGAGGGAGAGAAGTTTAACACATGGACCTCTGTGAAGAAGTATGTGGTCTAACAAGCAAAGCAGTGATTCTATAGAAATATTAAAACAATGCAAGTATGATTCATGTATAATCTATAGTCAATTGCTAGACTTAGTATAGACTGGAAATACTTCCACAAGACTCCCAAGAGGAGAGGAAGGCCATTTTAGTTGAAGACCCCAGCCATTGTGGTTTTTAAGGACATGATAGCCTTCTGCTTTGTTACATAACTACCCTCCTCAGATTTATAGGTGATGTTAAAAAAAAAAAAGAAAGAAAGAAACTGTTACTGAAGCATACCATAAAATTCACCAGTTTTAAGTGTACCCTTCAGTGATTTTTAGTTAGTGTACAGTTGCTCAACTGTCACAGAGTCCAGTTTTGGAACATTTCTGTCACCCCAGATAGATCCCTGGTACCCACCTGCAGTCCTTCCCCCTCCCACCTCTAGTCCCAGGCTGCTGCCAATGTACTTTCCCTCTGTCCTGATTTGCCTTTCTGGACATCTCAGATAAATGCAGTCTGACAAGAAGTGGCCTTTGCATCTTGCCTATTTTACTAGTATAATGTTTGTTTGTTTTTTCAAGGGGGAGGGGCAGAGGGAGTGGGAGAGAGAGAATCTTAAGTAGGCTTCACTCCCAGTGTGGAGCCTGCTGCAGGGCACAATCTCACGACCTTGAGATCATGACCTGAGCTGAAATCAAGAGCTGGAGGCTTAACCGCCCCATGAGTATCATGTGTTTGAGGTCTGTTCATGTCTGTCCTATGTCTCCCGTTGTGGGGGCAAAGCACGACTCGATTATCCATTCACCAGTGGTGAGCACTTGGATGGGTGAAAATTTCCAGGCTGGGACTGTTGTGAACAGTGCTTCTGTGAGTAAGTAGCGACAGGTGTCTGTGGGGACGTCTGTTTTCATTTCTTGCGTAGGCACAGCTAGAATTTAATGTGTTCGAGACATCACCTGACTCTTACGTCTTCTCAGTCTTATGTGATGCTCCTAACTAAACTACAAGCAGGACCTTGAATGTCTAGACTCTGTCTCACTCCTTTAGATCCCACCTCACACTGCTGGGTGACTGGCCAGTGGGGTAAAATGGCACTGTAAACAACGTCCAGCCCAGGGACGCCCACGACGGTAGCTCAGCATCCCCTCTAACTCTTCCATGCGTGGGCTTATCTCACACACCTAGGAGTCTATGCTTTCCTTTCCCAGAGCAGCTTTATTGTGATGTAACTTACATCCTGTACAGTGCTCCCATTTAAAGCAGGTTCAGTGGGTTTCAGTGTGTTCCGAGTTGTGCATCTGTCACCCTGATTGATGTTAGAACATCTAACGTGGAGAACATCTAACAAGAGACACTCGATTCTTCGCCAGTCACACCTGGCCTCCTCTTATTTCTCTGTTGACCTCAGCCCCAGGTGAACACTTCGCTACTCTGTCTCTGTAACGTGCCTGTTCTGGACATTTCCTGCAGATGGAGTCCTGTACTGTGGGGCCCTTTGTGTCTGGCTTCTTTCTCTTGCAGAATGTTTTCAAGGTTCATCTATGCTGTATTGTGTATGAGTAATTCATTTCTTTTTATTACTGAGAGTGTATATGTGTATTTCTTTAAAGATTTTATATTTATTTATCTATTTGACAGAAAGAGAGAGAGATCACAAGGAGGCAGAGCAGCAGGCAGAGAGAGAGGGGGAAGCAGGCTTCCCACTGAGCAGAGAGCCTGATGCGGGGCTCGATCCCAGGACCCTGAGATCATGACCTAAGCCGAAGGCAGAGGCTTAACCCACTCAGCCACCCAAGCACCTTGAGGAGAGAGAGAGAGAGAGAGTGTGTGTGTGTGTGTGTGTGTGTGTTTTTAAAGATTTTATTGATTTGACAGACAGAGATCACAAGTAGGCAGAGAGGCAGGCAGAGAGAGTGAGGCAGAAGCAGGATCCCTGTTGAGCAGAGAGCCCCCCACCCCCACCCCGACCCATGCTGGGCTCGATCCCAGGACCCTGGGATCATGACCTGAGCCACCCAGGTGCCCCGAGAATGTGTGTTTTTATAATGTAATTGTGTTCCCTTTCAGAAGAAAACAACATGAAAAACATATTAACAATTAAAAATAATGCTTTTCTTTTTTCAGAATCCCAAAATTCTTCTCCTCGATGAAGCAACCAGGTGAGCATATCTTAGTACTATGTGTGATTGTACAGTCCAATTCTTCCCATACCAAAAACTTACTATTCTGTGCTTCTAAGTGATACAGCTGAAAATGCTATTTTCCCCCCTTCCATGTGAAAGTGACCAGGTCTGGCTGCACAGTGACAGCTGGGAGGCAGTGGACAGGCCCAGTCAGGGTGGAAGGTTCTAGTTTCAGTTCAGTCATGTTTGTGATGAGCCCCCATCATGCTCAGCAGCAGCCATACCCAGCGCTTTCTACTTCTGTGACAGCAGGTCAGTGGAAATCAAGGGTCCCAGGTTTCCTTGCCGTAGTAGTTTTGGAATATAAAAAATAGATCGTAGACGTGTATGGACAGGAGCCATTGTAATTCTGATCACAGTGAAAATGTCTGGGGCTCGTGAGCGCGTAGTGTGCGTGGACTGACGTCTTTGCTTTCTCACACCGTTTCCGGTTGGAAGTGCCCTGGATGCTGAAAATGAGCACCTAGTGCAAGAAGCTCTCGACCGGCTCATGACGGGAAGAACAGTGTTAATCATTGCCCACCGTCTGTCCACCATTAAGAATGCCAACATGGTGGCTGTTCTCGACCAAGGAAAGATTACAGAATGTGGGAAGCATGAGGAACTGCTTGCAAAACCAGATGGGATATACCGAAAATTAATGAACAAACAGAGGCTTGTTCCAGCATAAAGGAGCAATGATCGATAACGTGAATATGAGAGACTTTAGAGCAAAACATCGTTGCAGGAAAAAAAAACTTAGGGATGGTATCTGATCTGTAAATCATACTTCAGGTTATTTAAAATATGCCTATTTTTTCCAAGGTGGGGAAAATATTGTTTTGAGATGTACCTGTTCTCAATACCTTTTTATTCAGAGTTTTAATAATTGTGACTTTCTAAATGTCTATAGCACTGAAATTATCTTCAGGTTTTTTACTTTCTTTTATCCTGGAATACCTTAATTAATATAACATGGCACCTCATTTTATTTTTTTTTACCGGCTCTTACAGATTGAAGTTATTGTCAAATGACAGCTTTTAAAAGGGGGTTGTAAGTAAAAAGCCTACATTGTTTTAGGTGATTTGCCAATCAGTCTGTAATTCTCTTGGTAGTATTTACCTGCATTGTGTCTGATTTTACTATAAGATGAAATCTTCCCTTTTTAAAATTCTGATAATCTCTTGAAGGGAACCTGAAATACAGACATACAGGAATAGTTAGTGTCACATGGAGAGAAAGGAACATCTATATTCCCCATCTCCTGTATCTTCAGGGGTATGAGACCTTAGAAATGTGTGTTCCTCTGGAAGGAGACTGTGTTTGGATGTGTGTGGTTTTCAGTATTTTTAGCACATGAAAGCCTGATCAGTTTTAAAAAGGGAAGAGGCTCATCCTTTGAATATAGAAACTTCTATTTTAATTATTCACACATTTGTTACTTTGGAAAGCCAGGCATGAACTGCTAGGTATTAACAAGAGGTAAAAATGAATTTTTTGATGCCTTTTTCTTGCCTTTTATGTGAAGGCCTGTATTTTGAAGATTATCTTTTAAAAATTCATAATTTCTAGCCAAATTTTAGGTTTTGTCAGTTAAATACTTTTGAAATTTCATTCAATGAGGCAAAAAACATAAATAACTGTAATTTCAACCTTAAAACATTTGAAGAAAGTTTAGTTCTTCCTATTCTCTGTAATATCAAGAAACTCTCAGAACTTGTACTCTTCTGAAAAAAGGACAATAACCCTTTTTATTTATGGCTATAGTTGTTTCACTCAAATGCCTCAGAATTCTGAAAGCAATGCTGATAACTATTAGATTTGCCATACTTCAAATCAGTGCTGTTAATTTGCTCTGCCTCAAGAAAAAGTGCTTTTTTCTTACATTGATAATGCCAGAACTTAAGAAATAACTATGTTGATGTAATTAAAATAGAAGTTTGTCCATGTCCTAAGTATTGATGAGTTCACTGATTATTTCATGACAAGCGTGTCATATTATAATTCATTCTACATAAGGGAATTTACTATTGAATAAAATGAACTCAGTGAGTAAATGAACTCCATGTTCTTTGTATTAGGAAACAGTACATCTGTGACAATCATTTTAACAAGCTTTACTTGTATTCTTTATACAATTTGCTAATATGGTGTGGTTTTCAGAAAGCAGACAAAACAATTACAAGGCTGGATCTGAGGGAAATCTCTTTGTGCCATAGAAGTATTTACAAAATTGAATTTGATCATTATATTTTATTTTATAATACAAGATGTTCAATTGTGTCTTTAGGGAACATTTTTTATCCTGGATTAAAATTTATAGTGAACTTCATCTGTGTCTGTCACTTCTTCTAACACTATAGTGAACTTACCTGTGTCTGTCACTTCTTCTAAAACATGGTAAAGAAAAGTAAGTAGTAACTACAAGTTCTTTCATTTCCTCCCTACCTGATTGTTAATGTCCTCATATTTACTTTTATTTTTTTAGGTTTTTTGCTATTTACCAACTGTTAGAAGGTGGGGGAGGGACAGTAAATTAACCCCCAAACCGAGAAGGTACTTAGAGACTGGAGAACAAAGCAGGTGATTCCATCCAATTTACACAGAGTTTTATTCAGGGTAACTTGCTGATGGGGGATCGGGTGGACGACGGCCAGGCACCTGCACAGCTACTCTCCATAAAGTCCAGACCTTGGTCTACAGATTTTATGGAGCAAGGAGATGCATGGGTAGGAGGACACTATAGTGAGATCAAAGGGTTTGCATGCACCTAACTGACAGCGAACTTTTAATTAGATAATTGTGGCACCATCCATGCATCGGGAAGGGTTAAGACTCTTACCTCTAACAGATGCGTGGGAGGCCAAAGCAAGCCTCCACACATCCTAGCCTTGGTGGACATTTCTAAGGTATGTATATTAATCTTCAAGGGGCCTGGAACAGAGAGAGGTCATAGAGCAAACATGAACAAGATGGAGGGCTAAAGATGGAGTCAGTATTGTCAATACTCCTACATAAACACTCTGTTTAGTTGCTTCAGTGCAGCAACCAAGCACCTCCTGCCCCCACCTTGGACAAGGAGTTGTGCTGTGGAGTTGATGACAGAATGATTATCTGCCCTCTAGGAGCTTCTAGTCTATTTAGAAGGAGAGATAAGGCAGATAAAATTAATTACAAGGGGCGCCAGGAGTGGGTTAAGCCTCTGCCTTCGGCTCAGGTCATGATCTCAGGTCCTGGGATCGAGCCCCACATTGTGCTCTCTGCTCAGCAGGGAGCCTGCTTCCCCCCTCTCTCTGCCTGCCTCTCTGCCTACTTGTGATCTCTGTCTGTGTCAAATAAATAAATAAAATCTTTAAAAAAAATTGATTACAAGAAAATAGCTAAGTAGTACAGAGGTGTTGTTGCCAGCACTGTGGATGGTACCACTTTGTTTCCAGAGTGTACACGTTAACATGTTTGATACTTCCACAATCCTATAATTTATTTTTTATTTATTTGACACAGAGAGAGAGGAGGTATGCATAAACAGGAAGCAGCAGGCAGAGGGAGAGGCAGGCTCTCTGCTGAGCAGGGAGCCCGATGCGGGGCTCAATCCCAGAACCCTGGGGTCATGACCTGAGGTGCCCCAGATAATGCTATAATTAACATAAAAACCTATCATCCCTTTTTCCTGGAAGACAAAACACGAATAGGAGAGATGTAAGTCAGTTCAGCACTGATGCTATATAGGAGGTACTTGAGAAGTTGGAGCCAGATCATGGGGAACCTTTAATATCATGCTGAAAATCTTAGCTTTCATCCTACATGCATGGAGAGCCATTGAGGGATATGTATGTTCATATAAGCAATTTAGAAAATAAGCCAAAAGTACTTTAATCACCAGAAACTCTACCTGTGAGGATAAAATTTCATGTTAATGAGCTTAGGGTTTTTTGTCCACCCTCCCAGGGTCACCCCATGTGCAAGGCCTTCTCTGACCCTGGACTTGACTGGTTCTCAGGAAATAATCATAAGCTAAATAAACTGTTATAGGCTAAACCCTTGTCAGTACATTTTTATAAATTAAAGCTCTATTTTGGGAAATTCATTTTGTTTCATAAAAATGCCAAAGCTGTTAGAAAATAAATGAAAATATAAACGTTACAAAACATTAAGTATATTTATGAAAGGAGTATGTGAGAAGTACATTGTAAATGTTCCTTTGGGGGTGTTCTACATGATTTTTACATCTGAGGCATCATGGTGATTTCTATTCATTCAAAAAAACATCTATTTTGTTAGGTCATCTACCAACAAAGGACCTGTGCCTCCCTCAATAAACTGCCCGGTGGATCTGCAAACTAACCAGCTGCCTGATTTGTATGGCCTGCAAGCTAAGGATGGTTTTCACAGTTTTGTTTGTTTTTAAAGATTTTTTATTCATTTAGTGAGAAGGAGAGTGTGCAAGCTGGGGGAAGGGCAGAGGGAGAGGGAGAGAGAGAATCCCAAGCAGACTGCACAGAGCGTGAAGCCTGACTTTGGGTTTGATCCCACGACCTTGAGATCCTGACCAGAGCCAAAACCAAGAGTCGAATGCCTAACTGACTGAGCCACCCAGGTGCCCTAGTTTTTACAGTTTTAAATGATTTTTAAAAACCAAAAGAAAAATGTTTCATAACATATCAAAGTTATATAAAATTCAAATTCCAGTGTCCGTAAATAGAGTTTTATTGGAACACAGTTCACACTCATTGGTGAGCAGTTGCAACAGATTGTATGACCTGAAAACTGGAGATACTTTCTGACCCTTGACAGTTTGCCTACTGCAGAACTAGTGAAAACAATATGCATTCTTCCCTGCTTGGAGGACTTCTAAACTACAGTGAAATTTAGAGTTTAGAGTCTCAAATTTAGAGTCTCAAAAAGTTCCATTGCCATTAGATGGCAATTAAATGAATGCCTTGAAAATGATTAGGCATGGATAATTTCCATGATGAGTTCTTCATTGTTTCCCTGCCTTCCATTTTTAATAATATCACCATTACTGTGTTGGTGATAGTGGAATTCTAACAATTATACTACAGCTGCAGGAAACAATTCTGGCTACTATCCCATTGTTGATTGCAGTGATTAGTGCCACAGAAATCAAAGTTTGGAAGGGCAGTCTTTAGGAAGGGTGTATAAAAAGGAAGCACGTGTTCAAGTTGAGCTTCTCATTCGTGTACATGTGTCTATGAGGCATTTTTTTTTGCAATAAAAAATGGGCTCATAGTGGACATACTGTTTTTTGACCAACTTGCTTTTAAAAATTTTACAACAGAGTATTATTTTCCTACATCCTTAAGTATTCATTACACACATCTACATGTATTCTTTTTAACCATATAGAACTTTATAATGTGAATATACTATAAATCTATCATTGGACACCTTTCTATATTCTTTGCTATTATAAACATATTTATTATGTTTTTTTCAGCTAAATTCTAAAAGTGAATTGCTAGGTTTAAAGAGCATATACAAGGGGCGCCTGGGTGGCTCAGTCAATAAATGACTGCTATTGGCTCAGGTCATGATCTCAGGGTCCTGGGATCCAGTCCTGAATTGGGATCCCTGCTTGGTGGGAAGTCTGCTTCTTCCTCTTCCACTCCCCCTGCTTGTTTTTCCTCTCTCACTGTCTCTCTGTTAAATACATAAATAAAAAAAATTTTTAAAAAAGATAGCATATGCAAGCTATAAGGCTTTTTGATAGATTATTCTCTTAAAAGACCATACTAATTTATAAAAATCTCACCAAAAAATACATCAGAAGTGTATACATCAGT
Source organism: Mustela nigripes (assembly GCF_022355385.1). Lineage (NCBI taxonomy): Eukaryota > Metazoa > Chordata > Mammalia > Carnivora > Mustelidae > Mustela > Mustela nigripes. The sequence continues at coordinate 107,650,471 of NC_081560.1, forward strand.
GCCTATTGCCCCACAACCTTTCAGCATGAATGATTTTCATTTCATAAAACCTTCCGGCTAATTGAACAGGCAAACAATACTGTTTGGTAGTTTCATTTGCATTTCTTTAATTATTAGTCATGTTGAAGAACTTTTCATGTTTTTTGGTCGTTTCTAGTCTTTGACTTAATGCTAGCTAGTTCATGCCCTTCATACATTTCCATTTTTTCTATTGGGGTAGCTTGCTTTCTCTAACTGATTTTCTTTAAAGAGTACGATTTTATTGAAAATACTGTTTCTCTTCGCTTGTTTGCCTTCATTCTATGTTATTGTTTTTTGACATCCACAAATACAGTCACATCTGTATTATCTAATTCTCACAAGTGAGTACTATTAGTAATTTAATAGAGGCTTAAAACGGAGACAGTAAATAGCAGAGCGGAGATCTGAAGCGAGTCCCCATTTAATTCCAGAGTCTACACACTCAGTTACTACGGCAGTGGTTATCTCCGGTCCCCGGATGGCCGCCTCACCCGACACCTAGAAACTCGTTACAGATGCAAAGACACTGTGATTGGGCAGCAATGCGGTTTACAAGCCTTCCTGGTGATGATACCGCTTGAGTGTGAGAATTCTAGATTTCCTGTCTAAGGGACTATCCTATTCAAAAAGAGGTGGAAGTATAAACAAGGAAACGATTTATTGTTTGTTGTTGTTGTTTGTTTTTTAAGCAAATGGCAGCCACTAGGAAAGGGCAGAACCCTGGGTAGTGATCAAGAAGGACTTGTTCTGCCCCCAAGGCACAGTCCGGATACTGTGCCACTCGCCGCGGTCACCACGGTCCAGTGCAGGAGGCTGACGCGCACGGACCGCGTTCAGGGGCTACAGTACCAGAAGTCGCCGTGGCGGGGAAGGGCGAAGAACGACTCCTGCACAGAGCTCTTCTGTTTGACTCGGGTAACCGGCCAGTTTTACCAAGGGGGGCAGAGCTGTTAGGACAGGGGCCCTAAAGGAAAACAAGAATTCGGCTTTTAACAAGTGGCTGCCAGGAGTCCTGCAGGACACGCAGGTCAGAATGTCCATTGGGGAGCTGTCCGGAGCCTGCAGGTTTTGAGCAAGATCTCAGAGAAAGATGAGGACGTGTTGCGTCACGAGCGTGGATGAGATAGCAGGGAGCGGAGAGTGACACACGTAGAGAGGAACAAATATAACAGTGTGAAACCGCGGCAACTTTCCCGATTTCCCCTCCTCAGCGTGGACCAGTGAACCGACCCTTTCCAGTTCCCGAGGCGCAGGAAAGACCAGAGCGCAGAGAGGCTTTGCGCTCAGGCTGCTAAAGGGCCAGACAGTCGAGAAGGGCACCTGGCTCTGCAGTTTCACTTCCCTGACACTCCGGACACCCGCCAACCCCCTAAACCCTCCACTGGTCACCTACAGGACCAAGTCCCACGGCTCCAGGTAGCCTCTGACGTCATTACCACGCGCCCTCCCCCGCCCGCTTCCTACAATGCTCCGACCACACCCCGTGGCTCGGCGCCGCGCTGTTACGTCTCACCGCGCTCCCACCCCGGCCTGCCCCGCCTCCCAGACAAAGCCCGCGGCTCGGCGCTGTGCTTTTGCGTCATCACCGCGCGCCCTCCCGCTTCTGGGCGTTCAAGATCCCTGGCGCGCGAGCAGAGCTACAGCCCCACTGAAGGAACCTGCGTGCTCCGTGTCGCCTCTCCGTTCCGTCATGTTCCCGGGCGTCTCCTCTCCGCGGACACCTGGGCCCGGGACCCGAAGGGGCCCGCTGGGCGGAGTTGGACCCGGCTCCACGCCCCGGGCGACTAGCCGAAAAGGTCTGCCACTAGGGTCGGCCGTCAGCTCCCCGGTGCTCTTTTCGCCGGTAGGCCGGCGTAGCTCGCTGAGCTCGCGGTAAGTGACTGTCCCCGCTTCGGTGTCTTGACCGATCGGCGGGCCTGAGGGGCTGGTGTCTCCAGAAGCCTCCGGAACCGGGGGCGGCGGGGAGGAATGCCAGAGTTTTGGGGAGATAGATCTTCGCCATCTTTGCGGGTAGTTGCTTCAGCCTCGTTTTAATTTATCAGGCATTCACGTTGCACCTTTCCTGGAATGAGCTCTGTGCAGAGGTGGACAAATTAGCATTCAGTCGGTGGTTAGCCGCCTCCTTACTACCCCGGTGTTGCGGCGTCATCAGTCATGGGTCTTTTTTTGTGTGTCAAGGCCGTAGCCTGCTTCACTTATGGCCAAAGAACCCATGTGAAATCGCCGATGGTGGTGGGAAAGAGCAGCTCCAACCCCGGAAAATGCCTCGTAGAGCTATTGTGGTTCATATCTTCTGGTTGGTAACTGAGGAGGTTTCGGCCGTACACGTCAACTTTGTAGCGAGATTAATAGGCGAAAGTCTCTCCACAGCAGTGAGTTAAGAATCGTAATTTTGTAAACATATGGGAAACGTGGCAAATCAATGCACATCGCCTGTTCAGTCATGCTCCGCACCCACCCTTTCATGATTAATCTAGAACTTTAGGCGGTAACTTGTTTCTGAGTAGTTTCTTCCGACTTTGCCTACCCTAAAAGAACTTTGTTTTGCAAAGAAACTTAACATTTTGAAAGCGCTCTTCAGAGTGGTGATCTTGTCAGTGTTTTCTACTCCTTTCGAGAAAAGTCAGGGAATTAAAGCTGTACTTTACTTAATGTGTTTTTAAAACATTTACTTACTTCCTAGTGTTTATTTAAAGAAAAATCTTGGTTATAATGGTTTGTCAAGAAACAAAGCTCACTTAATCCTCATGATAAGAGAGGGAATACGTTTTATACTGGTAACTACATTATTTTTTGAATGTTAACAGGGTGAGGAGATAAGATTTCAACTGCTCTATCTGTTGAAGAACAGGTAACAGCAGATACTCAGGATTCTAACTTCTTGTACAAATCTGGGGTCACCTGTGTGGCTGAGTCCGTTAAACGTCTGCCTTTGGCTCAGGTCATGATCTAGGGGTCCTGGGACGGAATCCCGCACAAGAAGCCTGCTTCTTCCTCTGCCTCCCTCCCCATCCTCTCTCATGAATAAATAAATAAAATCTTTTTTAAAAAATCTGGTAGATTTCATAAAATTCTGTAGCTGATGAGGGGAAAATGGGTGAAAGGGAGTGGGAGGTACAGACTTTCAGTTACAGAATGTGTAAATCATGGGATGAAAAGCACAGCATAGGGAATATAATCAGTGGTGTTAAAATAGGGTTGCATGGTGACAGAGTAGCTATACTTGTGAGCATAGCACAGAGTTTCTAATCACGGTTTAGTACACTTGAAACTAATATAACATTGTGTGTCAACTATACTTCAATTTAAAAAAGTTCCAAGGCTGATGTGAGCTTAAAGATAATCTAATTCAATGTTTGTAAAGCTTATTTGACCACAGTGTAGAATAAATTCTAGATTATATTCTGTTTTTCAAAAATGTTGATTGAGACCCTCAAAATGATCCACAATTTGGAAAACACTGATGTAGTCCAACCTTCGTATATCACAGCTAAGGAAGCAGTTATAAGGAGTTTAAGTGAATAGAGCATACATCTGATTACTAGAGCATGAGTCAGAAGCCGTTTTCTAGATCCTGTCAGTCTTTTTTTTTTTTTTTAAACAAAAAATGTATTATGCAGTACATATGAGCCAGAGTTGTGTGTGTGGTTTTGTTTTTTGTTTTGTTTTGGTTTGGTTTTTTTGTTTTGTTTTGTTTTGTTTTACTGTTACACCTCATCTTTCTTCTTGTTTATCAAAGATCTTCTCTTTATGTGAAAATATGTACCTAAAAATTAGGGTAGTGGAAAAAAAGTTTTTCAAGGATTTTGTTTATTTGACAGAGAGCAGGGGGAGTAACAGGCAGAGGGAGAGGGAGAAGCAGGCTCCCCACTGAGCGGAGAACCCAATTTGGGTTAGATCCTGAGACCCTGGGATCATGACCTGAGCCCAAGGCAGACACTTAACTGACTGAGCCACCCCGATGCCCCAGGACAACAGAAAATTTTAAGAAACGGTTCAAGGAATGCTGTCTTTTTTCTTTAGAGGAACACCTACACGAATATTGCCACACCACTGTGTAACCGAGTCTATGAACTATGATGTAAAAACCTTTGGATCTTCTCTTCCTGTTAAAGTAATGGAAGCCTTGACATTGGCTGAAGGTAGGTGTCATTTTCCATTTGCCTCTCTTAGCAGTTCAAAATGCAGCCCAGCTCTGGCTCAGATTGGTATTTGTGCTTTGTCTGATATCCCTTCACTTAAATGGGGTAGAAACAGGTAACATTTGGTTTTCACTGTAATTGAGAAATATAATAAATTTGAAAAGCAGAGTGAGTTTAATTTTAGCACACATTTCACTGCATATGCAAAACTCAGTCTCATTTCAAAAGTTGATCATGTGAGGGACGCCTGGGTGGCTCAGTTGGTTAAGCAGCTGCCTTCGGCTCAGGTCATGATCCCAGTGTCCTGGGATCGAGTCCCATATCGGGCTCCTTGCTCCGCAGGGAGCCTGCTTCTCCCTCTGACTCTTCCTTCCACTCTGTCTGCCTGTGCTCGCCCTCGCTCGCTCTCTCTCTGACAAATAAATAAATAAAATCTTTAAAAAAAAAAAAAAGTTGATCATGTGTATGAAGTTTAGCTTAAAAAAACTCAAAACATTGCCTCACATTATTGGGTGTGATAATGCAGTAAGGTCAAGGCTTACTACCTCTATTTCTGGATCCTTGAGGTTAGTATCCTAGAGGTTATATGTACACGTTTGTGTTATCAGTGTGGTGTACCTTTAGAATATTCTCTTGGCAGAGAATCAGAGTGGCGATTTGGAAGAACTAGTCACAGAAGGGTCAGAAAGGCAACAGTAAGCATGAAGGATTGGGTGACTGGGAGAGCAAAGTTCAGAGCATCCTCATGGATGTTCCCAAGTTGTCTTTATTTGTGATTCAATTCTAGATTTTTGTGATTTTCTGCAACAGTGTTTTTCAGACTGCAGGTAGTAACTGAAATCAGTTTAGTGGCTCATGGCCAACATTTAAAAAAAATAGAATGCAGAATATCAGAGTGCCTTTCATATAATAATGTTAGATGCTTGTTTGTTTTATTTAAATTGTATGTGAATGCATCATGATATAAAATGTATTTCATACTGTGAATGACAATCAAAAAAGGTTAAAGTGTACTCTGTTCTATCAAGGAATATTTCTCATCAACCTGAACTTGCATATCTTGCCTGTGAGTCCTTGAGAACTCAGGTATAGTGAGTTTCAGACAACTAAACTTCTACTAACCTCTGTCATGCACTGTTTTTATTTTTTTAAAGTTTTTAAATTTATTTTTGTGAGAGAGTGAGCATGCACCAGAGAGAGCACACACATGAGCAGGGGGAGTGGCAGGGGTACTTTTCTGCTGAGCAGGATAGGACCCTGGGATCATCATCTGAGCTGAAGACAGATGCTGAAGGTGACTGAGCCGCCCAGGTGTCCTGCACTATTTTTGTTTTAAATATATATAATATACATTCCATTTTTCTTTACTCTTAAAAATTTGAGCTTAAATTATATTTAAACCTTTTAACATACTCCAGGTTCATGCCACCAGACTTTTAGTAACAAATAATTCTCAGCCTCAGAGGAGGGAGTCCCTAGAAATTAGGATGTTGAAACTGAGGGGTGTGTAAACCGGAAGAACTTTTCCCTGTATGGAAACCTACCCAGGGCTGTGTGTGAAGTCAGAGACCTCAAGGACTTACCAGTAGAGTATGTGGACCTGCTTTATTGCTTTCAGGAAAAGAAAATATTAAGCTGGTATGCTGATTCAGCAGAAACCACACTTAGCCTGCGTGAGTTAGTATTTTAGCTTGTACGTTATTGATGCCTTTTATCTCTCCCCTCTACCGGCTTCAGGCAAAGAGCAAAGCTCAAATTAATTAAATTTCTAGGGTTAACACACTTACTGAGGTTTACCACCAGTGCTTATGACAGCAATATAATAATTCAGTCTTGTTATTTAATGTGGAATGTAACCCATCGGGTGTCTGGGTGACTGGCTCAGTTGGTTAAGCGGCTGACTCCTGGTTTTAGCTCAGGTCATGGGCTCAGGCCCTGTGTCATGCTCTGCACTTAGTGAGGAGTCTACTTGAGGTTCTCTTCCTCTCCTCCCTCTCCCCCCCCTTGTGCATGCACTCTCTCTTTCTAAAATAAATAACTTTTAAGAAAATATGGAATGTAACCCTTGATGTCTGCATATAATGAAGTGCTTTATCATACTTTTAAAGAAAGTATTTGAAAAGTACTTATCATACTTTAAGGAAAGTATTTGAAAATCACATTCTTTTGAAGGAACAATTTTTCCTTGAAATTTTTTAATATATTTAATGGGAAAGATTATTATTTGTGTTGCCATATCAAAGTAAAATTACAAATGTTACTAAATATAGAAAGTAAGATGTTGGTTTCTAACCAGTATTAAAAGGTATTAAACCTAAGTCCAAAATACACTTTTTGCCTTCAGATACATTTCTGAAAGTGATTATAAAAGTTAAATGGATTTCTTATTTTGGGTATTAATAACTCTTGAATTACTCAAGAGCACTTTTTGGTGTGAATGAATTTTTTTATGTGGCGATCACTTTTTACACACACACACACACACACACACACACACACATATGTATGTATGTAAAGAATGTAACCATAAAGAAGATCTTGGTATAAGGAATTTTAAGAGTTTTTTCTTCTTTTTGTTTTTTTTTTAAAGATTTTATTTATTTATTTGACAGAGATTACAAGTAGGCAGAGAGGCAGGCAGAGCGAGAGGGGGGAAAGCAGGCTCCCCACTGAGCACAGAGCCTAATGTGGGACTCGATCCCAGGACCCTGAGATCATGACACGAACCGAAGGCAGAGGCTTAACCCACTGAGCCCACCCAAGCGCTCCTTCTTTTTTTTTTTTTTTTTTTTTAAACAGTTTTTCTTATTCATGCTTTAAGTTTAATTACGTACTTTTTTTTTTCTTTTTTTTTTAGTTGATGATCACTTGACTGTTCACATAGATGAAGGAGGATGGGCTTGTCTGGTCTGCAAAGAGAAACTCATTATTTGGAAGATTGCTCTGTCACCTATTACTAAGGTAATTGCTGTTTAGGGAGCTAAAAGGAGGTAGTGGAGAGGATTACCAATTGGCTCTTAATTTTTACCCTAAAGCTTTAGAGTTGTTAAAGTACAGTAATCTCAATCTACTCAGACCTGGCTCTGCATTTTTGTTATGATATGGAGTACTGAGTATGCAAATACATTTTCATGTTGGGAAAGTTTCTCCCATTTAATAATTTTAAACTAGATCCATGTTATTTACATTTAATAACATTAGACTTTATAATTTTTTTTTTAAGATTTTTATTTATTTATTTGACAGAGAGAGATCACAAGTAGATGGAGAGGCAGGCAGAGAGAGAGAGAGGGAAGCAGGCCCCCTGCTGAACACAGAGCCTGATGTGGGACTCGATCCCAGGACCCTGAGATTATGACCTGAGCTGAAGGCAGCGGCTTAACCCACTGAGCCACCCAGGTGCCCTAGACTTTATAATTTTTAATTAACATTATAAATGTCATTTCAGTCTGCCTAATGAAGTTTAAGACTAAATGCTGTCCACCTAACCTAATGAACTGAGTTTATTTATTTCTAAGATAGAACTCTGTTTCACTAAATCTACCAAATGATGCTTAATAGGGAAAACTGTGGGGTGGCTGTGTGACTTAGTCAGTTAAGCAGCTAACTCTTGATTTTGGCTCAAGTCGTGATTTCTGGGTCACATAGGACTATCATTTGTGTTTCTAAGAACTTATCCTCAGCAACTTATTTTCTTTTGTGTTCCAGATCAGGCATCCTATCTTACACCAGTCACTGGGTACTGTTGTTACTGGGCCATTGTTCTGTTGGAACTGGGGACTTGTGCTTACCTAAACTCTTAACATCTGTGGTCTCCATACTGGTGCTGCCCTGAAAATAGAATTTGTAGTTGAGAGCATAGGTGAAGGAGACGTCCTGGGGGCCCTGATGAGTTAGCAGAAGGAGCCTGATACCTGGCATAGGCCAGGAAGTATTTTCTGGACAGCTTGGTATAATTATCCTGTGGTCATGAAGATTTTAGATGTCAAATAAACAAATCAAGACTAGCCTGGGAAAATTCCATACATATATTTCTTAACCAGTACACATCTTTTTAGTCCGGAAAGATAGTGGGCTTGTTAATATTCAGGGTCTGGTCTACCTCTTAAGTTTTCCTGATTCTGTATCTCTTAAGATACTTTGTTTTGAAATTACTGAAAGCCCTGATGAAACCCTAATGAAAAAGATAAGAGAAAAAAGAATATTTGTAGAATGGTATTTCCAGCAATGATAAGAATATGAAATATGCAGGGAAAGAAAATAGTGAAGTCAGGTGCGCATTCAAAAAACTTGGATTTGATGTGAAAGATTTTTGGTTTGGGTTTCTTCTTTAGTTATCTGTTTGCAAAGAACTTCAGCTGCCGCCTAGTGACTTCCCTTGGAGTGCAGACTTGGTGGCTCTCTCTTATCCTGATACTGCAGGTGAAGCACATTCTACTCAGGTAGGTGACTTAAGTGCTTATTGAAATATAGATTTTTTTAAAATAAGGGAGTTCTAGTATTAGAGGAATCATCCAACCTGATTCAGACACATAACCGTAAAGCCACAGGAGTCAAGACACTAGTATTGGCAGATAGACACATAGAGAATGCAGATACAGAGGTGGCCCTTTGATCTGTGACAGCTGCAACAGCAGTTCAATGGAGTAAGGATAGTCTTTTCAGTAAATGGTATTGAGACCATTGATCATCCTTATGGAAAAAAAAAAAAAAGGCTTTCCCCTAAACTTCCTATCTTATACAAAGATTAACTCAAAAGGGATCATAGATTTAGATCTAAAACATAAAACTGTAAGTTTTGGAAGAAAGCAGGAGAAAATCATCATGACCTGGGATTAGACAAAGAGTTCTTGGAAATCACTAAAAGCGTGATTCACAAAAGTAAAAAATAGGTAAATTGTACTTCATCAAAATTAAAAACTTGGTTCTGTCAAAGCCAGTGACCAGAAAAGAGACAAGCTACAGACTGGGAGAGAATGTCCCTAAGTTCTATATCCAAGAAAGAACTTGTATCTAGAATGTAAAATGAACCCTCAAAGCTTAATAAGAAAGCAACCCAATTTCAAAACAGAGCAGAAGATTTGAACAGATACTTTACCAAAGAAGATATAAGAGTGTCAGAGGTGTTCACATCATTGGCCATTAGGGAAATGCATACCGAAACGACAGTGAGCTATCACAGTACACCGATTAAAATAGCCAAAATACAAAATACTGACCCTGCCAAGTGCCGGCAAGGTTGTGGAGCAACTGGAACTCACACATTCCTGAGGAGAATGCAAAATGGCACAGCTACTTGATTTTTACTTTCCTAGCAATTCCATTCCTAGCTATTTACCTCATAGAAATTAAAACTTAACAAAAGTTACCACATAAAACAGTGTATGATTGTCGTGACAGCTTTATTTGTGATAGCCAAAGGTGGAAACAACTCAAATGTCCTTTTAACAAGTGAATGAATAAACAAATGGGTTTCATCCATAGAATGGACTACTATGCAACAGTAAAAAGGAATGAATTCTTCATACAGCAACAACCCAGATCAGAGACATGCTGAAATGAGATAAGCCAGTGCTTAAAGGTTACATTCTGTATGATTTCATTTACTTAGCATTCTCAGAAAGATGAAACTATAATGATGGAAGCTGGTTGCCAGGGTTAAGATGGGGACAAGGTATGATTATAAAGTGATAGCACGAGGGAGTTTGGGATGTTTATGGAACTGTACTGTGTCCCTATATTGGTAGTAGTTACCTAGGTCTATACAGGTGTTAAAATTACTAGAATTGCACAAAAAGGAAAAGAAAGTAAATTTTATAGTCTGATGATGTTTAAAATATAAACAGGAAGGGTTATGTCCCCCCTAATTTCTATAAATCAAATAATAAATTGCCTTAGTTTCTTTTTATCAGTGTCACTAGACACACCAGACACACTTTTTTACTGTAATTGCCGAGTGTTATGATCTTGTTTGAAGGCTATTGCTGTCATGGTTGCCACCAGAGAAGGATCCGTCCGCTACTGGCCAAGCCTTGCTGGTGAAGATACCTACATGGAGACCTTTGTAGATTTGGGAGGCGATAAGACTTATAGTTTCCTAACAGCGGTGCAGGTATATGATGGATTTTCTTTCATATTTATTGGAAAGCTGTGATTTGCCTTGGAGTGAGATGTGAATGAGTAAAAGTTGTTTTGGATAGACCATACAGCCAGAGGGATCAGAAAGAGGCAAGAGAAGAATGTACGGGTCTAGAAGTTGAGCGGTTGGACAAAAGAAAGCCTTTTTCCTAGTACTCTGAAATACCAGTATTGGATCATAGCCCATAGTATTCATTTCTTTCAGAAGTATTTCCTGAAGGTGACTTAGAAACCCGTAGACACTAGGAAGAATGACTTGCATTATAATGTTCGCTCTGCAAGTTTACCAAAGAATAAAATGTGATACTTGATTTGTTGAACCTGTAGTGTGGTGAACCTGTATTTTAAAAATCAGAATTAAGGAAACACCCAATTAAAATAACCCTGAAATTTATGTAAAATTAATAGTATCATATATTAGTAACATGTTATATTATTTGTAAGTAAATCATTTTAGTAAAATGGTACTTTTTTAAAAAATTCTTTTAGATTTGTTTTAAGGTACAGATGATAGATGACTTGTTTCTATATCAAAGCATTTTATGTTAATGCTCTTTATCTTACTTATAGATCGTAACTAATTTCACAATATTTGTTCATAGGGAGGAAGTTTTATTTTGTCCTCATCGGGAAGCCAGCTGGTTCGGCTGATACCTGATAGTTTAGGAAAGATTCATCAACACATTCTGCCTCAAGGACAAGGGATGCTTTCAGGAATTGGTCGGAAGGTTTCTTCTCTTTTGGGAATTTTATCTCCCAGTAGTGATCTCATCGTAAGTTGATAAAATGATTTTGTTTTACAAGCTTGTTTCTTCGTGAAATCAGTAAGTTGGAGGTTTCCTATGAAGTTGGTATTATTTCTGTATAAATACTAGTGTATAGGAAGTAAAACCTTTGATTTTTTCAGTGAAGCATTTTTATTGTGATATGAACTCTCACAAACCCTGTAACTTTAATATTCTTAAATCATACAGATTCTCTTACATGTACATTCTTTGGATTAAAACTGTTATATAAAATTGTTATATAAAATTATATATAAAAATATAAAAACTATTATATCAAATTGTGTTTAAGGACCAGTTTTGCTTTTTGACTTAACCAAAAGTGTTCTCGACTCCCATGACTCCAGCTGTTTGTGTGGATGACTTGAATCTGGATCTTTGGGCCGGGCTTCTGCCTCAGGCTCTAGCATAGTGAAGGGAGGCAGATGGCAGCAAACCTGGAGCGTCTCCTCTCTGCTGGAGGCTCTGTATTTGTTATTTTGAGCAATAACTGTGATAACCTGTAACGTAGAGCGCTTTCTCCCCAGTTTGCAGATGAGCAAACAGCCTCAGTGACATTTATGTAAACTGCCTGACGTTGCACAACTGCTCTGTGGCAGATATGTACCCAGGCCTCTTTGAATTGAAAGCACATTTTCTTCTCACTGTACTGTTTCCTTCTAACTACAGGTTGCTCTCATCATCTGCTTTCTTGATGGTCTAAAGACCTAAAACCTAATATGCCTGAAAACAAATCGCTCATATTCCCTCTTCCCTCACATTGTCTACACCAAAAGTGTATATAAAACTCGTTTCTCTTTTGGCCTGTTAATTTCTGTTCATGACCCTGTCACTGTTTTCAGTGACCTGTGTATGAACTCTCCAGTGTGTGTGTGTTTGTGTGTATGTGTATGCACGCCTCCCTTCTATAGCAGATTCTGTACTTAACAGATACTATAGATTTGACTTCTAACATGTCTCATTTTCATCCCTACCTTTTGCTTCCATTGTTATGCCCTAATCTGCACTCTAGGTGAATTTCCCCTAAGCCCTGGATGGCAGTTCAGTTTACTCTCTGTTGGCTCTCTAACCCATTAGTGGCCAGAATCATGGTGCTAGGAGAAATGGAGAAAATCAGGGCTTTAATTCAAAACAATCGTGCGCCCAACTAAAAACATAACTGTACTTCATAACCAATATATACTTGAAAGGGCAGAATAATCTATCTGCATATAACTTGCCACATTCCTTTTCCTACAACCCACCTCTTGAGTTCAAAAGCCATTGATAATACCTTGTTTACTAGGTTTACAAATTCACATTCAGGACTCTGCTGTGTGTCCCTAATTTTTCATTTGAGCATTATTTTTCCTCCTTTTCTAGCTATAGTCTAGATTCCAGTGTAACAGGACTACTTGTTCTCTGGAAGGCCTCATAACTTTCCCACAACTGTACTCTTTGTGGGCTGTCTGCTTTTATATTTCTAGAAATCTTGCCTTGCTTTCAAGGTTCATATTAGGATCACTCCTTTCTGGAATACTAAATAAAGAATTCCGCCAGGATTACTAATGGAATACTTATAAAACATATAAATTTGAATTTCAGAAAAGTAGTTCCTTCACATTAGAACTTAAAAATCTGTACATGTAACTTTTTTCTTCTCTCCTCTCCATACAGCTTTCAAGTGTACTTTGGGATAGAGAGAGAGCAAGCTTTTATAGCCTGACAAGTTCGAACATCAGTAAATGGGAATTGGATGATTCTTCAGAAAAACAAGCACTTAGTTGGGATCTAAATAGAGTCCTGAAGGAAAACATTACTGATGCTATTTGGGTAAGGAAAAATAATATTCATCTTTGTAATTCACATTTTGATTAGATGAGAATGCTAGTTTCTTTAATTATTTTATTTATTAGAACACATTTCAATGCAGTGTAGCTTTTAGTCATCAGATAAGCAGAAGTAGGGAGTTCAAGCCTTAGAAATACTGGAGTTCACTGATTTACTTAGTAGCTTTAAAAATGCATATATTATTTATTCAGCAACTTTGAACTGTTTAGTAGGTGCTGGGAATACAAAGGTGAAAAGCAATGATCCTTATGCTCATGGAGTTTATGTTATTGGTGTTTTCATATAGGGATCTGAAAGTAACTATGAAGCTATTAAAGAAGGGGTCAACATTCGGTATTTGGATTTGAAGCAAAACTGGTAAGCAATTAGCTTGTCCTCAAGAATACAGGTAGCTATTTGGGAAACTAATGTTTATTGTAAAATGATGATCAGTCTTGCTGTCTGTTCTTCTAATGCTGTTCACATCATACTTTCATACCTTATTGAAAGGCTTTGTGTCCTTTTCTAGAGATGCCGGTTGATTTGAGAAATATAGGCAGTTCTCAGTCCTCACCTCCATATTCTTATGTTAGTTGTCTACCCTAGTTCGAGACTCATCTTTCCTGCTCTTATGGCTGGAGATTCTCTTCACACTAAGAGATGCCCTCCCTGCTGCTGCTGCAGGTCCCCCCTGCTGTCATCCTTCTCTTCTCAGTGGCGATAGCAGCCATTCTTCTGCAGCCCTTTTGCTTTAGTAAGCTTATGTTTGTGGTGATACTGAAGAAGGGAGAGTGGGGTGAGGTTTTGTCTTGGCAGTACAAGTGAGAGCTCACTCGGGGTTTAAATTCACAGTGAATTTCCTCTTAGAGATGGTGTTCTAAGTGGCACTTAAGATCCTAGGTTAGTCTGATAAATCCTAGGTTAGTTATCCTGTGTTATTTAATTTTAATACCAAAGGTTATGTGGAACTTAAAAACCATTTATAACATGGCTTCCATGTTATATATGACTTGTAATTCTTCAAAACACAACATACCAGAAGTTAAGAGCAATTTTTATGTGTTTTAGAGTAATTTATTTATTTATTTTTTTTTTAAAAAGATATTTATTTGACAGAGAGAGAGAGATCACAAGTTAGGCAGAGAGGTGGCGGGGGGTGGGGGAAAGAGCAGGCACCCTGCTGAGCAGAGAGCCTGATGTGGGGCTCAATCCCAGGACCCTGAGATCATGACCTGAGCCGAAGGCAGATGCTTTAACCCACTGAGCCACCCAGGCACCCCTAGAGTAATTTATTTAGTAGAACAAATTCTACTTGCTTTTTTGGAAGGATATTGCAGTTCTACTGTATAATTTTTCTTAGGCTCTTGAGAATGTCAGTAAGATCCTTCTTTATAGTTTCTGAAAACCTTACATAAACTATCAAAGAGGTAGAAATAGCACGTGTTTAATTTCCACAAGTGGTTTAATTAAATATAGTTTATGTGTTTTCATATATCTTTACCAGACTTTCAGGAATTTAGGACTACTGCTAGGGTGCACCTGGGTGGCTCAGTCGTTAAACATCTGCCTTTGTCTCAGGTCATGATTCCAGGGTCGTAGTAGTAGGATCGAGTCCCGCATCAGGCTCCCTGCTCTGTGGGAAGCCTGCTTCTCCCTTTCCCACTCCTCCTGCTTGTATTCCCTCTCCCACTGTCTCTGTCAAATAAATAAAATCTTAAAAAAAAAAAATTACTGCTGCTGAGACACAGCCCATGTGGTCATACGATGCAGACATTTTTTCCACATAGTTTTCAGAACAGAGATGTAGACTGAAAACAGAAGAGAAACATGGCTTAAGAATTTCTGGACTGGGGGGCGCCTGAGTGGCTCAGTGGGTTAAAGCCTCTGCCTTCGGCTCAGGTCATGATCCCAGGTCCTCTCTGCTCAGCTGGAGGCCTGCTTCCTCCTCGCTGCCTGCCTCTCTGCCTATTTGTGATCTCTGTCTATCAAACAAACAAATCAAATCTTTAAAAAAATAAATAAAATAAAAAAGAATTTCTGGACAGGGTCAGAGCCCGGGCTTGTCTCCTTCATTGTTGTCATGCAAGCAAGGTGCTTGTGGGACTTTTAAGACACCGCTCTTTTTCTCCTTCTGGACCGTCTAGTGATCATACGGTGTCTGTATCTGCATACATTCTTTTATTTAAGAATACCGTCCGTCTATTTAAGAATACTGTCCGCATCACTGAGCATCAGTGATGCTCACTGATGTGCTTTGATCTTTTGCTTGTGTTGGCCAGGTTTGTAACCTAGGCATATATTTTCATGGAACAGGCTTGTAAGTTCTTTTACTAGATTATTACACCGAGCTCAGAGAGCCTCATTTTAGATGTGAAATTGGATTTTTTAAGTCTTAAGTGTATTGTTTTGCATATACTTATGTAAAATTTTAACAATAAATTTTTTGTTTTTAAATTTTTTTTTTAAAGATTTTATTTATTTATTTGAGAGAGAGTGAGGGAGAGCATGAGAGGGCAGAAGGTCAGAGGGAGAATCAGACTCCCTATGGAGCTGGGAGCCCGATGTGGAACTTGATTCAGGGACTCCGGGATCATGACCTGAGCTGAAAGCAGTGGCCTATCCAGCCGAGCCACCCAGGCACCCTGTTTTTTTTTAAATTTTTAACAATAAATAAAAAATTTATTGTTAAGTTTTTATTGGTTTTCAAAATTTAGAGTATCTACCTATCATCTCTGCTACCTAAAACTGCTTCATGTTTTTTTCAAATGTGAAGATGTTTTTATATAGATGTCAACTAAAACTGTTCTAGCACTACTCTAAGAAGTTCTGTTAGACTGTCTCCATGAATGGTGGAGCCCCTTATCACCCAGTGTACAGTCTCCAGAGTAACTTCAATATGAAGCCTTGTCATAGGTATGACCAACTCTGCCTCCCTCCTTGGTACATTCAAGACCACATTCTCTGGGACCTCAGTTGGTTTCTTTTTTTGGCTGTACTTTTCATCTCTGTGACCTGTTTATTTTATAACTGGAAGTTTATACCTGTTAATCCACTTCATTTTGTGCGCACACACACACCATGTCTTTATCCATTCATTTGTTGATGAGTGCTCGGGTTGCTTACATGTCTCAGCTGTTATAAATAATGCTGCAGCAAACATAGGGGTACATATATATTTTCAAATTAGTGTTTTTGTTTTCTTTGGATAAATACCCAGTTAGAGGAATTATTGGATCATACAGTATTTCAATTTTTAATTTTTCGAGAAACCTCCATACTGTTTTCCATAGTGGCTTCACCAGTTTGCATTCCCACCAACAGAATGTGAGGGGTCCTTTTTCCTCTACATCCTCACTAGCATTTGTTAATTCTTGTCCTTTTTATTTTAGCCATTCTGATAGGTGTGATGTGATATTTCATTGTGATTTTGTGCATTTCCCTGATGACTACTGATGTTGAGCATCTTTTCATGTGTCTCCTAGCCACCTGTATGTCTTCTTTAGAAAAACATCTATTTAGGGCCTCTGCCCATTTTTAAATTGGGTTATTTGGGGGTGGTGGTGGTGTTGTGTAAGTTCTTCATGTTATTTTAGATATTAACCGCTTATCAGATACGTCATTTTTGAAATTCCATTCGTTAGGTTGCCTTTTTGTTTTGTTGATCATTTCCTTTGCTGTGCAAAAGCTTTTTATTTTGGTGTAACCCCAGGAGTTTGATTTTGCTTTGGTTTCTCTTGCCTGAGGAGATATATCCATAAATATGTTGTTAAGGCTGATGTCCTAGAGATCACTGCCTGTTTTCTTTTAGGAGTTTGATGGTTTCAGATCTCACATTTAGGTCTTTAGTCCATTAGTTATTTTTATGCATAACATTCTTTTATATCCTGTATTAGCTCTTTAGGTCACTGCCAGTATATTATAAGTTTGGGCTAGTATTGTTGGATTCCTTTCAGGAGTCTGAGTAGGAGTGATAAGGGTTGAGGAGCTGGTGAAGATCACAGTGAAAAAAACGAGAGCCATGTTCGGTTTCTCCATTTGAAGTGATGTCATTTAGTCAGACGCTGGGTTTCATTTTTTTTCTGGTTTCTTGTTTTTAGTTGTCAGTAGGGGGCGCTTGCTCCCTGCCCCCCCCAACCCCCCATTAATATTTCTGAGACTTGAATGAAAGTTGCTAATAAATACTACTGAATATTTTGGAGGGCTTGAGATTAGAGACCATGTAATTCTTTGTTGAGGGCAACAATTTTGATAGACTTACGAGAAACATAAGCTTTAAGATAGAAAAAGGTTTGTTTTCACATTGAAATTTCTGTAACTGATTGTTAAAAACAAAATGTTCCTCTGGACCAAAGTAAGCTTTAAAGAACAAATTAGGTCAGGGTTTGGCAGCCTTTCTTTGAAGGGCCCACAATGTGGTCTCCACTGCAGCTGCTCTACTCTGTCAGTGATAGCATGAAAGCATCAACAGACAGTACAGAAATGAGTGGTCAGGGCGGCATTCCAGTAAAGCTTCATTTATAAAAACTCGCTGGGGCACAGTTTGGCCTGAGGGCTATGCTTTGTCGGTCCTGCATTTGATGATTTGTTGATTTTTTTTAAAAGTCATTTATTGAGCTATATTTATATACAGTAAAACTCACCTGTTTTAGTGTATAATGAGTTGACAGATGCAGACTCATTTGACCGTGAGACACCATCGTGATATGAAATAGTTCCATCACCCCCCAAACTTCCTTGCATCCCTTTGTAATCAAAGCCTCCTTCAGTCTCAACCCTGGCAACTATTGATGTATTTTCAGTCCCTGTTGTTTTGCCTTTTTCTGAATGCCCTGTAAATGGGATCATATAATATAAAGCCTGTTGAGACTGCCTTCTTTCACTTAGCACAATGCATTTGATGTTCATTCAGCAGTTTCTTCCTTTTTACTGAGTACTGGCACACTGTGTAGAATTACCAGGGCTTGAGGTGCCTGGGTGGTTCAGTTGGTTAAATGTCCCAACTTTTCATTTCAGCTCAGGTCATGAACTCAGGGTCATGGCACTGAGCCCTGCTTTGGGCTCCATGCTCAGCTCAGAGTGTTTGGGATTCTCTCTCCTCCTCTGCCCCTCTCCCCACTTGCACTCTCTTCTCTCAAAGTCTTGAAAAAAAAAAACTACCTGGGGCGCCTGGGTGGTTCAGTTGGTTAAGCATCTACCTTCACCTCAGGTCATAATCCCAGGGTCCTCCATCAGGCTCCCTGCTCAGTGCAGAGCCGGATTCTCCCTCTCCCTCTGCTGCTCCCGCTGCTTGTGTTCTCTCTCTCTCTTTCTCTGCCAAATAAACAAGTAAAATCTTAAAAAAAAAAAAAAAAAAAAAATTTACCGGGATTTATCTGTTCAGCAGTTGAAGGATATTGGGCTTCCAGTTTTAGGTAATTGTGAATAAAGCCACTATAACTATTTGCACACATGTTTTTATGTGAACATAAGTTTTTGTTTTTCTTGGGTAAATATCCAGGAGTGGGATCGCTAGGGCATATGGTTAGTATGTGTTTAACTATATAAGAAACTGACAGACTGACTTCCAAGAGGCTGTAGATCTTTCTTTTTCACTGACTAGTGATGGGCTCCTGATTTTGGCAGCCGCATGGCACCCAGCAGACAATCCATGCCTCATCTATTACTCTCTGATAACAGTAGAAGATAATGGCCACCAAATGTCTGACGCAGTAACTGTGGAGGTCACTCAGTGTAATCCACCTTTTCAGGTAAGGGTTCTATCTATAAAGTGAATTACAGATGACAAGAACGTACTGAGTTGTTTGTCCTAACTGTTGTAGGCTCAGATTCTTTTGAGAGATTTACTTGGAAGGGTTGAGATACTTTTAAATAGCCAGTTTTTAGGCATTGCATTTTGTTTGCCATCTTAGACTCATTACTTTGGACAACCTTAGCTAAAGAGAAATGAGAGTGGAAGCAGCTGATGGCATGCAGTTGTTTAATGTTGTAAGTATTGTTGAATAATGGTGATGTTCATAAGACAAAGACAAAGCCTTAAATGTAAATTCATTTCATTTAGCCTTATACTGTATAGTATCTAATTTTGTTAAATCCTTATTCTTAATGTGAGTGTAACTAAATACTGTAAGGAAGTCATTTAATTTGTCCTTTTATTTCATACAAACCTACAGTTCTGATTATGCAAGAAAAACATGCTCAGTGATAAGATTTTTCAGGCAATGGAAAAGAGGCATAAAGAAAACAGTTTCAGAGTACAAACATTATGGAATACCACTTTTTAATGTTTTGTTTATAAAATTACTTCTTTAATAATAAACAGTATATTTAACATTTGCTGATTTCATTTAATTAGGTCATATTCATGTTTCTGCTTCTGATTTTATATGTTATATAACAAATTAATTCAATTTTCATGTGCTTGATATCTTCACAGTGAAGTAAGAACCAAAATGTTCACCAGGGATCACTTTCAAAGTATTTGCCAATTTTAAATTAGTAATAAAATAAATCAGTCTTATTTCTTTTCTCATGTTTGTTATAGGCTTTTAGTTAGAATCTTACCATCATGTAATTTTCAAAATTTGCTGATTATTTACAACTCAACAAATGATTTCTCTCTAATTGATGTTTATAAACTTTTATCATATTTTGTAAATCATCCCAAGAGTAGTATTTAGGTTTTGACAAGGACAGTCTGAATTATTGTATCACTTTTATGAGATAGTGTATAAAAATACAAGTTACAAAATTATGCAGGCAAGTATTTTTGTTTTAATTATCATTAAACATAATCTGACATTTAATTTTCAGTCTGAAGACTTGATTATGTGTCGGTTGATGGTCCCAAACTTTTCAAATCAGACTGCCTATCTGTATACTGAAAGTGCTGTCTACGTGTGTGCCACAGGAACTGGGAAGTTTTCTCTTCCTAGGGAGAAAATTGTCTTTAATACACAAGGTACAGTATCAGTTTTAGAAAAGGTGATTAATGACTTGTTAGTCGTTCTTAGCAGTTTTCATTCTCTTTCCATAAGTGTTAAATATGCTACCCCCAGGTGTTACTGAGACATTCACTACCACAGCAGTAGTAGCTGACGTCACAACCCTACTGAAAAACCAAAAGGGTAGTAAAATTCCCAAACTGTTATATTTTTGGGCAAAAGATAGTAATGTTTTCCCCTATAAGAGGCCAGGAAACCAAGAATTGACACTAAGAGAAGTAACTGCTTATTCCTAGATAGACTAATTTATCCTGAGTTGATGTTCTTTTTTTTTTTTTTTTTAATATTTTATTTATTTGTCAGAGAGAGAGACAGAGCGAGAACAGGCAGACAGAGGTAGAGGGAGAAGCAGGCTCCCTGCCGAGCAAGGAGCCTGATGTGGGACTCGATCCTAGGACACTGGGATCATGACCTGAGCTGAAGGCAGCCACTTAACCAACTGAGCCACTCAGGAGTCCCCTGAGTTGATGTTCTTTAAGTAAGCTTGTCCAGACTCCTGGCTAAGAAGAATCCTGGGTACTGGACTCACACAGGGGGGCTGGAATGGCGGCCGAGGATGGGGGAGCCAGCCAGGAGTGAATAAAAGCAAAGCAAGCAGTCTAGTCAGGATAAAGAGACTGAGCAGAGGGCAAAATCCAAGTGAGGCAACAAATTGGAACCTAGATTTTTTAGTTTTAACACAAGAGCCTTGACTTTGGGTAGGGAGAATGTTAATAAGGAATTGAGCAAACAGACTTTTTCCCCATCTCCATTGACCTACTCAATAAAACTCATTCTGAGTTTTGTAGAATGAATAATTTTCTTTTTTGGCTTATCATACCCACTGCTATCTTGCAAGGTTTGTTTTTGTTGTCCCCAAACCGAATGACACACAGCCTGTATTTCAAATAACAACAGGTTCCTGACATTTGATCTGGATTTAAAAAGCTGAGTTCAAAGTAGGAGGATTATTGTAAAGGAAAAAAAAATTTCTTGGTGTATCAAGATGATTTTCTGCTTAGGGAGGTAGATTTTAGAAAGCATTTTTTTGTTACGTATGTCTGTGTATTTTTCTTTCTTTTAGGAGATAGTATTTTAGGAGCTGGTTCCTGCGGTGGTTTTCCTATCCTTTTTTCTAGAAACAGTGGGCTGGTGTCTATTACTTCAAGGGAGGGTGTGTCTATATTAGCAGAAGACCTTGAAGATTCCCTAGCATCTTCAGTTGCTGGACCCAGCAATGAGGTAATGTGGTTCCATAAGATTTTAAGATTTTTGTCAGGGTATTTCCCACAAATATTTTAGAATAACAGTTTTAAAAGAGTTGTGATGAAAACATAATTCTTTTACCTCCTTCATCTCCTCTGTCCTTTCCAGAAGCAGCCTTTTTACCTGTTTCTGCTGGTATTTTCTCCATATTTCTAAGTAATACCATATGTTGCCATCTCTTAGTTCACCAATATTAGACATCTGTTGATTTCCTATTATAGAAGATAAGGATTTAGGATAACTTACTTTGGTTTCCTTGGCTTTAGGAGACCTATCTAGAAAAATGTTGCTGCAGCCAATGTCAGAGAAACTACTGCCTTTGCTCTCTTCAGGTCTCACATTTAGGTCCTTAATCACATTTTGAGGTTTTTTGTGTGTGTGTAGTGTAAGAAAGGTAAGAAATGGTAGTGTAAGAAATGGTCCAGATGCATTTTGCATGTAGCCGTCCAGTTTTCCCAACACTGTTAAAGAAATGGTCTCTTTTCCACTGCATATTCTTGCCTCCTTTGTTAAAGATTAGTTGATCATATAATTGTGCATTGATTTCTGGGCTCGCTAATCTGTTATGCTGATCTGTGTGTTTTCATGCCAGTACTGTACTGTTTGGATTACTACAGCTTTGTGGTGTAACTTGGTACCTGGGATACCTTTGTGGTATAACTTTATACCTCCTACAGTTTTTTATTTTTCAGGATTTCTTTGGTTATAGATATGCCTTTTTGATAAGACTTTAGTCAATCATTTAGTCCATTTTATCTTGTTTTAGTAAATGTCTTAAGTAAACTGCTGGTATAAAGAACATGGTAAACAGCTGTGTGTCTGTGTTGTTGCTGTCTGGTTTTTTTTGTCCAAGAATTCAGAATATTTTGATACCTTCACCTCTAAATTAGAGTGTTTTTATTTGACAGAGTATGGTTTTTGAGCCTTCTACAAAGAATGAAACCATAGCCCAGGAGGATAAAACCAAACTGTTAAAAGCTGCTTTTCTGCAATATTGCCGGTATGAAAAGTTTTTTAAATTAGGCCTGTTTAATTTAAGCCTAGGGACACATTTGACTAATATATGCTACTTATTTGTTGACTGGTGGGAGTAAGGTGGAGGAGAGATGCCACCACGGAGAAGATTTTTCTGAGCTTCAGTGCTATTAAAGCTTTGTTAAAAACTTACTTTGAACTTGATAGGCATAAGAGGCTTCCAATTAGTCTAGGAAAAAGCATGGTGTAACATATTCTCTCCACTTAATGGATAACAGTGTGCTATTAAAAATGGTGGTCATGAAAGACATTTAGCAAGCGTGTTTTATGTATACTATGAAGGCAAATAAGTTGCATATAGTGGTTTAGATGTTATAGAGAAATTAGATTTCGCCTATTCATTGGGTTTTGTTGCATATAAAATCACCAGAGAACATAGTTGTTTTTTTAATACAGCTCATGATTCTGCAATCTGGCCATTTGGGGTTGGGCATAGGTGGCCATTTTATGGTTCCCATCTGAATTCACTGTCCATGATCAGTGCCAGCCTGGTTAGACTTGCTCACATTTTTAAAAAATATTTTATTTATTTATTTATTTGACACAGAGAGAGAGAGAGAGGTCACAAGGAGGCAGAGAGGCAGGCAGAGAGAGGGGGAAGCAGAGAGCCTGAGGCGGGGCTGCATCCCAGGACTCTGAGATCATGACCTGAGCCCAAGGCAGAGGCTTAACCCACTGAGCCACCCAGGCGCTCCCATTTCGAGGGCTCTGGTCATCTCTCTGATCCTGTGCCCTCTAATCATCTAGCAGATTAGCCTTGTTTACATATCTCATGTGTGGCAAGGTGTGGCAAGAGATTAAGCCTCAGCATACAAATGCTTTTCAAATCTTGGCTTGGGTCATATTTGCCAGTATCCTATTGGCCATAGCAAATTACAGGGGCGAGCCCCCCTCCCCCTGCATGGGAGGGTGCCGATAGGGAGTGTGCACATGGGAGGGGAATGATACTCAGTTTGCCACACTTGATGACCTAATACTTCCAGATTCAAGGCAAATTCAGTCATTTGTTTGTCCTAAAGATATATTTTGCATATCATGTACCTTCCTTAAAAGGTATAGTAAATTCACGTTTGAATGAACACTAAGGATAATTGAGATCTAGCCTTTGTTCTGCCCTTAAATAGCTGCGTGAAACTTTGGACAGATTGCTAACATTTCTGGAATTTTGTTTCTTTCTCTGTAAAGTGTTGAGTGGGGTCGCCATTGGGCTGTCTGAAGGTTCATTAGTTTATCTGGCAGGTCTTTGTTTTGAAGTTATAGTCAGAGTTTACTACCTCTGTATCCCCCAGTTCTCAGTTTGTGATGCCATGGTCTCACCAGTAGTGGTATTTGATGCATAGGAGTTCACTCCCACAGGGGGAATAGCACATAAAGTTTTACAGTTCTGTGCCACTGGGGCCACTGGATGGCTCAGTTGGTTAAGGGTCTGCCTTTGGCTCAGGTAATGATCCCAGGGTCCTGCAATCAAGCCCCATATTGGGCTCCCTACTCAGGGGGGAGTCTTTTTCTCCCTCTCCCTCTGCTCCTCTCCCTGCTTGTGCACACGCTGTGTGCTCTTTCAAATAAATAAAATCTTAAAAAACACACATAATTCTGTGCCATCAAAATAATCTACTGATCTTAGTTTCTCATCCAGAAGAGGGCACCATTAGACAAGTTTTTTGGTTCTGTTTTTAAAACGTGTTCTTTTAATTTTGCTATGTTGCATGGTGTTCAGTCTTACTGCCAGGATTTAGATTAAAATACTATGATTGTGTCTTACACAAGCTTGTCCTTTAACAATTTTGACAGACTTGTGGCATCTCAAAATTTAAGATAATGGAGCAAGTCACCA
The DNA here is from genome assembly GCF_022355385.1 of Mustela nigripes. NCBI lineage: Eukaryota > Metazoa > Chordata > Mammalia > Carnivora > Mustelidae > Mustela > Mustela nigripes. Next base: position 107,674,481 of record NC_081560.1, read on the forward strand.
TAGTCCTTGTATTAGTTTCTTGGGGCTACTGTAACAAATCACTACAAACTGGGTTATTTCATAAAAATTTATTCTGTCGTGGTTCTGGAGGCCAGAAATCCAAAATCAAGGTATCAGCAGGGCCATGCTCCTTCTGAAAGCTCTAGGGAAGAATCTTTGCTTGCCTCTTTCCTAGCTTCTGATGGTTGCTGGCAATCATCAGCATTCCTTAGCTTGCACGTGGATCACTCCATTTGTTTCCATTACCACATGGCCTTCTTCCCTGCGTGTCTGCCTTTACATGTCCTCCTAATCGCTGGATGTCACTGGATTTAGAGCCCACCCCAATTCAGTATAACTTCACCATAACTTAACTAATTATATATGCAAAAACCTTATTTCCAAATATGGTCGCATTCTGAGGTTCTGGGTGAATGAGGATATGGAGAGATGCTATCCAACCCCATGTAGTCATTTCTAAATGTTCTGTAGGGGAAGATTATTAAGCTCGAAAAGGAATCCCCTGACTTGAAGTTCTAAGGGTATAGTAACCTTAGGAATAGGGTCATGGATCTCTAGCACAGCTGTGCCTTCAACTTACCCCGTGAGGCTAACAAAATCATTTTGGGGTTGGTATGAACCAATTAATAGTCTTAAGGAATTAGATTCTTCACAAATGGAATCATACTTTTAAAGCAGGGTTTTGCTATCTCATCACTGTTGACATTGGAAGCCATACAATGTTCTGCTGTGAGCTATCCTGTGAATTGTAGAATGTGTAGCAGCCACAGCTGGCCTCTTCCTACATGGTGCCAGTAGCACCCTCCCCCAACTTATGACAACCACAATTCTCTTCAGACATTGCCACATGCTCCCTAGCGGCTGAAATGAGTAGATTGCACTCAAAAATGTTCTGTGTTTCGTTTTTTGCTGAGGTTAATATTGCTGTTTCTATGGCATGGTTTCTTTGAAATTAATTTTTACATTATTTTTATTTGCACTTGACTCAATATAAATATAAGATCTTTTGCTCATGACAGTTTTAAGAAACTTACTCTATTAATTAAAATAGTTAATTGTTGATTATCTTGCCTTAGTGAACTTTGTATTCCCATAACCTGTAGCATAACCAGGTTTCCAGCTTCAGCTTGGCCTTAAACACTTTTAGGCAGGTTTTCTGTGTTTCTCTATTCAGGCCCATCTCTTGTTCTACCGAGAGTCCATTTCAATGCTTTTCTAACTCTCCTCAGCCTTTTCCATTTCTCTGACTCTTCTCCCATACTTAGCAGAGGGCTCAGCCTCCTACTTCACAGATAATAGAAGCCATTAGATAGCAGTTCCCTGGACTTAATACCTACACACTTACTGCACTGCAGCTGCTTTTCCTCTTTCGCTCCCTATAAAGTGGGAAGGATTGCTCTTTCTAAAAAGAATCGCTGTCTTTTTTGTTTGTTTGTTTTAAAGATTTCATTTATACATTTAGAGCGTGTGCACATGCAAGCAGAAAGGAGGGGCGGGGGAGGGGAGAAAGAGAGAAAATCTCAAACATTCCCCGCTGAGTGCAGAGCCTGACATGGGGCTCAATCCCACAACCCCAAGATCACGACCTGAGCAGAAGTTAAGGTGGGTGCTTAATGGACTGAGACATCCAGGCACCCCTCTTTGTCCTTGTTTTGAATGCCACAGTCTCTTGCTTCTCTTGAGACTATGTTTTGTTATTCCTCTTGTATATCTTTGACCTCTCTTGTGCTGGCTTCTTCTCACCAGCCATTAATCATATTTAATATACCATTTAAAAAAAACCAAGGTTGGGCTCCAGGGTGGCACATTTGGTTAAGCATCTGACTGAGTTTTGGGTCAGGTCATGACCTCAGGGTTCTGATATGGAATCCCCTGTTGAGCTCCATGTTCTGTGCCAAATCTGCTTGGGTTTCTCCCTCTCCTTCTGACCCTCCCCCCCACTGCAATCTCTCTCTCTCTTTCAAATAAATAAATCTTAAAAAAAAGAAAAGAAAAAGACCAGTCTTTGACTTTGTGTCCCCCTCTGATCTACTACCCCTTTTGTTTGTTCCTGTTTATAACTAAACTACCTGAAAAGTTGTCTGCCTTTGCCGTTGTCTATCATAATTTTTCTCTCTCTACTCCCTTTTTATTTCCTACTTACTTCATTTGCCAAGGAAACACAGATTTACCGTACTCTAGGCCATTATATACAAACGAAGAATGTTCCAGAGTAGCTGTTATTCTACAAGCATCTCAGTTCAACGTGCCCACAGCCTTGCTTGTCTTCTCCAAAGCTTATTCTTTCTCTTTTACCCCCTGTTTCTGCCACTGGTAAAAATGTCCTACCATAATACATTCAGCTTCAGAGCAAAAATATATCAGATCCAAACAGTTGCCAATATTTACCTCAAATCTCTTTTTTTCTCAAACCCGACTACTTGTCTCCATTCTTCTCTGCAGCTACTGCTAGTGGAGACCCCCCTTTCTTGTCTGGGTTTCTGCAATAACTTTTTTTTTGTCCACATTTTATTTATTTATTTGACAGAGAGAGACACAGCGAGAGAGGGAACACAAGCAGAGGGAGTGGGAGAGGGAGAAACAGGCTTCCCACCGAGCAGGGAACCGGATGCGGGGCTCGATCCCAGGACCCTGGGATCATGACTTGATCTGAAGGCAGATACCCAATGACCGAGCCACCCAGGCGCCCCTACAGGAACTTCCTATCTGAGTATTTCTGCTCCCTGTCCATATCCTAAGATGATCCTTTGGGAAAATAGAACAGATTGTGACACTTTCTTCTTAGTGCCTAAGAAGTGCCTTCTAGTGCCAGAACTCCATGACATGGTGTGTGAGGTTTTATGTATTCTGCCTTTTGATTGGTGGTGTTTCTGAGAGTTTGCCCTGGAAGGGTTCTTCCCTGGGTGACCTCCTTTTCCCTATGCTCTTAATTCTTTGCTAAGATATGGACGTACTTACTCACAGGTGTGATGTGTGCTCTTTCTGCCACCGTGTACCCCTCTCCAGAGTCCCCTCAGCCTCGCTGCTCCCCTTCTGTAGCTGTAGGCCTCTGCTTATCCACCTTTTCTTCCAGGGAGTTTTCCCTGCTCCTTGGATGGTTTTGGTTTCCCTTCTGTGTGGTCTGTAGCAACTGCTCTGTTCTTTTCATGTCACAGTATACATGTAACTACTTATTTAACTCTCTGGCTTCTTGTGTGACACTGTGTCCTTGGTGAAGTCTTAGAGTGTATTTTAACGTCTTGTCATTCTGGCTCCAGTGCCTAGCATGTTGTAAATACTCAACATATAATTATTGCATTAATAAATGCGTAATGATTGTCTCCTTTTAAATAAATGTTACTGAAAGTAGTTAACTTTGGGGCACCTGGGTGGCTTGGTCAGTTGAGTGTCTGACTCGCTCAGGTCAAGATCTCACTGGTGGTGAGATTGAGCTCTGTGTGGGGCTCTGAGCTCAGTGGGGAGTCTGCTTGAGCTTCTCTCCCTCTTCCCTTCCCCTGGCATGCTCTTTCTCTCTCTCTCTCAAATAAATAAATCTTTTTTAGAAAAGGTAACTTTGGACTAAAAACTATTACCTTCCTCTTTTTTGAAAGATTTTATTTCTTTGTTAGAGGCGGGGGGAGAGTGAGTGTGAGAGAGAACATGTGAGTGAACACCAGCAGGAGGAGGGGCAGAGGGGAAAAGAGAAGCAGATTACCCGTCAAGCAGAGAGCCGGACTCGGGGCTCAGTCCCAGGACCCCAAGATCATGAACTGAAGGCAGACGCTTCACTAACTGAGCCATCCAGATGCCCCCGTGGTTAACTCTTTCATGGTGAATTTTTAAAATGGTTTGCCTCCTTTAATACTTCTATTTTCTAATTTTATTTCAGAAAAGATCTAGGTCATGCTCAAATGATGGTTGATGAGCTCTTTTCCTCCTGTTCTGATTTGGATTCTGATTGTGAACTAGACAGAGCTGTTACACAAATCAGTGTGGATCTGGTGGATGACTACCCAGCGTCTGACCCACGGTGGGCTGAGTCTGTGCCTGAGGGTAAGAACTTCTACTTTTCATACTATGCAGTTATATGATTTGAGCATATTATGGTTCTTTATTAAAGCATTTCTTTTTTTTAAAGATTTTATTTATTTATTTATTTGACAGATCACAAGTAGGTAGAGAGGCAGGCAGAGAGAGAGGAAGGGAAGCAAGTTCCCCGCTGAGCAGAGAGCCCGATATAGGGCTCGATCCCAGGACCCTGGAATCATGACCTGAGCCGAAGGCAGAGGCGCCCCATTAAAGCATTTCTTGAAGCATTTTTTTTTAGTTTTTGAAGCAATTATTAGTTTACTTTTTTTAAAAGGTTATAACTTACCTTATAGTAGATTTTGAAAAAGGCTCAGAACATATCTACGTGATAAAAACTGAAGGACTGTTGGAGCAAATCCTGCTTGTTATATGTGAAGCAGATTAATTAGCCCTACTTAGCTTTCTTACCATTTAATTTCTAAAGGGAAATTGGTGGCATGGATAAGCATTTGGCACCTACTTATTAGCTCCCAAATTAAATGATAATTTTGGCATAATCATTGTATTTGCCTAATAAAATTTATAAATTTCCCAATGAGCAGCAATGAGCTAATCTCAGCATATAGAAGTGAGCATATCATGTCTCTGCTCTGTGCTTTCCTTTCTGCCCTGGGTGACTGTCCTTACACTTCCACCGCAGCATCATAGGCACTCAGCTTTCCCAGGTACCAGCAAACTGTCTGCAGTGTCCATTTCTCCCTCTGATTTGCTACTTAGCAAGTTTGCTAAGCCTCATTAGAGGGTTAAGAAGGAAACATCAGTGCTTACCTTTTTTCTTTGACTTCATTTTGAGCTGGCAAGCCTAGAATGATATAAATGATTAATAATAACAGGTTTTGTGTTTTGAATAAATATGGTATGAATTGTGTCAAACTACCAAAATTTTCATCTAAATTTTTTAAAATCTTGGGTAATACTACAAATAGTTCCATGAAAAGGTTGGTAGTTTCCTTTGGTGTATAGATATTTTTTAAGTTTTTAATTTAATAGCAGTAATTATTGTAAAGCCAGTACATTATGTGTTTAAATTTTGTTCTTGTGTTTCAACAGAAGCACCTGGGTTTAGCAATACATCACTGATTATTCTTCACCAGCTGGAAGACAAGATGAAGGCCCATTCTTTCCTTATGGACTTTATTCACCAAGTAAGCATCCTACTTGCTGTGAACAAGAATGGCCATGACACCCGACTTTACTGTGTCTTTTGTCACTCTCTCCAGGACAGTGGGAGATCCTTTCTTATTCTGAGGTGTTTTGTGGGGTTGGACAGCACTAGTGTTTTCCAGTTTCTTTGCTGTCTTGAAAGTAAATAAGTCCAGGGATGTTGGGGGATGGGGAGCTATTCAAGTATAAAGGCTGCATGGAAAACAGGCTGAAAAGAAGAAAAACAGTGTATTTCCACAGAAATGCTTCAACTTTCTTTTAAGATTCTATAATACCTGTGTGGTTTTATGTAAACTTAGGTTTTCATGAATTGCTTTGTATTATTGAAAAGATCGTGAAGAATAGTAAGGCAATGACAATGATTTTGATGATTTTGATTTTTGGGTTATAATTTTGATTCTAATGGAATCAAAGTTTATGTTTGTTTGTTTGTTTTTCTTTTAATGGAGTACCCCCATTTATATTGGGCCTAAAATTATTATTTTTTTTTTTTTTTAAATTTTTTTATTTTTTTAAAGATTTTATTTATTTATTTGACAGACAGAGATCACAAGTAGGCAGAGAGGCAGGCAGAGAGAGAGTGAGAGAGGGAAGCAGGCTCCCTGCTGAGCAGAGAGCCCGATGCGGGACTCGATCCCAGGACCCTGAGATCATGACCTGAGCTGAAGGCAGCGGCTTAACCCACTGAGCCACCCAGTTGCCCCAATTGGGCCTAAAATTAGAATATGTTTTTGCAGCTAGACAGAATTGTTACACAGTATCACTTAGCAAATGATACTGAAGGACTGTTGGAACAAATCCTGCTTGTTCTATGTGAAGCCAATTAATTAGCCCTTGTTGATCAGTAGTGGCTCCCAAGCATATTATATAACCAAATGAACACATTTAATCCCACTTTTGCTTATTTTTTCCAAAATTGGTAATGCCTTCATGTTAAAAAGATTATGATGCTGTCTAATAGAACTTTCTGTGGTGATGAGAATGTTCTATATCTGTGTTACTCAGTAGCCACTAGTTACAGGCAGCTGCTGGGCACTTAAAATGTGGGTGGTACAACTGAGGAACTGTATTTGTTTTTAATTTATTTTAATTAAATTTAAATCATCACTTTGGTGGATTGTGGCCACCTTATTGAACAGATCAATTCTAGATGATTCCAGAATGTTTGTAATGTATTGTTTGGCTCCTGTCTACTTTTATTGTCTTGGCAAGGGCACTCCAATCATTCAAGTCTCTCTCCTTTCTTTTTAAAGTCGTTTAGATAGACTACAGACTAATAGAGGGGGGAGGTGACAGATTTGTTCTGATGTAATTGTTTATTTAGTCAGGTATATCAGTTAACTATTAATACCTAACAAACCATCCCAAAATGTGGATTAAAACAATTCTTTCGGGTACCTGGGCAGTTTTTCTATGGATTTCAGCTGGACTACTCTTTGAACTGCATTTAGGGTGGGCTGAGCTGGAAGGTCCCCAAGCATCTCTCGCCTGACATTGGATGTCAGTCTGTCAGCTGGGCCACATGGTTCTTCTCTCCTACTTAGTCTGTAATTCTCCTTTAGTTGAACTGGCTTTCTGTGGTTTCAGGACAGCCCTCCATGGGGATGAACTTAGAAGCTGTAGTCTTCCTCAGGTCTTACCCTACTTGTCACAAAATGTCACTTCCACCAAAGTGACATTGGTCAAAGCAAGTCACCGGCCAGTCCAGATGAAAAGGATTGGGAAATGGATTCTACCTCTTGATGGGAGGAGGCCCAAAGTCATGTGGCAGGAGGGTTGTGTCGTATATACTGGGATGGAAGGAGTTCATGCCTTACTATGGGACACCGAGGAGACACTAATTTATCAGAGGGGGAGAGAGCCATGGGTAGGAGCAGTTGCTGTATCTCTTGGCACAGCCTTCCTGGAAACCCTGCTGGAGTCATTCAGCTCTTGGAAACCGTGTCCACTGCCAGGTAATACCTAGCTGGATCAAAATCCCCATTATGGCTATGCCTTTATGTTTGAATTATTTTTAATATTTCAGAGCATATTATGAATTGTTAATTATTATTAGCATAAATGATTGTATAACCAGATACTTGTATCTAAGGAAATACTTTTTTTTTTTTTAAGGATTTTATTTATTTATTTGTTGGAGAGAGAAAGAGCATGAGGAGGGGGCGCAGCAGGCTAAAGGAGAGGCAGGCTTCTCGCTGAGCAAGGAGCCCGATGTGGGACTCGATCCCAGGACCTTGGGATCATGACCTGAGCTGAAGGCAGACACTTAACTGACTGAGCCACTCAGGTGTTCCTGAGGAAATACTTCTGAATATGAGGTTCTCCTCCTCAAGCCAGACTCTGTGCCAACAAGGCCATATCTCATGCTAAAGAGAATGAGAATTAATATCAAGGCCTCAGGACAGTACGTCTGCCTCCAGTTTTCAGGCACTGAGGGAAGCATATGTCTTCACACATAGTTTGGAGAAGCTTAGAAGCAGGAAGTTACTGTGCTCCTGTTTGTTATGTGGCTTGAGTGATGCTAATATGTAGACATCACTTCACTGGCAGTGCTGCCGTGACGTGCTGAGGTAAGTAAAAGGAGGCAGGCAAAATTCCCTCGGGTAAAAACTGCATTTACAGTATTTGTGGGGGAACCAGGAAGATAATTCAAATCTGAAATGACTATGCAACTCTTTTTTTTTTTGGACTATGCAACTCTTACTTTAAAATAACCAGGTAAATAGGTTGAATAAATTAAGACAGGTTGATTCAGTGACCTATTCCATGGTCATTAAAAATAATGTAAAAAAAAAAAAAGAGTTAATGTGGAAAAAAATAAGGTACAGACAATATAGTGTGACTCCTTTGTGTTAAAAAAAAAAAAAATGGATTGAACGCGGGGCCAGATCTTTGGATTGCTGTCTTCTTCTCAACCCGAGCCAGGCCTACACGCAAGCAACCATGTCTAAGGGACCTGCAGTTGGCATTGATCTTGGCACCACCTACTCCTGCGTGGGTGTCTTCCAGCACGGGAAAGTGGAAATAATTGCCAATGATCAGGGAAACCGGACCACCCCAAGTTATGTCGCCTTCACGGACACCGAACGATTGATCGGTGATGCTGCCAAGAACCAAGTTGCGATGAACCCCACCAACACAGTTTTTGATGCCAAACGCCTGATTGGACGGAGATTTGATGATGCTGTTGTCCAGTCTGATATGAAGCATTGGCCTTTCATGGTGGTGAATGATGCTGGCAGGCCCAAGGTCCAAGTAGAATACAAGGGAGAGACAAAAAGCTTTTATCCAGAGGAGGTGTCTTCTATGGTTTTGACAAAAATGAAGGAAATCGCAGAGGCTTATCTTGGGAAGACTGTTACCAATGCAGTTGTCACAGTACCTGCATACTTCAATGATTCTCAGCGTCAGGCTACCAAAGATGCTGGAACTATTGCTGGTCTCAATGTACTTAGAATCATCAATGAACCAACTGCTGCTGCTATTGCTTATGGCTTAGACAAAAAAGTTGGAGCTGAAAGGAATGTGCTGATCTTTGACTTAGGAGGTGGCACTTTTGATGTGTCAATCCTTACTATTAAAGATGGGATCTTTGAGGTTAAGTCCACAGCTGGAGACACCCACTTAGGTGGAGAAGACTTTGACAACCGAATGGTCAACCATTTTATTGCAGAGTTCAAGCGCAAACATAAGAAAGATATCAGTGAAAACAAGAGGGCAGTTCGTCGTCTCCGTACTGCTTGTGAACGTGCTAAGCGTACACTTTCTTCCAGCACCCAGACCAGTATTGAGATTGATTCTCTGTATGAAGGAATAGACTTCTATACCTCTATCACTCGTGCCCGGTTTGAAGAATTAAATGCTGACCTGTTCCGTGGCACCCTGGACCCTGTAGAGAAAGCTCTTCGGGATGCCAAGTTAGACAAGTCTCAGATCCATGATATTGTTCTGGTGGGTGGTTCTACCCGTATCCCCAAGATTCAGAAACTTCTCAAAGATTTCTTCAATGGAAAAGAACTGAATAAGAGCATCAACCCTGATGAAGCTGTTGCTTATGGTGCAACCATCCTTTCTGGAAACAAATCTGAAAATGTTCAAGATTTGCTGCTGTTGGATGTCACTCCACTTTCTCTTGGTATTGAAACTGCTGGAGGAGTCATGACTGTTCTTATCAAGCGTAATACTACCATTCCTACCAAACAGACACAGACCTTCACTACCTACTCCGACAACCAGCCTGGTGTGCTTATTCAGGTGTATGAAGGTGAGCGTGCCATGACCAAGGACAACAATCTACTTGGAAAGTTTGAACTCACAGGCATACCTCCTGCTCCTCGTGGTGTCCCTCAGATTGAGGTCACTTTCGATATTGATGCTAATGGTATCCTCAATGTCTCTGCCGTGGATAAGAGCACAGGAAAAGAGAACAAGATTACCATCACTAATGATAAGGGCCGCTTGAGCAAGGAAGATATTGAGCGCATGGTCCAGGAAGCTGAAAAGTACAAAGCTGAAGATGAGAAACAGCGGGACAAGGTGTCTTCCAAGAATTCACTGGAGTCTTATGCATTCAACATGAAAGCAACTGTTGAAGATGAAAAACTTCAGGGCAAGATAAATGATAAAGACAAACAGAAGATTCTTGACAAGTGCAATGATATCATAACTGGCTTGATAAGAACCAGACTGCAGAGAAGGAAGAATTTGAACACCAGCAGAAAGAGTTGGAGAAAGTCTGCAACTCCATCATCACCAAGCTGTACCAGAGTGCAGGGGGCATGCCAGGAGGAATGCCTGGAGGCTTCCCTGGTGGTGGAGCTCCTCCCTCTGGTGGTGCCTCCTCTGGGCCCACCATTGAAGAGGTTGACTAAACCAATCTGAGAATAAATAGGTTGAGCATTGTTCCACATACAATATTCAAAGGACCCAAATTTGTAGCAAATTCCATGGCAGTTATAATGTTGAGCTGCTATAGCAAAAAAACTGGGCATTCTTGATACTTGAATATGGAATATGTGCACAGGGAAAGGAAATAAACATTGCACTTTATAAGCACTGTATTGTTAAGTGGAAAATGCAATGTCTTAAATAAAACTGTATTTAAAATTGGCACCATAAAAAAAAAAAATGCCTCCTAGCATATGAATGCCACAAAAGCAGATAAAGATAGGGAAACTTAATTGTAACTCCAGTAGGGAATGGGCTGGGGACTCTTACCTCTCCATACTATTAAGTTTTCTAACCATGTGCAAGCCTGGCTCTCCGCTTTTGCCAGGGACAGTGTGGTGGAAAGATTTCCAGAATGGTGACCTACTGCAGCGTGGGTCAGTTCTCCCTTTTTCTTGTGTTCTATGAGGGAAAAAGATGACTCTTTGCAGACTGCCCTAGCTAGGTAACCTGTGTTGTAGCTTTCAGAGTTGTGAAAGTTTACAACTCATACCCCAGCACAGACAGCTAGCACTGGGAAAGGCTATGTGGTTTTTCCCATGTTTCTTCTTTTCTAGGGTGTTGCTTTACTATTGAAGGAATTAAGAAAGCAGATCTTGCACTTGTGCAGACAAGAATCATGCCTGTCTTTTGCAAAGGTAGTAGGTACATTGAGCTTTAGGAGTGTCACAGAGGTCTAGCCCCCTCTGTGTGAGGACTCTGTTTGAACACTGAGCAGGTGCCCCCTCAGCACCCCTATGCCAGCATTAGTCAGGGCAGGCTCGGACTCAGTGCCTGAGTCACTCCTGGCTGCTAGGCCTAGGCGTTCAAATCCGGCCTTGCACATCCTGGTTCAGTCTTCCCGTTCATAGAAACCTTGTTGATACCCCCAACTCACGGATGGTTGTTGTTTTACAGAGTAGAATTCATCAGGTTTAAGTCCTCCTGCTCTGACTACAGATTGACTTATGGGTCATGAGTCTAGACCCTCACTGCATCCATGGTCCTTTAGGGGTCTGGCTTGAGGAAAGAAGACTTTAAAGGGACCAGTGTGAGTGAAATAGTGCCGGGAGTCTGACAGGGTTCCAGTTCTCTTTGCACCATGGGGAATCCAAGGTGGCAGACCAAGTTCAACTGAGGGCTCTGGTGTCCACATTATGCCTCACAAGCCCTGCACTGTTGGTTGAGCCCCAAAGGGAGTGTGTTGGGAAGAGATGCCTTTGTGAAACGTTTTGTACTGTTCTCTTTCATGGGTCAGAGCTTCACAGCCTCTTTCCTGGCTTTGTTGTTCACTAGGGGTGGCAGAGGATGTTCCCGAGAGCGTTGAGGTCTGACCTACCGTATTATCCTTCATTCTGGCCCCAGTTTATCAGACCCACTCTCTGTTTGGTTGTATTCCGTGAACGAAGGGCTCACGTGTGCTGTCCTCTTAGTTGATAGTCTTTATCTGTAATGGCTGTAGATGCTCCAAAGTCAGGGTGCAGCTTTTCTTTGAGCAGTTTAAGTAGTGACTTCAGCAAAGTGACAAGAAATGGCTTTCCAGCCGAGAGGTCATGTTTATCCTCTTACTGGCCAGATTCTCTGCTCACAATAGTGTCAGTGAGAGGTGCTGCTGGGCATGGCACCCTGGGCACACAGCATTTTCATGTCAGGTCACAGTGTAGAAACAGTCTTCTTAGGATGCCAGGGTGGCTTAGTTGGTTAAGTGTCCCCCTGCTTTTGGGTCATGGTCCCAGGTTCCTGGAATAAAGCCCCACGTTGGGTTCTCTGCTCGGCAGGGAAGCCTGCTTCTCCCTCTCCCTCTGCTTGCATTCCCCTGCTTGTGCTCTCTCTCACTCTGTCAGATAAATAAAATCTCGGAAAGAACAGTCTTCTCTCATTTAGAAAAAATGAGCTTTTTTGCACAGAGAAAAAGGAAAAAGACCTACAGTGTCAACTTTTGTCTTTTGTGTTCAGCTGCCTGATGTTGCAGTGTTTGTTCTTGACATGCATACGTAAACCAGACTTCCAAGACACAAGTTGTTTTGCCTTTTCACTACAATTACCACTTGTTCCTTCTGTCTTGACTGCTGATGTTCCTCAGGGATTCAGATGTCTCTTATACAGAAAGAGTGGCTCCTGTGGCTTGCCATTACACACTGTAGGGCTCTCTTTATACTTAAAAAAAAGAAGAGGGAGAGGACTGTCACTAACCTCATGGGGGATTTGCAGAAAACCGTTTTTAGCCCTTTTAGCAAAAGGTAGATTTCCCATTGTTTCTTTGAGCTCGTTGTAATAAAAGAAATCTAATTTCAGGGAAAGAAAACGTTTTCTAACCATTTGTGTTTTTTGCCCATTTAAGTAGGACTTCTGGGGATTTGGAGCACTGTTTATTTTTGTTTTTTTTTTTTGTATTTTATTTAAAATAAACCTCAGCATACAAAAATCAAGTTACTCAGTAATAAAATTTGGAAGAGTATTCAGTGTTTAGATATGTCTCTTGGCTTCTTCCTGGTTGGGATGTTAATGCTTTATCAGATGAGAAAGCTTAGAAGAACTCCCAGAACCTAGTAGTAACACAACAGAAGTGGGCATCAGGTCAATCAGAGGTAGTAGGGCAAAGGATTAGAGATGCCCCCCACCTTTCCCATGGCTTTTAGTTTCTATGGAAATTAGTCACTAAAGATGGAGACTGCTGAGTTTCTAGTTCACAGAGATCTAGAACCTTGAGGAGTTAGGTAGAAAAGAGCAATTTTATGCTTTTGATAACCAGAATAAATGAGAAATAAGATAGAGTAGTGGAATAACCTTAATCTCAGAAAAGGAACATCTGTACTTTATTATGGTTGCTCATGCCTCTGGCTGAAGAGAGAGAGAGAGAGTGTGTGTGTGTGTGTGTGTGTGTGTGTTTAAAACAGTGGAAAGGAGAAGATAGCTGAGGTACTTTGTTGGGGACAGCTTAGGTCAGTGGCTCTATACCCATTGTGCTGCTGGTGGAGATAAGCCTGCATTATATTGTGTGTTGTTACTATAAATGCTTTCTAAGAACATGTGTTTGTTTTTCACCAGGTTGGCTTATTTGGACGTCTTCATACTTTTGCAGTCAGAGGGATGCCCATGGCAACTCGACTATTGCTCTGCGAGCACGCTGAAAAGTTATCAGCCGCCATTGTTCTCAAGAACTACCACTCGAGGCTCTCTGATCTGGTGAACACAGCAATAATGATTGCTTTAAACAAGAGGGACTGTGAAATCCCATCCAACCTGACTCCCGCAGATGTCTTTTTTAGAGAAGTAAGAGGAGTTTTTTGCTTTTAATGTGGCTTCTTAGAGCTCTGCCATTTGCTGATCATGCCTCAAACATAAGGGAGAAGATTGAGGACAAAAATATCTTTTTGAAATTTTAAATAGGACTCCATATTTATTTATTACATTCCCTATAAATTAGAGCTTGCAAAATTGACTGTTTTCTACTGTCTGCTGGATGTTTTCCTTTTGCCTCTCCAAATCCACTCTTGATGCCCCAGAGGGCAACTTGTCAGTGGGTTTCTGTGCCTTCCTGTTGTCTTTGATAACAGTGAGGCACCATCAGGTTGGGAGTGCTTATCTATTAATACTTGTTCTTTTATTCCCCCAGCTTCATTCCTTCCCTGCTTCCACTGCAGTTGGCTGTGCCTTCTGTCAGAGGCTGCGGCTTCTTACTGGCTGCTCTCCACGTGTCCTGTAACTCCTTCCGCCCAGGGCCTCTTCATCCCTGGGCTTAATAGGGGCTGCCTGTTGCTAGCCCTGGACGCAGCACCTTCCTTTAGATCCTCTGACCCTTGCTAGCACCACCATCAGCTGTCCCTTCACTAAACTCAGCTCAGCTACCTTGGATCCTACTATCTACCTTGCTTTTAAACTCAGATTTATTTTCAAAGGAAAAGAAAACCCTGCTGTGAACTTCTGAGGGAGAACAGATTAAGACGTTGGTCAGCTGGTGCCGCTGACCATTGTGATAATAGTATACAGCTTTTATTCTTGTGCGACTTTACAACCTCATGAAGGGGCAGGGGAAACTTTACGCTCTCCCTATAAAGATGGTGACACTAATGGTTTGAGCTCTTCTCGCAGCTCTGCAATTTGAAATTGGTTTTTTTAGCTGTGAGGAACTTTAATTCTATTTAAATTCTATTTGGTGAATCTCATTTTTATTTCCTCCCTGTTACATTCTAGCTATAATCTAGCAGGCTATGCCAGAAGTCTTTTTTTCTTCTTGATACAGTTGACCCTTGAACAATATGCGAACCCCCTTGCACAGTGGAAAATCTGTGTGTAACTTCAAAAACTTAACTACTAATAGCTTACTGTTGACCAGAAGCTTTATCAATAGTCAAATTAACACACATTTTTTATATGTTATATACAGTATTATATACTCATTCTTAAAATAAAGGAAATGTTAAAATTTACATAAGGAAGAGAAAATAAATTCACAGTATTGAATTCATATACTGTAGGTATGGAAAAAAAAATTGTGCATCAGTGGACCTATGCAGTTTAAATCTGTCTTATTTAAGGTTCAGCTATGTTTCATGTACTGTAACTTAAAGATAATTTAAGATGCTGAAATAGGATCAGGTTTTCTGTTGATTCCATAAATGCATTTAGTTCTAAGAATGCCTTGTTCTTGTATATTTGGGTTAGTTTTTTCCTAAGGAAAAGGCAAAGCACTTTTTTGTTAAATTTTTTTATTTTTCAAATGTAGGAAATATCCCCAAAATCTGAGTGAAAGAAAAACAGTTCACCTCAAATTTCATGATCTAAACAGTCTGAAAGGAATGTATGCAGAGCCCGCACTCCCCTACCCCCAGTCAAGCTTACAGACTAAACTTACAGGTGTCTGCATTCGGCCCTAACTCTTTGTTGTGGAGGTAGGGGAGGAGAGTGATGGTGTCAGAAATAGAAGTGGGCAAAGAAGGGCTACAGAGAAGGTCACCTACAAGTTGGATAAGAATACTATTTGGGAGGAAGAGGTTATCTGATGTCAGAGCTGTTGGAAGAGGTGGGGACTATCCCAAAAACCCTGCAGGAGGACCGTTGTCCAAGTTAATTGTTGGGTGTGTCAGGTGTCAGGGTCAGTCCAGGTAAAGGTGAAAATGTCTTGGGATTCTGGGGAGTTGGGAACAGTGAAGAATGCATCCTAGGGTCTAAGACAGTGAAGTACATGGTGGAGGGTGGAATGGTGGGGAAGAGGGTGTATGGACTGAGGACAGTGGGGCGGATAGTGGTAACTGCGTCACTGGTCATTCTGAAACCCTGAACAAGTCTAGAAGAGCCGTCTATCCTGTTGGCTGGAAGGACTGGAGCACTGTGAGAAGAGTTAGTAGGTTTTCGTATATTTAAGGAAAGGTATTTGGAAACGAGGGGTTGTAAGTCTCTCAAGGCCTCACGTTTGAGAGGCTATTGGGGTTTGAAGGGAAGAAGGTAGGAGGATCCTTAAGGTATATAGATTCCTTTCACAAACTGATGTAACTTTCGTGTTCTTTTTTGGTCTTTGTTCATACATAATTTTACATGGCAAAGCAAAATTTTTAAGAAGTTATTAACAAATTCTTTGAAGGAATTGAGTAAGAGCCTGGTTCCATTTTCTGTTTTTGGATCCAAGTGGAAAGCATACTAGTTAATTCATTATACCTGCATTTTCCAGTTAACGGGGGTGAAGGAGGGAGGAAGAATCTGGAAATTACCAGTTGGATCTATAATTCATGAGTAATACCTTAGGAATATGTGATTGGTTCTTCAAAAGAACGCTCCATATGGAAAATGGTAATGTTTAAGACTCTGTGTCACCATTTAAAAAAAAAATTTTTTTTTATTTAAAGATTTTTATTTATTTATTTGACAGAGATCACAAGTAGGCAGAGAGGCAGGCAGAGAGAGAGGAATAAGCAGGCTCCCTGCTAAGCAGAGAGCCCAATGCGGGGCTCCATCCCAGGACTCTGGATGACCCGAGCCGAAGGCAGAGGCACCCAGGCACCCCGATGTCACCATTTATCTTAATTCTTCATGATGTTTACTGGTCTTGTTTCCTTTGGGGTGTAGTTTTGAATCCTAGGGTTCCATAGAGTTAATTGCTTAAGGGACAGCCTGTCGGGTCCCCGTAGGAATAGTGTTTGAAATCACTGAGTGTGCACTGAGTATTCACTCGTGGTGAAGGTGTTTAGCAAGTATTTTGACATTTTATTTGCTTTTATGTATACTTTTAAAGATTTTATTTATTTATTTATTTGTCAGAGAGAGAGAGCACAATCAGGAGGAGCAGCAGAGGCAGAAGGAGAAGCAGACTTCCCACTGAGCAAGCAGCCCGAATTGGGGCTTGATCCCAGGACCTTGGGATCATGACCTGAGCCAAGGGCAGACACTAACCGGCTGAGCCATGAGGCATCCCTGCTTTTTTATCTTCTGCTTTTTTATGTCATACATGCTTTCTTACTATTTTCACATTAACAGTATTAAGAACTTCTGGCATTTAATCTTACAAATTTAATGAGCCAAAAGTCTCTTGCTGGGTCTGTTAGGATGCCTTTGACTAACACCTGAAATAGAAAAGGAAGAACAGGGTTTAAAAGATGATTTTGGGGGGTCACATTTTGCATGTTTCGTTCCCTCATCTAGTTTGTAAGCTTAAGGGCAGCAAACCTCACTTGTTATTTCTGTGCGTGCTCAATGCTATACAGACTCTTAATGTATTAAGTAAATATTCACTTAATAAAGGGGGGAAGTTTGGGGTGCCTGGGTGGCTCAGTGGGTTATGTGTCTGCCTTCGGCCCAGGTCATGATCTTAGGGTACTGGGATTGAGCCCCGTAGTAGGCTCTCTGCTCAGCAGGGAAGCTGCTTCCCCACCTCTCTCTCTGCCTGCCTCTCTACCTACTTGTGATCTCTCTGTCAAATAATAAATAAAATCTTTTATAAGTAAATAAAATAAAGGCAGGGAGTTTCACTGTGGGCCAAAACCGGAAAACAGGTGTTTCAGTGCTTAAAGAACATTTTGGCTTCATTATCTTCATGTGTTAATAATGACAAAAAAAATTAGAAAAGAAGTTACATACATTTGACTCTTGAACAATGTGGAGGCTTAAGGGTGCTAACCCCCCACACAAAGTGTTTTAAAAAATCATAAAGGAGAAATTTACTGTACTGTATTGAAAAAATCCATGTCTAAGTGGACTCATGCAGTTCAAACCTTTTGCTCAATGATCCCTTGAACATTATTTTCTCTTTCTACTTTCTTTAAATTTATTTTCACCATCCGCTGTTTTATTCTGGCTAATTAGCTAAGGATATTCCTTGATGAGAAAAGCCCCTTGAGTAGATTCTGGGTAGTTGTAATTACTACGCATTGCCATAATTTTTGTTTTAAGTATTGCCTTCTCTGTACTTCCCCAGGTGTCCCAGGTAGACACTGTCTGTGAGTGCTTGCTAGAGCATGAGGAGCAGGTCTTAAAGGATACATCATTGGAATCCATTGAATGGGCTGAGGTGGTCATCAATGTGAACAGTATTCTTAAGGTATAAAACTCCTGTGAAGATTTCAGCAAATCAAAGATCAGAGTGTGGATAGAAGAGAAAGCGGCTTCCGTATTCCTACTCTGTATTGCCAGTAATTTATAAGTGTTTAGCATTTAATTCCAAAAATTTAGAAAAATACCAGTCATTTTATTAATCAGCCAGACATTTTGAATGTTTGCCTTGTGTATTAATTTCTATGTTCCTGTTCGTGTTTGGTAAAACAAACCTTTTATTTGGAGAAGGATGGATATATCATTACAAATGTATAAATATTAAACTAACTATTTAAATAAATCACTCAAAACCTTATTGTTTATATTACGGATTAAAATGTGTTATTTAGTCTTAGCTAATGGTCTTTATAGCAATGGTTTTCCTACTTTGGTTACTATAGTTTTCCAAAATTGAAGTTAAATTTCAAATGTAGAAAGAACCAAAAAGTAATTCGGCAGACCTGTGCTAGTATTTTTTGGTATTAATAGACTTTGATGTTTCAAACTACCTTTAAAAATACTGGGATTCATCACTCTCTGCATATGCTAACACTTTTTTTTTTTTTCCCCAGGACATGCTACAAGCTGCTAGTCATTATCGACAAAATAGAAACTCCTTATATAGAAGAGAAGAACCACCAGAACAAGAACCTGAATATGTTCCTTGGACGGGTGAGATGTCAAGCACTGAGCCCAAATACACTGATTTATTATTAACAGTGATTCAAAATATATTTCTAATGACCTTTTTGGAAGCTCTATTACTCCATTAGTGTAGGTTTATAAGTGAAATGACAAATAAGTGCTGTCTCCAGAATGAGCAGTTCTTGTGAAAATTGCTTTATTCCCTTGAATAATTTATAGATCTCTCCATGATGTATTTCATAGTACTTTCTATGTGTCCACTAGATTTTATTTTTTATGTAATCACTACCCCCAACAAGGGACTTGAATGTATGACCCCAGGATCGAGAGTCGCATGCTCTAGTGACTGAGGCAGCCGGGCAACCCATGTCTATTAGATTTTAGGGCATATAGTTATTCAAAGAAGCACGTCCTGGTTATGGAGGTATTGACTCTATTTATTGTTGAATTAATACAAAAAAGTATGTGGAGCAGCATCAAAGGGGTTTAGAAGGAAGAAGGATCATGTTTACCTGGCTTTGTTGAGGAAGTCTCCCATAGAGAAGATGGGATTTAAGCAGGACAGAGAGGTATCTATCAACTGAAACCCTGTTTGATTTCTCTTTCCAGTAGCAGTGAGGTGATAGGTTTTAGGCAGTTGGCCTTTCTCAGCCAGTGTAGAGCCCTTACTTACCGTATTAATTTGTGTGATTTCACAGCAACAAGTGGTCCTTCAGGCATCCGAACAGTAATAGAACGCCAGCATGGGATTGTCCTGAAAGTGGTTTATCCTCAGGCAGACAGCAACCTCCGAAACATTCTGACAGAGCAGCTGGTGGCACTGATTGATTGCTTCCTGGATGGCTATGTTTCCCAGCTGAAGTCTCTGGACCGATCTGGTGATCAAGAAAGATACAGCAGTCTGGAGATGGAGTACCTCCAGAAGAGATCAGATCTCTTATCTCCACTTCGTAAGTACATGGTATTTAGCGAGGGCCATGGGTCTTCGAATTTGCGGAACGGATGAAGGAGTCAAATCATTAATGCAACGTGTTCAGTGTACTATCATTCAGCCAGCCATAACCAAGGACTTACTGCATGTATGTACATCTTCCTGTGTTCATTTGTTCAGCCTTGTTTTCAAAACTTCCTAGGTACAAGTGCCATGCTGAAGAGGATTTGAAAAGGTAAATTAGCAACAAATGGAGACTGTCCTCCAAGCTTGTCATCCGAGACCTTTACACAAATAACTAGTCTGCCCAGTAGAGCACGATGAGGGCTGTTAAAGGGTGCAGCTAGGAGAGTGTGGCTGTTCAGCAAAGGACACGTTCTTTCCATAGCTAAGATGAGGAAGAGGGGCTTGTACACACAGGAAGGGCATAGCCTCCTAGGTAGGTAGGAACAAGCAGTGGATTAAATTTGTGTCTTTAATGAATTTATGTGGATTATGAAACTGAATGCCTGGAAAGGTTTCTATTCCTTTAATAGGTTTCTCTTAAACTGGAAAGGTTTCTATTCCATTAATTGTTTTTAGAGTATGGTGTGAGTTAAAGGTAAAATTTCAAGTAATATTTTTTTCATCACATATTAAGTTTTCACTAACAGGATTTTTTTTTTCCATCTGTTCTCATTTTTACAGTCACACTAGGCCAGTACCCGTGGGCTGCTTCATTAGCAGAAAAGTACTGTGACTTTGATATCTTAGTACAGATGTGTGAGCAGACCGACAACCAGACCAGACTCCAGCGCTACATGACCCAGTTTGCTGATCAGGTAATGAACACCGAGGACATAGGCAGTAGATCGTGTAGTTGGTTTTACCATTTCAAATGTTCCGTTTTTAGGAAGATGCTGTTAACTTAGATACTGATTTGTACATTATGTTTCTTTGTAAGTTGGCAGACAATTCCAAATATTACTGAAAGATTCTTTGACCTTTGAACAAAGTGTTAAAACTCTCAGTTCTATTCTGGTATTTCTAGTTACAATCAAAAGTACTTGGGTAGACAGATATTGGGAGAGTTTTAAAACTTTGAAAAAATTTCATGGGAGCACAGGATCCTACAACTTTTGGAGAGCTCAGCTTATTTTGATTGACATAATGCTTATTTTTTTTAAAGTTCTCATTATAACAATCTTTAGGTGAATTTTAGTTGCTCCTTAAAGCCACTTTATTCAGTCAGTTGATATTCATGTAAAACCGATTTTTTTCCTACTATAAAAGTGACATTGTATAACATTCAGAAAACGTTTATAAAATAGAAAATTTTTAAATCACTCACAATTTCACCACCCAGACAGAACCCTTTTTAACATTTGGTTTGTATTGTTCTAGTCTCCATACTCTGTAATATTGCAGACAAACATGTTTCGCCAATTGCTTGTTTCCCTTAATACATTATTGATATTTGTGCTTTTCATTAACTGTTTCAGAACCATGTTTTTGATGGTGTTAATGGTATATAATAAACTGGGCATAACTTACCGTATTTGACTAGGGCCTAGTAAATACTTTTGCGCCCATCATGATTTTTTTTCTTTTTGTGGACTCTAATCCCGTGTTGACATTTTCCATTCATTTTTGCATTAATTTACTTTCTTTAATATGTTTAGTAGTTATTTAAAAATCCTTTCGTGCTACCTCCAAAATCTGATCATTCTCTGGTCTATTCTGTTGTCTCGTTATTAGTCATATTTTTCTGCTTTTTATGTCTTGTAATTTTTTTGTTTTATTTTGGATATTGTATATAAAAGAACCTTAAAGATGGAAATGAATGCAGTTTTTCCTTGGGGAGGCAGATAGGATGAGAGGCAGGTCACTCAATTCATCGAGAATAGAGGTGGGCCAAGGCTTGGTTGTGGTTTTTGTTACATTCATTTTATGTCCAGTTTTGAAGTCTTATGGGAATGGTGTATTTGTTGCAGAGTTCCCCCTCTTTAGTGGAAACATCTCTTACATACCGTGTAGGACATTTTGGTCTTCCTTTCCACCCTAGCCTTCCGTACTACCCAGCATTCAGCAAATGTCTGGTGGGAAAAACCAGCTAGGCATTGAGGGCCCCTCTAGATTCCTGTTTATCATGCAAACCTGCATGGCCTTCTGACACAAAATTCAACCCTGAAGAATCTTTCAATCTGCACTGTCACATAGAACTTTCTTTGACACTGGAGATCTTACTCATGTAGTCTAAGGGCATAGGGCCATTGAGCACTTGAGATGTGGCTAGTGTGACTGAGGACCTGAATTTTAAAATTTTAATTAAGTTTAAACAGCTGTATATAGCTAATGGCTACCATACCACACCATGCACATCTAAAGTTTACATGATCTTGCGCAAGATCCTCTTTTTGAATCTGAATTCCCCATTTATTAAATGAGGTGACTTAAGTTTTTTTAGGACCTTACCACATAGAAAATCTAAGTGTTTAAAGATTTCTGTTCTGCAATCTAAGACCTTTGAAAAAAATTAATATTTTAATATAGAAATGTACTTTTAAAAATTATATTACTGAATATTATTGGATTTTTTGCCCTACTATTTGTAGAATTTTTCAGACTTTCTCTTCCGTTGGTATCTGGAGAAAGGAAAGCGAGGCAAATTATTATCTCAGCCCATTTCTCAGCATGGAGAGTTGGCGAATTTTTTGCAGGCTCATGAACATCTCAGCTGGTTACATGAAATTAACAGCCAGGAATTAGAAAAGGTAAGAATAATTCAGTTACATCGAGCAGAGTTAGGCAGTTTTTTACTTGATTAGTGTAGATTAGAATACTATTTAGAGATTTTTTTTTTTTTTAAGATTTTATTTATTTATTTGACTGAGAGGGACCCAACAAGAGAGGGAACACAAGCAGGGGGAGTGGGAGAGGGGGAAGCAGGCTTCCCACTGAGCAGGGAGCCTGATGCGGGACTTGATCCCAGGACGCTGGAATCATGACGTAAGCGAAAGGCAGACTTTTAACGACTGAGCCACCCAGGTGACCCTAGAGATTATTCGAAATATGTATCTCCTATTCTCTGACATAATTTGAATAAACTGTTCTTTTTTTACTTATGGTAGTGTTGCCATTACTTTTAATGTCTCAGTAAAAAAAAGTATCTTTTGTGATTTGATTACTATTATAGTAAAGTACAAAAATTTTATTAATGTGTAAAGAACAGTCTATTGCCCTTTTTTGTATGAAAATGTTCAAATTATGAGTAAAAATAGTACAAGAATTAATTTTAAAGTTTGTCCTTAAATTGTTCAAGTGAATGTATAGTTATTATAGAACAAAGTGAATATATAGTTATTATAGAACAGATGTTTTATACCTGTTTCTTTTCCCAGTAATTAGTGTGGCTGGTTGATATTTTATTGAGTAGTTACTCCTGGTATATAGTACCAATCAGTTTTAGGTTTGCTGGTATTGGATCTGATCTTTCATTCGTATCGGGGGTAAACAGTTTTGGGTTGTACTTAACCTTTGTTTCAACTTAAATTAGTACACAGAATCTTACCATTTTTCATTTTTTGTTTATTCTAGGCTCATGCAACACTTCTGGGTTTGGCAAACATGGAAACTCAATACTTTGCAAAGAAGAAAACCCTTCTGGGTTTGAGTAAATTGGCTGCATTGGCTTCAGACTTTTCAGAGGATATACTGCAGGAAAAAATTGAAGGTAAAATAAAGATTTGAACATCAGTCATGCTATCAGTGAACTTAGTGTATTACTTTATCATTTAATAGGGTTCATTAAACACAGAATCTGCCTCTCCTTTATGAAGAGTCGTTTCTGTTCAGTGTTGTTAGACACTCAAGTATGTATTTTTTGGGATTTTTTTTTTTTTAGAGAAAATTTGTATGTTAGTTAAGAATTCCTAGGAAGGTTGTTATATGATTTGAAGAGTGCTCTGGTACCCTTAGTGACTCGTATCTGAAGAACAAGAAGAGCTGCAAAGAAATCTTGGCCTTTTCTCAGTGGGGTTTATTATAGATAGTTGTAATTTTGAAGCTACTAGTTTCAGAATTCAAAACTTTTTGGCATCATAATTGTATACAACTATTTTGTTATATTGTTGGTTGAGAAATTGATTTGATATATTGTTATTTTTGAGAACCAAAGGGAAGGGAGATGAAATCTGGAAGGAGGATGAGGAAGAACCCTATTCTGCGTTTGAATTGGAGATATTCAGATGGAATCAGGATTGTTCAAAATTAAAGTTTTTCTGTACCCCAGGAGCATAAGTATACCTAGCCCGGTACTTCGGCATCTCATTACTATTTCTTAGTAAAAGGAAATGAGAGTATTGAAGAAATGGTCTTGGGAAGTCTTGTTTAGCCAGAAAACAAGTTTAATGTAGAGATGTCAACAGAATAGCCTCCACTGGCCAAGTCTGGGGATAATTTGAACTCCAAAAAGAGTGATAGTAAAACGTTTTATTTCACCATTTTTTTTCTCTCTCTCTTTTTTTTAATTTTATTTTTATTTATTTGACAGACAGAGATCACAAGTAGGCAGAGAGGCAGGCAGAGAGAGAGGAGGGGAAGCAGGCTCCCTGACAAGCAGAGAGCCCGATGTGGGGCTCGATCTCAGGACCCTGGGATCATGACCTGAGTTGAAGGCAGAGGCTTTAACCCACTGAGCCACCCAGGCGCCCCTTATTTCACCATTTAAAAATGAAAAATCCAGGGCACCTGGGTGGCTCATTCATTAGGTGTCAGCCTTCCGCTCAGGTCACGATCTCAGGGTCCTAAGATTGAGCCCCACGTCAGGCTTCCTGTTCAGTGGAGAGCCTGCCTCTGCTGCTCCCCCTGGGTCTGTAAGGTTGGCTGATAGTCTAACATGGGAAGCCAGATTTTAGCCTGGTCACCAGACTTAGACCATGTTAATCAAATCAGGGTTTTATGTTTTGCTCTCCTGTGCACCAGAAATTGTTGGAACTCTGGTCACCGTCTTGATTTGATCACTTCTTAACTTTCACTTTCTTAAAACAGTGGGAGTATTTTCAAGTGTCAGTAATTACCTACAGACTGTCATCAGTATATCTGGTCATAGGGAGTAGATTTTTAAAAAAATAATTCTGGTTATATGATAATTCCTTATGGAAATTTGTAAATCACCAGGAAAAACACATCAAAAATAAATTGTCTATATAATCTCATTGCCTCATAGATTACTACTGTTACTATTTTGTGTATCCTCCCAGTCTGTTTTTCTAGGTATGGAAATTGCACAAAAATGATTTGTATGATTGTTATAAAATTAGCATCATGTGGAGTGATGTCATTATGAGCATATATGTGCTTTAGTCACTGTACTTTGCTGTGACCACTGTGTTTATGAGACTGCATGGCAGTTCTCAGTCCTTTTCCCTTGCAGCCCAGCACACTTTCCTGGGCAAAACCTCCGATTGGGCTGGCTGCAGCCTTGATAGTTTATCCCAAGTAAGCCTCACCAGGTCACCTCGTCCTCTTAAGGTTACTGTTGCTTGTTAGGTTTGGTGCATAAACTTCCAGGTTTTGTTTTTCCTGGAATATACTCGTGGTAGCTTTTAAATAGATCATTTCCCTTAGTGAAAGCATATATTAGAAACTCTGGTGGGAGTTTCTGAGCTAAATAACATGGGACTGGGTGACCCCCGATTTGAGGGACTTGTGCCTCATGAAATAGCCATCTGTCCTATAATTTCTTCAAGCAGTAGCATGTATTTTCATAGCTCTTCTCTCCCCTCCTGTTTCTGGTGGCTGATTGTTTCTATGATTTGAATCAAGCCATGAATATGTTTTAACATCGGAAATCAAGAGGTAGCAGAATTAATAATATTTTAAGGTCACCAAGTAGTGATGAGATTACCTTTAGAGATGCTCTGCCTTTTTTTTTTTTTTTTTTTTAATTTAGCTTTGTTTTATGATAGAGCAGAAGAGTTTACTGCCCTCCCTGCCTCTCATTCTGAATTCTAGAAATGGCTGAGCAGGAGCGCTTTCTACTGCACCAGGAGACCCTGCCTGAACAGCTGCTGGCGGAGAAACAGCTCAGTCTCAGTGCGATGCCGGTGCTGACTGCCCCTCAGCTCATCAGCGTGCGTGCTTTTCCATCCTTGCACCATTCCTTAGTCTCAAAACAACATCGCTATTTCTAGAGTCAGATGGTATAGTTCCTATGAGTAGTCATCTTCCCACTTCCTATTTTTCTGGTAACATTCCCCTTCCTCTAGAATAAGTTGTTAGAAGCTGCTGGAGATCAGGATGCACGTTAGCAGGAAGTAGTGGACTAGCCTCTGCCTCCCTGTCGATCTTCACCTGTTCCTAGAGATGCTCATGCAGGTGACCAGAAGAAAGTACTTGTACTTTCTTTTCCAGCAGAGGACAAATATGTACCACGAGGTACAGCTCAGGTTCTTCCACAAGAAAAATGGTTTAAGGAATTGGATTTTCATAGCCTATAAGTACTGACCTCACCCTTTTCCTCTGGAATATAATACATTCCTAAGGGCATAGCTAGATTGTGGGCTACAGCCTGGGTAAGATACTTTTGTTGTTAAATACATTCGTAGCCTTAACTCTGCTTCTCTCTTTGCCTTTCAAGAAAGTGTTTCAAATACAAGAGCAATGTAGATCACTTTGAATTTGTTCTAATTTTATTGAAAAGAAGACAATTCAAAAGCATCCATATTTTAGCCATTACTAGTAATAGATTTCCTATAATTGAGCTCACAATGGCCTCTCCTTATGTAGCTTATTGCAAAGAATATGCTCGAGAGGATACTGAAATATGTATACTCTCTGGAACCTAAAAATAAAATTTACTGATATTTTAGAAGTATATATATCAAGATTTGCAAATTAATTACTGTTGAGCATAGGCACATTTTGAAGGACAGTTTATTATGAGGATAGATGGAGTATAATTTCCAAAGATGATAGTTTTCTTTATGATAAAATAAAGATACCTTTGACTTACTTGAAAGACAGAATGATGTATTTTTCTCCATAAATTTCTCTAGTCTTGGTTATATGATTACTTAAAATAATCCTGAACCTTATTTGAATTTGCCATAGCTGTATATCTGTGAAGAAAACAGAAGAGCTAATGAATATGATTTCAAGAAAGCTTTGGACCTGCTGGAATATATTGATGAGGTAAGTAAAATCACTTGAGATGATCCCAGGCAAGGATCACAATTTATATATTTGGTTTTCTGTAGAACTGAATACATATAAAAAGAGAAAAAAATACATCTTTTAGCCAATCATGACAGTGTATTAATTTAGAAAGACTCTCTGGTTCATCTATTCCTAACTCTTGGAATGTGTATAGCTCTTTCGAAAAGCTGTCAGGAGATTCCCTTTCCTGATAATTCTCACACATTCCCAGATGTCTTTTTCTGTGCATGAATAAAAACACAGTTTTTCAGAGTCCTAAGGCATTTTTTCTTTTTCATTATTAAATCATCATTAGTTCCTCAGTCTGATACATTGCTTTATTGATTTATTCTTCATAGTAATCTCCCTAAGAGGAGCTGTTTCTTTGAGGGAGAGTTAATTTATAAACAAATTATTGTTTATAATAACAATTTTGTAGATTAAATAGTTGGCCCTGCAATTGAAAGTAGTTTGGTAGATTTTTAAAATGTAGTATATTGGCTTTTATTTACCTTGTTTCAAATCTTAGCCCTTCAAGCTTCCTAAAAAAATCAGATTATCACAGAATAATCAGAAACTAATTCTTACACAGTTACTAATTGGCTTACTCTTCTGAGTATTAATGTCTTAAAGGAAATTTTTTAAAACTATGAATTAAAGTAAATGGTTTATGCAGAATTAATTAACTCAAATTTAAACCTGTATTTTTTTTTAAATCAGGACTTAATGAGGATTTTTTTGTTGTTTGTTTTACCGTAAAGGAGGAAGATGTAAATATAAATGATCTAAAACTGGAAATCCTTTGCAAAGCTCTTCAGAGAGATAAGTAAGTTCTCATAACATGAATCTAAGCTATGGTTTTAGAAAAGGACTCTTTTTTTTTTTTTTAATTTACTTGACAGACAGAGATCACAAGTAGGCAGAGAAGCAGTCAGAGAGAGAGGAGGAAGCAGGCTCCCTGAGCAGGGATCCTGATGCAGGGCTCCATCCCACAACCCTGAGATTATGACCTGAGCTGAAGGCAAAGGCTTTAACCCACTGAGCCACCCAGACACCCCTAGAAAAGGACTCTTGAGGAGGATTATGATATCATGTATCAAATGGTTTTGTGACCTAATTACATTCTAACATAATTATAAAAATTTTATTGTGTGCATTAGTAATCTAAGTTTCTCATTCAGTAGTTAGGGAAGAATTTAAGGACTTAGGACCACTGGTATAATAAATCTCTATTTTGAGTTTATTTATTTGAGTGGGAGAGTGGGGGTGGGGTGCAGAGGGAGAGGGGGAGAAAGAAAATCTTAAGAAGGCTGGATGCCCGGTGCAGAACCCAGTGTGGAGCTCAGTCCCATGACCCCGAGATCATGACCTGAGTCAAACACTTAACCGAGACACCTAAATGCCCCTCTACTTTTGATTTTAAAATTTAGACTGTCAGTTTGCACAGAAATATATATGTTCCTGATTTTCACAGAAGTTGGGCCAGTTCTGCCAAAGAAGCTGCATTTTGTTTTAAACAAAAAGTATATTAGAGTATCAGTACTCTCTTATAAATTACCGAGACCTCTTTTTTGTGATCATCTCCTTCCTGAGAAGAGAGATTTCCATGGGACATGGTGGCAAAGAAAGGCGGTGGCAGTGAAAGAATGATCAGTTGGGGGATTGAATTGTTTCTAGGAAAAGAATTTGAGAGAACTTGACTTGTGTGCTAACACCCTTCCCTACTTAAAATTTTCCTTTTTATATGGTGCTGAGAAATTGCAGTAGGACTATTTTTACTAAAGCATTTCTTCTTCTGATCACTCCCAAATAGTTAAAATTGTTGTTCTATTTGGTCTTGGAGGTCACTTTCTGAAGCATCTCCATCTGCCCGCTTCGTTCTCCTTTCTAATCTTAAAAAAAATATGCTGTCATTTGATTGGAATTCCTTGTCATGATTCATGTTTATAAACTTTAAGGTGTTGGGGCGCCTGGGTGGCTCAGTGGATTAAGCCACTGCCTTCGGCTCAGGTCTTGATCTCAGTGTCGTGGGATCGAGCCCCGCATCGGGCTCTCTGCTCAGCAGGGAGCCTGCTTCCCCTTCTCTCTCTGCTTGACTCTCTGCCTACTTGTGATCTCTCTCTCTGTCAAATAAGTAAATAAAATCTTTAAAAAAAAAAAAAAAACTTCAAGGTGTTGGGGCACCTGGGTGGCTCATTCAGTTAAGCATCTGCCTTTGGCTCATGTCATGATTTCTGGGTCCTTGGTCCTTATGTCAGGCTCCCCACTTGGCGGGGAGTCTGCTTCTCCCACTGCCCCTCCCCGCCACGCTCGCTTCCTGTCTTTCTTTTAAATAAAATTTTTTTAAAAACTTTAAGGTATTGTGGAATATATTCATTGATTACTACAAAGCAGTGATTTTGTGTGTGTGTGTGTATGTGTGGGTGTAAGCAGTAATCTCAACTAGATAAAGAAAACATTAAACTAGAACCTCCTTACCATTTTATTTTTATGAAAAGCAGAGTATGTTACAATATATTGTAACTGTTACCTATGGTCTGAAGATTGTACTTGGGAGTCCTTACTAGGTTTGTTATTTATTTGTAGAATTTTGGGGGGAGAGATGGCTTGCTACTTTGTTTTAACATCAAATACATATGGTTGTGTTGGGTGAATAGCTATCTGAGTGTAGCATTTTGTATCTGATATTGGGACTCTAAGTATATTCAACATTCAAACCTCCCTTATATAAATACTTTGAAACAGTATTACAAAACTCAAGATTCTCCACCCCTGGTACAACCAGCAAAATAAAACTACAGTAGCAAACAGAAGTCATTTATTTCAGATATGTCCATGATTTCTTTTTCTTACTGCAATTTTGTTTTCTAGCTGGTCCAGTTCAGATGGTAAGGATGATCCAATTGAAGTATCTAAAGACAGTATATTTGTGAAAATCTTACAGAAACTTTTAAAAGATGGTAAGTCATTTGTTAATATTGGAAATTATAGCATCACTTCTCAGTTTCAGAAATCTGAAAATAACGGGGATTTTCCAAGGTGTCAGTGACAGGGCAGTTTAAGATTAAATAGTATCATACTCAGAATTAGAGAGATTTGTTGATTTGTTTAAAATGTTTCTTTCCTCTCCCAATTGGGGGAGCACATGTCAAGGTGAAATCTCCATCCACATGGGTCCTGGTGGACCCCAGTGGGCAAAGTCTCCATGCTGATACAGGATGGACAAGGAATGGATTCAGATGTTATGACACCAAAACTCTGTATGATATGAGTAACCATTTTCCTTTAATTTTTTGGTTAACTCTTGTGAAGATTGAAAACTTGATATATAAATGAGAAATAACTTTTTGTTATATAATGGACCGTACTAAAGTACAATTTACAAAATGCTTTTACACGTCCATTTTGGACATGAACACTCTAAAATTCATGTTAGAAACAAAATAAAAAGAAAAAGAAGGGGATATGTTTTGTACCTAATATACTGAGCAAAATTCCATTTGCTGATTGAGACACAATAAATTAGGTAAAGAAGCTTTTGTAGGTAAAATGCTGTTCTCAGGGGGAATATGAAGTAGGGGATTCAGTTGATCCTTGAACAATGTGGATGAGAGGCAGTGATTCCCAGTACGGTTGAAAATCCACATATATCTTTTGACTCCCTAAAAACTTTACTACCGTTAGCCTGCTGTTGACCAGAAACCTTTACCAATAACATAAACTTCTGGTTAACACATACTTTGCATGTGTATTATATACTATATTCTTATAATAAGATAAATTAGAGAAAATAAATTGTTATTGAGAAAATACATTTACAGTACTCTACTGTATCAAAAAAATTCGCAGGTAAGTGGACCCATGCCGTCCAAACCTGGGTTGTTTAAGGATCAACTTGTATTTACTTTCACTTTTTTGCATATTACTGGGAGCTTAATGTATGGAGAGTGTTAGACTAGAGATGAGCATTTTACACATTTTATACATGTGTGGCTCATATTTATTATAGAAAATAGAAAATTCTATCAAAATGTTCATACTAAATTCAAGCAACGTGCAAAATAGACTTAGTATTTATCAGTCCTTGCAAATATAAGGGTACTCTGTTTTATACCAAATGGAAAAAATACACAGTGGTAAGTTATTGTAAATTCAGTCCCTCTAAATAGGACTTTTATCCATCATACTGACATTTACACACATTTGAAAGTTTTCTATATGTATGTATGTAAGATACATTATTTAATCTATATCAAATATGACAAACCCAGTCCCTGGTACATAGTAGTCACTCAATAGACATTTGTCCTTTGAATGCCTTCAAGTATTTTGCAGATTCATAGCCCCAGCTCCTCTGTAATGGGTTGTATTCTGCAGTCTTCTATTTTAAAATTGCTGGCTTAACCAGGGGATGTGGGGGGCAGAGCTTAGAAAAACAGTGTGAAACTAACCACACAGACCAGTATTCTGGGGTGAAACAGAGGCAAACTCTCAGTTGTTTACATGTCGGAAGCTTTTGTTTTCCAGCCCCCTGCGATGGTCTCTTAGTGTTACTTTTTAGATTTTTAGTCTCCTTTTGTAAGTGATTCAGTGAAAATATAATTCCATGACTAGATTACTTGGAACTTGCTCAAAATTGATCTGGACTTGTATTTTGAAAAAGTAATACTTGGTCATCCTCTTGTGACCGATTTAATAGTGCATTCTTTTTCAAAGATGAGCAAATAACACAAAGGTTAATTAAGCCTATTCATTGTCACAAAATAAATTTAAAAATTTTAAATGAAATAATGAAGGGGTATAACAGAAGAACCTGATTTGTTTGAAAGTATTTGAAATACCTCAAATTCAGAAAGAGCTAAAATGCCCCTCTAAGACTTTCTCTTTTCTGTATTTGGAAATGAAATAACTGGGTATGGTTGATTTCTCTGTACTACTGGAGAGATTTTCCATGAGCCTAATAGATTATTAGAAAGCATTTGGACCCAAATCCAGTGCTTTTCTTGAAGATTGTTCTCATAAAAGTGCCACAGAATTAAATTGTGGCTATTTAATGTTTAGTGCTATTTAGAGGTGACTTTGCTGTTTTTATTATTCTTAGATTATAAATCATAGATGAACAACAGGAATGGAAAGTTGTGATTTTACAGGAAGAATTATTGAATTATGACCAAAGAACAAAAACAAGTAGAAACTATTAGGAAAATGAACATATGTATACAAGGAAAAGGTATATATACTTATAACAAGAAGTTAAAGACATTTATTTTTGGAACCTTTTTAATAATACAGCTACTATGTACAATAGTGGATGTTTTTAAAGGAGGACAGAGCCTGATGGTAGTGAGAAAAAGAAATCCATCAAATATTAGTTCTAAACAGAGGGCATGCATGGTAAAAATAGAAGCCAAATAAGATGTTAAATTTTTTTAGAGAATTGATCTTTTAAAATCAATATATTTTCGGGGCGCCTGGGTGGCTCAGTGGGTTAAGCCGCTGCCTTCGGCTCAGGTCATGATCTCAGGGTCCTGGGATCGAGTCCCACATCGGGCTCTCTGCTCAGCAGGGAGCCTGCTTCCTTCTCTCTCTCTCTGCCTGCCTCTCAGTGTACTTGTAATTTCTCTCTGTCAAATAAATAAATAAAATCTTTAAAAAAAAAATAAATAAATAAATAAAATCAATATATTTTCAGAAGTGTAATGCTGTTTGACAGATAAAAACTCCTTATTGAAAGTATTTTAATTGTAGTAAATGATCTATAAATATTTCAAATTTAGCCTCAAAACATTTATTAACCCAGATTTTTAATTATATAATAATTAAGTACAGGGGTGCCTGGGTGGCTCAGTGGGTTAAAGCCTCTGTTAAAGCCTTCGGCTCGGGTCATGATCCCAGGGTCTTGGGATCGAGCCCTGCATTGGGCTCTCTGCTCAGCGGGGAGCCTACTTCCTACTCTCTCTCTCTGCCTGCCTCTCTGCCTCCTTGTGATTTTCTTGTGATTTCTTGTGATTTCTGTCTGTCAAATAAATAAATAAATCTTTAAAAAATAATAATAATAATTAAGTACAAAAAATAGTACTAGGCACTTTGAGAGTATTGGGAAAAAAGCCTCAGTATATGATTTTGAGAACCTTATGCTAATATGACAAATTATAAAATATTGTATTATTAATTGAAAAATTTTTTCCCATATTCTTTATCAAATGAGAAAATTGTATATACCTTTTTGTAACTACACAGATCCTAATTCCAACAGTTCCATTTCATCAGTGCTCATTGGCTTTCTAGCTTTACAGAGGTCTAATGAAGAAATAATTCTTCACCTATCTCATTTCAGACTATAATATATTTGAGACACTGGAGCTAGCTTTCATAATACTATACTACTAAATTATTTCCCTGTATGTAATTGGGTATATATTTAATATATATAATTGTTGAAGTACTTGAATATATAATTAGATATTATGTATTTGTTTGAAATTAATGTAAGTTGGAATATGTAGTTGTTTGAAATACTTGTTTTCAGGTGATTATTAGTTAAAAACTTCCACATTGAAGAAATGACTTAAGCTGTGTAGAAAATGAAAGTATTTCAAGTCTTACTAAAAACTTTGATCAGATTGGTGTTTTGACCACTAGGGGGAAAAATACTCCAGCAGCCTCTTCAAAGTAAGAATGTCATGCTATAGACCTACAAGCATGTTTGACAGTGGAAGGAATTTAGAGCAGAGTATTTCCCAATAGTGGAGTGACATTATATTTTAAATAGAAGCGCAGGTGTTATCATTAATCATCTTCATTCATTTGGGAGTTTTATGAAAATTAAAAAGGACTTTCTGTGTTTGTGTTTATAGGCATTCAGCTCAGTGAGTACCTGCCAGAGGTGAGAGACCTCCTGCAAGCCGACCAGCTCGGAAGCCTGAAGTCTAATCCTTACTTTGAGTTTGTTTTGAAAGCAAACTATGAATATTATGTTATGGGGCAAATGTAACTTTTTCTAAAAATGGTCACTGTTTCTGAAAATGTGTGGAAGCATATCCTTATAAAAATCTTAGGCCTTAAACATCTAAAAATTTGTACAGTTTTATAACACGTATTGCTAAATTTTGTATACTTTATTTGAAAGCTGCTACAAAACAGCTGTAAGACTGACTGTAGTTTTGGTTTTTTTGTTACAAGATATTTTCTCTCCTCCTTTTTCCATCTAAAATGTAGCACTTGTTATTTCTGTGCTTGCTACCCTTCCTTTCTCTTCTTATCTGTTGGGGGTTCTGGAATTCTTACTTGGTTCTGGCTACTTGTATGCACAAAGCACTTCTCGGCCTCAATTTCTGTAACTCTGAACGTGACCAGAGTGCACGGATTGTCTCTGAAATGGCTGTGACTCTGCACTGAAGAGATCTGGAGTATTGATGTCTGTTTTGGTTGGGGCTAGTGGGCAATATGTAGTAAGGTAGATGTCAGATTTGCTGACTTGGTGTAGGACTAAAAGACTAAACAAGGAGTAAGTCATGTGAGCTTAAGAACAGATTAGTTCATTGGGAAAATATTAAATATTTCTACACAAATAATTGAGTATTAATGAGAGGAATAAGACCCTTAAGTGTTTTCTAGCCCATCTATAAGTTACCATGTAATTAGTTTATAGTATTAGTGTTGGTTACAGTCTTCCAGTATAGAGATTCCATTAGCTTTGTGTATTTTCAAGGTGATTTACACTGAATTCCAGCTTTACCACAGTCTAACGAGTGTAAAGCATGTGTTATGCTAGAAGCCATTAAGGTTTTCTTAATATGGCATCTGATTTCCTGAAAAGTAGTGATTCCCAAAGCTTCATTGTTCTGTCCAGTGTCATCACTCAGTTTTTAATCAGCTTTAAATAAAGACTAGAGATTGGACAGGGAGGTGCTGGCATATTCAGATTCTGGCCCAGTTGAATGCTCACTAAACAACTTGCTCCGACAGCTGAAAAGGTCAGAAGTTAAATATGGTGAAGAGAGGCCAGTTCCTGGTTTCATGGAGTACAGCCGTCTGTGTCCTCTTCCTTCTAGCTTCACCTCCAGCCTTTGAACACATTGTCAAGAAGAGGTTAATGGAGCTCATTACATTAATAACAGAGGAAAGACACTAGCAGCCTTGTCTTCTTCTTTTTGTAGCTTGTGTGCGGGGACAGCATCAGGGTCCAGGTTAGGAACCTATTGAAGGGTGCTAAGGGAAGTTAGGAAGAACTTGTCAGATGGCAGGTAAGAAATTGCCAAAATTCTCTTCTTACAGGACAAGGCTTTGGTTTTCTATTGGCATTAACAGTTCTTAGCTGTATGATCCTTGAATGTAATAATGTGCTATGGGGACACAGCATTGTGCCCCCTTCAACGTGCTGCCACAAATCTAATAATTCCTAGTGTGACAGGAAGGCCAGTCTGAGAGTCACCCTGGCCCCGTCGATGGTATGATTTTGCATTACTGCTGTCACGGTGTAATGCATAGTCGTCTTATTTCGAGGGAGGGGAAGGCTCGCTCTTCTAGCTCTGTCTTGTCGTCAGTAGCCTAGCACTAAAATGGCTGGATTTTTCAAAATTAGTAAGTAAAATTAAGGCCTAAGATTTTGAATAATTTTTCTAAATTAAAATTTTACAACATAGTCTTTCCCAAAGAATTGATTTTTATATAAATTGAGTAATGGATAAAGACACATTTTAAAAGTGAGCATGTTTTCTAAGGAAAGAGAAATTCTACTGACTTGGGAAAGTTTTTTTTTCCACTTCTGTCTTTGCTTTTCTCAAAGTCACAGCTTGCAGCCTTGATTAAATGAAATGATAACATGTTTTTGAAAGTGAGCAGCCAACTTTGTGTGCTGGTATGTTTTAAGATTTTGTGAATATGAAGTGCCTGGGTAGCTTAGTCTGTTAAGTGTCTGCCTTTGGCTCAGGTCATGATCTCAGGTCATGGGATCGAGTTCCGCATTGGGCTCTCTGCTCAGTGGGGAGTCTGCTTCTCCCTCTCCCCCTGCTTGTGCTCTGTCTCTCTCTCAAATGAATTAAAAAAAAAAAATCATGAATGTGTCAAGGATGAAGGCAGAACTGGAGATACGTGTAAGAGACTTGCTGAAACCCCAGTGAAGTAAAAGACTACTAATACCCTCCAATGTAAGGATTTCGTTTTTGAAGAAAACTTCAAAACTTTTACTTTGGGGTTTGAATCAGAATCTTGAAGTGTATCACCCACTAGGCACACAAGGCCACATTTCTCCTTTGAGGCCGGACTGCTTTCTCTAGAAGCAGGAATGGAAGGAAAGCCACACCATAATGTCATCGGACTCACTTCTTAATCTGTTGTAATCCACATACTTGCACATGTTGAGGCTGATAACTACAGAAATATTAACGTGGTCCCACCTGTGTATTCCTGGACCTTTAATTTGGAGAATGGCTGAAGAGAAAATAATATTTCTATGTAAAAATCCCCTCATTAAATACCAAAATACAATTTAAAAAATAGTTTTGTATAATCCTAACAATTTTTAAAAAGATTTTTATTTGAAAGAGAGTGTGAGGAGGGGGAAGAGCAGAGGGACAAGCAGACTCCCCACTGAGCAGGGAGCCGGACACACCCAAGGCTCAGTCCCAGGCCCCTGAAATCATGATCTGAGCTGAAGGCAGATGCTTTACCAACTGAGCCACCCAGGGGCCCTCATTAATTCTTAAAAAACAAACAAGCAAAACAGGAAAACGTGAAATCTATTTTTTAAAAAAGTACACGGGGGCGGGGGGCACCTGGTGGCTCAGTGGGTTAAAGCCTCTGCCTTCTGCTCAGGTCATCATCTCAGGGTCGTGGGATCGAGCCCCACATCGGGCTCTCTGCTCAGCAGGGACCCTGCTTCCTCCTCTCTCTGCCTGCTTCTCTGCCTACTTGTGATCTCTCTGTCACATAAATGAATAAAATTAAAAAAAAAAAAAAAAGTATATGGAATCGCACCAGCCAAAAATAGTTTCACTTACCAGTTTGAACTGGCTGGTTCAGTTGAAAGAGCAGGCAACTCTTGATCTCAGAGTCGTGAGTTCAAGCCCCACGTTGGGTGTAGAGATTACTTAAATGAACTTTTAAAAAGTAAAATGTATCTTGGACAGTTTGGCACTGGGCATTCTGTGTATTCCATAACTTAGTGTATACTGTGACCATCTCCTAAATCCAGTGTTTCCCAGGCTTTTCCTCACGGTCATTCCTGAGGACTCTTCTTAGATAGCTTTGTCCTAATCACTCCATCCCCCCATACCCCGCACCGGGAAAGTTTAATACTACAGTTATACTGTCTATTGTTTTATGTGCTGTGCCTTTGGAGGCCACAGATCATTGTAATATCTAAGATATTTTTCACACCTCCACAAAAAAAGAATCCCCCCTCTTCAAAAATGCATGTCTTCACAATTCTTCGAGACACAACTCAGTGACTGCAGGACAGTTCACTACATGGCTGAGCCGTGCTTTATTTAACGTTTCTCTGCCTTCTAGCCATCTGAACACTTGGGTTAATGGTTTTGGGTTGGGTTGGGGTTTTTTTTACTTTACTTTTGCTGTTTTAGATAATACTAGAATAAATCTTTGTGCCAAAATCTGTGCGTACCCCAAATTCCTGTAAAATTACATGACTCTTCCTACTCAGTTGGTGATGATGTTGACACATTTAGCAAACAGTTCTAATAATGTCGGATGTCCTTTGCCCCCTTGTCTACCACCTACCCCTCACCCCCTTCAAACACTCGGGAAAGATACTGAGCTATTGAGTGTTTATCCCCGAGGCACTTACCTAGTTTTAATCTCCAAGTCAGTGTTAAGGAGTGCGTAGTATCATCAGTTGAGAATATGGAGTCTTTCTTGAAGTGAGCCTTTGTGCTTTTAACAACATGAGAGCATATGAAGTGTTTTATGAATTCATATTTGAGATTTTTTTGAGAGAGAGAGAATGGGGGGCGGGGAGCAGAGAGTAAGGGAGAAGCAGACATATGACAGTCGGGGTGGGGGGGGGAGGATACCCCCGGAAATACTTCACTGCAGAGTTGGTGCAAGCTTTTGACCCACTGATTATTCTGGATATTAGGAGGTGGTGGGGTGAGG
Organism: Mustela nigripes; assembly: GCF_022355385.1. Taxonomy (NCBI): domain Eukaryota; kingdom Metazoa; phylum Chordata; class Mammalia; order Carnivora; family Mustelidae; genus Mustela; species Mustela nigripes. The sequence continues at coordinate 107,712,030 of NC_081560.1, forward strand.
GGCAGAGCTGAGGGCTCCAGTGGAATCATTAGGTCAGTACAGATGGCCAAGGCAGAAGCCATGACTTCATTGCAGGACGTCTTTGGCCTCTCGGAAAAGAACCCTTGAAGAACTGTTATGTTTCCAGAACCAAGCCAAGTGCTGGGGAGGATTAAAGGAAAGAGAAAGCTGTTTCCGCCCTGCTCTGACTACTAGTGAGAGTCGCCCAAGCCCCGGCTCTGGGACCTGGGAGTGGTCTAGCTCATTGAGCCTTACTTTCCTGATTCTGAAAACTGAATGACTATTACCTATCTTATTTACCTCCGAATAGTTAGAAGCTTATATGCTTTTAACAATATGAAAGCATATAAAGTGTTTTATGAATTCATATTTGAGATTTTTTTGAGAGAGAGAGAGAATGGGGGGACTGGGAGCAGAGGGAGAAGGAGAAGCAGACTCCCCACCCAGCAGGAAGCCTGTTGCGGGGCTCGATCCCAGGACCCCCAGACTGTGACCTGAGTTGAGGGCAAACAGTCAACAGACGGAGCCAGCCAGGCACCCCGAATTCATATTTGAAACAAGAGGAAATGACAGAAGGCTTAGACTCAGCGAGAGTGGGACATACAGATTTGTGAGGTGCTCGGGGCGTAGGGCTGCGGAGAAGGGAGCTGTGAACCCACAGCTCAGTAGCAGCACGGCCCGTCAGGTGCCAATGAGCAGGGCTGCACCTGAGACCTTAGAAGGAAGCTCTCCCTCAGGCATACCCTACATGGCTGAGCTTGACTTAGTTCTCAGAGGGGTATGCAGGCGGTTACCCGCATATCGGGTGAGAGCGAAGCACTGGTGTGTTCCCCAAAAGTGTACATGTATGGAGACAGTTTTCCACTCGCCTGTGACTCGCCCGTGACGTCTAGTCCTAGGCCAATGAGAATTCAACAAGACCAGAATGGGACTGGGTGGCCCCACAGTGACCTGTCAGAGATTATTTAAACAGCTCCACCCCAGGGGCAGAAAGCAAATGTCTGGCCAGGTGTCCTCAGCACCAGCACCACCAGCAGCAGCACCCCACCCCCCTCGTCCCCCCAAAAGTTTTGCTGGACTCAGTCTCTTCCCTCCTGAGCATTTTCTTCGTAGCTTTGTGTGCTTGAAGCTCATGAACTCTGGGATGAGCAAGCTTGCTAGAGAAGAGAGAAGAACTGCACTGAGCACGAATTTTGGAAAATACAACTCCGCTCCCCTTTAAAATACCAAGTTCTTAGATATTCCTATTTCAGGCCAAAATTTAAGCTTTTCCGTTTATATTGTACCTATAGTGCATTTGCCAGTTTATTTTTTTCTAGCGTCCTCACTACCCACTGACAGCGGGACCTGAGATTTTCAAAATGACACGTAGTTCTGTCACTCACTCATTCTCTAAGATAATGGAAAAAGCTAAATAGGAGACCGCAGTAGCTTTTAGCTGACCCTTGGCATCCACTGCGTAAGCCCCGTCCTAACCACTGACGGTTTTAGGAAGAGCTGCCATGATGTGCCCTCCAGGGGAGGGTTCCATGTGCTTTTCTGTCCCTCCTCCAGAGAAGCCACACCTGTCCCAGTTGCCGAGTTCCACTACCAAATGTGAACTGCAACTATTTCGGGAGCACTAAAGCACATCAGAAAAATGAACCATTCCATTCTAACTTGTCCCATGTCACTGATGTACGCCCTCAAAGCACGTCACTGAGTTCATCACCAAAAACTGTGTCTCCCTGTGGCTTTCACAGCAGGCTTAGGACTGCGTTCCCCCCCCACTCCCCCCCACCCCCCACCAAAAAAAGAGAAAATGTGAGACCGGCACCAACTGGATGACCTCCTCTGACCCTTACTCTCCCTTACCATAAGTAGATCCAAATCCTTCTAGAAAATTTGAAAGGCATATCCCCATATATCAGTGGTATAAATAGAACCTCTTCAGCGGCCTCTGGTAGATGGTGACTCTCCAAGGTGGACCAGGAGGCCGCGGGGCCTTGGCAAGGCATCATCTTCTAAATATAAAGATGAGTTTGTTCAGCCTTTGCAGAAGGAAAAATCGCTACCCATCCTAGAGTGCAATGTCCTTGTCCTTCTTACTGGGAGGGAGGTCGAGCAAGGTTTCACTTAGGGCGCTTCACCCATTCCACCACCAGGTCCTGTCTTGTGACCCTGGCCTTTCAGTTCCAGGACAGGGACACTCTTAGCCCCACCAAGGAGGTGGGGACTTAGGGGCTTAGCTCGGCCCACCCAACCTGGGGCAGGTTGGGGAAAGAGGACCCCCCCCCCAATTCCTTCACCCCCCAGGTGTGCTGCACGTCACTGAGGAGAACAGCTCCCGGTGCCCTGGCTTTGTGCCCGGCCCTGCCAGAGCCGCTGACCCGGCCTGTCCCCGGGAGCCCTGTGCCGCCGCCTCCTCTTCCCCGCCTCTCCGTCCTCTCCTCCCGCCGCCAGTTGTTTGGGCCGCGACAGCTGCTCGCCCTCCCGCTGTCGGTGGCCCTCTCCGCGGTGGGGGCAGGGGCCGATCTGGGTCAGCCCTTGAATTGGGGCCTCAGGGGTAGAGGGGGAGAATATAAAGTTCACTGGCGGGGAGGGGCTCGGGGGTCTCCTTCCTTCCGTACCTAGGACACTGGGTGTGACTCCTGCCCCCATCCTCTCTGTCGCATCACTGAGACACGGCTCCCTCCTCCTTCTAGCCGCGTGTGGGGTTTTGCAGATCTGAGTAAACCCAAAGAAGGGTTGAAATGTGGGAGGCACCCTCCGCAGCGCCCGTGCGAGCAGAACGGACGGGGTGGGGAGGCCTTTCGGACAGGTGCAGCTCCGGGAGCGCAGGCGCACACACGTACCCACTGGCGCGCGCGGTGACCCTCGCCCCACCCCATCCCCTCCGGCGGGCAACTGGGCCGGGTCGCGGGGGGGGGGGGGTGGCCGACCGGCCGGGGAGACGCTCCATATACGGCCCGGCCCGCGTTACCTGGGCTTGGGCCAGGCCGCTCCTTCTTTGGTCAGCGCAGGGGACCCGGGCGGGGGCCCAGGCCGCGAGCCGGCTGGGGGAGGGGGCTCTAGTGCCCAACACCCAAATATGGCTCGAGAAGGGGAGCGACATTCCTGCGGGGCGGCGCGGGGGGGTGCGCCCGCGGGCTATATAAAACCTGAACGCGAGGACCAGCGGCCACCGCAGCGGACAACGCCGAGAGAAGCCTCGCTTCCCTCCCGCGGCGACCGGGGCCCGAGCCAGAGAGCAGCAGGTGTAGCCACCCGCCCAGGTAGGGCGGGAGTGGGGGAGGGGACGGGGACAGGAGAACAATAGGACAGGGGGACAAGGTGACAGGGCACCACTTAGGGGAGCCTGGAGAACTCCGAGGTAGAACCCAACCGACTCATCTGATCAGACCCAAGGCCTACTTTACGGTCTTTACAGAGGAGACACAACGCATTCAGTTTTTGGAAATGTCTCCAAATTTATCCCTAGCCCCTTTGGGCTCCGCTACCTGGCATTTAGTGTGTGCCAGGTGGATTAAAGCTTTTGCTTTAGTCATCCCGAAGGGCAATACCTCCCAACGAAGGCCTGAGCCAAAGAGCAGGAGGGGCCCCTATTCTCTGGGTTGGCCATCAGGCTTTTGAAAAGGTGCCTCTGTTCAGAGCCCGGAATGTCAGACGGGTCCGGAATAGGGCAGTCCGCCTTTGGGTGGAGCACCAAAGCCCCTCCCACAGGCAAGTCCTTGCACCCGCACACCTGCCCAGCTAGCAGGTACCCCCAGCCTTAACCTTCCAGGTGAGGCTGCGCCTGGCTCTTGCCGCGGGTAGCCTGCAGCGAAGGCAGGGAAGTCTCGGGGGACCCTGTGCTTGGGTTCCCGGGGTGGAGAAATTCTCGGCGCGACGACCCTGTGCCCCTCTCCCCGTCGCATCGCAGCCCTGAGCCTGGGGAGAGAAGCCCAGGATGGGTCCCTTCGACTGCTCCCCCGGCGGGTTGCCGGCCGTTCTGGCTGGGGAGGCCCGTCCGTCCCTGGGAAGGGAGGGCTCTCGGGCCAGCTGGGCCTCCTGTGCTGACGCGCCTCGTGTCTCCCCGGCTTTCCTATCCTTTGCAGAAACCAGACACCATGTGTGACGAAGACGAGACCACCGCCCTCGTGTGCGACAATGGCTCCGGCCTGGTGAAAGCCGGCTTCGCCGGCGACGACGCCCCTAGGGCCGTGTTCCCTTCCATCGTGGGCCGCCCTCGCCACCAGGTCAGGCTGCTGCTCGGCGGAGGGAGCCGGGCCGGGGACCTCCGTGGAGCCGGGCCCTGTGCCACTCTGAGCCGCGGTAACGTGGGCGTGGTGTCTCCGCTCCGCAGGGCGTCATGGTGGGTATGGGTCAGAAAGATTCCTATGTGGGCGACGAGGCTCAGAGCAAGAGAGGTATCCTGACCCTGAAGTACCCCATCGAGCACGGCATCATCACCAATTGGGACGACATGGAGAAGATCTGGCACCACACCTTCTACAACGAGCTCCGCGTGGCCCCTGAGGAGCACCCCACCCTGCTCACCGAGGCCCCCCTCAACCCCAAAGCCAACCGCGAGAAGATGACCCAGATAATGTTTGAGACCTTCAACGTGCCCGCCATGTACGTGGCCATCCAGGCCGTGCTGTCCCTCTACGCGTCCGGCCGTACCACCGGTGAGTGCGCGCGGCCCCGGCCCCCACCCCCCCCCCCGCCCGCCGGGCCCGCGCCGGCCGAGGGGCTCGCGCTCACTGCCCGCCTTGTGCCCGCCCTGCCTCCCGCGCAGGCATCGTGCTCGACTCTGGCGACGGCGTCACCCACAACGTGCCCATCTATGAGGGCTACGCCCTGCCGCACGCCATCATGCGCCTGGACCTGGCCGGTCGCGACCTCACTGACTACCTGATGAAGATCCTCACTGAGCGTGGCTACTCCTTCGTGACCACAGGTGCGCGGCGCTCGGGGCACCTGGGGCGGGCGGGGTGGCGCTCGGCCCCGGAGCCCTGCGCTGAGGGCTCCTCTCCTGCCGCTGCCCCCCACAGCTGAGCGCGAGATCGTGCGCGACATCAAGGAGAAGCTGTGCTACGTGGCCCTGGACTTCGAGAACGAGATGGCGACGGCCGCCTCCTCCTCCTCCCTGGAGAAGAGCTATGAGCTGCCCGACGGGCAGGTCATCACCATCGGGAACGAGCGCTTCCGCTGCCCGGAGACGCTCTTCCAGCCCTCCTTCATCGGTGAGTCCTGCTCGCTGGCCTCCGCGGGAGTCCCGGGGCCCCGCCCGCGCCCCCGCCCCCGGGTCGCGCCCCGCCGGCTCACGCTCCTCCCTGCGGCCCCCAGGCATGGAGTCGGCGGGCATCCATGAGACCACCTACAACAGCATAATGAAGTGCGACATTGACATCAGGAAGGACCTGTACGCCAACAACGTCATGTCGGGGGGCACTACCATGTACCCCGGTATCGCTGACCGCATGCAGAAGGAGATCACGGCGCTGGCCCCCAGCACCATGAAGATCAAGGTGGGCGGCGGCCCGCGCCCCCTGCCCGCGCGTGGGCTCAGGGCTGCGGGGTTCAGCCCCTGACGCGCTCCCTGTCTTACAGATCATCGCCCCGCCTGAGCGCAAGTACTCGGTGTGGATCGGCGGCTCCATCCTGGCCTCGCTGTCCACCTTCCAGCAGATGTGGATCACCAAGCAGGAGTACGACGAGGCCGGGCCCTCCATCGTCCACCGCAAATGCTTCTAGACCCCATTCCGCCAACAGCGCTCGAATTCTCCTCAGGACGACAAATCTGCTCAGGTTGCAGGTGGCTGACCTCGAGTCACCGCGCAGCGACTTCGTCTCTAACAACTGCAGTTGCTGCCGCCGCAACGCGACACAATGTTTATAACGTGTACATACATTAACTTATTTACCTCATTTTGTTATTTTTAAAACGAAGCCCTGTGGAGGGAAATGGAAAACTTGAAGCATTAAACTCAGCCATTCTGTCTGTTGCGCAAAGCTTTTTGTTGTGTTTATTTGCCATGGGAGAGAAGTGGCGGGGGACGCGGAAGGGAAAGAGGCCCCCCCATCTTCCCGTGTCGCAAGGGTCACTGGGGTCACTTTTCCCCATTTTCCCCGGGGGGTGCCCCCTTGCCCCCAACATTGTTAAAGTCCCCCCCCCCCCCCCCCGGATCAGGACAATTTCCAAACTGGCAGGCCCATTAAAGTCCCGACCTGGCCCCCTGGTGTGTGTTGAGGACCCTCCCCCTCTGCAGGGCGCTGCCCAGAGCAGCCGGCTCTGGATGGGCCGCGGGCGGGTGGCTCCGGCCCGCCCCAGGCATCGGGCGCTGTCCACGGTGCTGGCGCGCGCGAGCCGCTCCGCTTACGGCGCTGGGCGTTCCCTTAAAGGAAACTGGCGTCCCCCTCCCGAATCTCGAGACCTAACTGAAAGGGTTGTGTTCTGCATTTAATGATCCGGTTTTCGTTTGTAAGTGAAGACAGTCACTTCTCTTCCAGACCGGGGAGTCCTTTGCTTCATGCCAAGGTGATGGTGGTATAAAAATCAGGGTGGGGTGGGGAGGAGCCACGCCCGGAGGTGGGAGGAGGGTGAGGAAGGGGGGCGAACTAGCGGTCCAGCAAGGACAGTACACACTGGGCATACACGGACCCCGAGGGCAGCCCAGCAAGGAGGGGTCTGCAGGGAGTGGAGCTGAGACTGGCCGTGGAAGAAGAGAGGTAAACAAGGGAGGAGGAACACAACCCTCTCCTTCCTGCCACTGGCCATGTTCTAAAGGCACAAAATACACTAATGCGGGTGCAATTTCTTTGGGAGAGCACAGTACCTACTTGTTGATAAACCAGCTTAATGTTTTCTAGTGGAGGTTACCAAGGACACCTACCTAAATAAAGTAGATTCTGACTCAAAGAAGGTAATGAAGCTTTTTGGAAGATAAGTTTGTAAGTAGAATTAACAATATGCAGTGTTATAAGCCACATAGCCATAGGTTTATTCATTCTCTCCTTTTATGGCCTACTTAAACGTTTCTGAAGTCTTTGAGGACTCTAAGACTCTGCGTTTCTGAAGACTTTGAGGACTCTGCCAAACCCAGATATCAAAAAAATCAGTAATCCAGTAGAATTTAAAATTTTAATAAAACAAGTCTATGATGTATGCCCCACGAAGGGTGGATAAACATTAAAAATTAGCTAAGTTCTAGTCTCTTGGAGGAATCTAGGTTTTACTGATAATGACAGGTATGCATACGCATATTTGAGCAAACCAAACCCATGTACACACAGACTGAATAATTCATGCAGCCAGCAGCCCGGAAAAATGTCAGTTACATGAGTTAGTTGCCATATTAAGCGTTTTTTAACCAAAACCCAAAATCACTTAATAAAGGTTTCAGTAAGGTATGTAAGGAGATAATGGCCCATTTCTCCTGTGATCATAATCAGTGCATGACTCATGGTCATTTAGAACTCGCAGAAATTTTCAATATAATCTAGTAGCCTTTCCTGCTGCATTACCTTTAATACTGCTCTTCTACAGAAAAAAAAAAATGTGCAAATATTATTAATTGTGTGGTTTCACTGGGAATGTGCCATGTCTGAAAATTATCTTCCTTACTGAGACTTCTCTAAAAACAACAGCACATCATACATTTTATTAGTGTTCTGTTAGTTTTCCTGCTTTCCTATTAGGTTACGATGATAGATATTTGGTGAATTGTATTTCCTATATTTGTCCTGAAGAAGGATGTTGGCTGTGGTGTAGTAAATAATGAGTCTTTTGAAAATGCATATCTAGAGCATATACAAATTGTTTGTGGTGGGTGAAGGGAGAAATACTGAGTCCAATAGATGTAAGAGTATTTGTAGTAATAAGAATCAAGAAGTCCCTGTGTGGAGTGGATAATGTTACATCTTCTCCCCCAACTGAACAGCCATCTCAGAGAATCAGTTTTTGGAGCAGAGAGAATTGAAAACAACAAAAAACTTCCCGCACCCACTGCTTATGGTGTGTTTCCTTAGACTTGGCAGTGGGACTTATCAGGGATCTTATTTCCTTCTCACAAGAGCTTGTGTAGTTGCCACCAATTTGTTTTCACTAAATCTATATTACCAGTGTTCAGTTGAAGAAAGAAGGAATAGACAAGAACATGAGAAGAGAGAATGTGCCAGGATTAAAAAGTTTTAAGGTTAAGTGGCAGAAAGGAAAGGATCCAAGACCACAGTACACCTTAGGCTCTGTCATTTAAACCTCTGGAAGTTTGAATTGGACCATGGAATATCAGGGTCCTTCCCAGCTGACCCATTACCCCAGATGTGGTAGAACCCACAAAAGATAAATGAAATATTTTGCTGCCCACCTACCATGTGCAAGAGGTACAGAGAAGGCTGAGATATGGTCCCATCCTTAAGAGTTTGGTGCCACGATCCCCAATATCACTGGACACTTAAGCCTTGACTCTGATTACTGCAAAGCGTATGGGAGCGCCTGGATGCAGGGCCCTCTCTGCACCATGAACCGTCAGATGCTGTGGATACAGCATTGTAGCCTGTTCAGCCACTTGCCACTGGGAGGCTGGCTTCCCTCCCATTGTTTTCTGACAAGGCTGGATGGGTTCCAAATATTGGCTCTCATGGGGAAACACAAACTTCATTGTGCTCAAGAAGGTCTGCCCTGCCTCTGGTGTTGGGGACTACCTCTTACCAGGTAGTACCTCAGCTGCAAGGACAGGAGGTAGAAATAGGCTCATCCCACAGACCAGTACTGCCATGTGGGCATTTATGTGATCAGCTTACCTACCTGGCTGCCTCCTTTTCTTCTTTGTCTCATTTCTGTCACTTTTGTCTCCTTACTGCCCTGTACTGTCCTTTGGAAGGCATCAATTTCAGCACCTTTGATATGTCATCGTTCTTTTGAGTAATTACCATAAGCTGATGATACATGCCTCAGCTGCAGCTCTCAGAAAGAAGCAGAGAACATCTGGCCTTGATGGCACTGTTTGGGGTAGGCATCACAGGACTCTGGGCCACCTGTTTCCTTGTCACCCACAACCAGAGCCAGCTCCCAAGCCGCCAAGGGCTGCAACTTCCAAAGGTGGTTTAGGAAGGCAAAGGCAGCTGGAAGCTAGTCAGATGTGAATGAGGAACATGCGGGGGCTTCACAAGGGTGGTCCTGTCACATAGGAAGCTGGAGGACCTGTCTCTGGATGTAGGAGCCCTGAGCCCTCTGATTGGCCCTGTCCCTCTTATCAGTTTCTTAATGGCTTTCCCAATAATGAAGTTTCTGAGGGCTATATGTGAGTGAGTAAAAGGCAAATTGCAGAAGGTGCTAAGATAACCTTGGTGGTACTCATGTGTCGGTAATATCAGGATTGCCTTTGTATGATAATGATTGGTGATTCCTAAACCTCATCAGTGTGCAGAGCTGCTGGCCACCAGAGCTGGCCTTGGGAATGGCAGATTCTCTACATGATGGGCCAAGGGGCAGCCATAACACCCTTGGATCCTTATCTTTCCACATTTTGACTTATTTTCTTCATGGCACTTGTACTAGGATCCTGTGGTTGCTATAACATATTGCCGCAAAATAGGTGCTTTGAAACAACAGGAGTTAACTTTTTCACGGTTCTGGGGGCTACAAGTTCAAGATCAAGGTGGTGGTGGGATTGGTATGCTTTGAGGCCTCTCTCCTTGACTTATAGACGGCCATCTTCTCCCTGTGTCTTCACTTCATATTCTCCCTTTCCATGTCTGGGTCCAAATTTCCTCCCTACATGATATACCCAGTGTACTCAAGCTCATAGAGGAAGAAAGTAAGAGGCTGGTTGCCAGAGGCTGGGAGGAGGAAGAGAGAGGAGTTAGTATTTAATGGGCACAGAGTTCTGGAGCTGAATGGTGGTGACAGTTGCATGATAAAATGAATGAACTTAATGCCACAGAACAGATGGTTAGAATTACAAATTTTATGTTAGGTATATTTTACTACAATTTTAAGAAAAGGTAAGCACACAAAAAAGTGCTCAATATTTTTAGTCGTTAGAGGCAGATGAAATAAAAAAAAAATCAGATGCTACTATACACTTACTATAACAGCTAAAATGAAAAAGATTGACAATCCCAGATGTTGACAAGCGTGTGAAGAAACTAGAATTTTCATATTCTGAGTGGGAATGCAAAATGGTACCATCTCTTTGGAAAATATTTGGAAGTTTCTTATAAAACTAAACATACACCTGCTCTAATACCTGATATAATTCTATTGCTAGGAATTTAGCCACAACAATTAAAAACATATATTCACCAAAGGACTTGTACAAGTATGCTAATAGCAGCTTTATTCATAATAGTAAAAAATAGAGACAGCTGGGTGCCTGGGTGGCTCAGTGGGTTTGGCCTCTGACTCTTGACGTCAACCCAAGTCTTTTTTTTTTTTTTTACACATTTTTTTAATTAAGATTTTATTTATTTTTTTTTGACAGACAGAGACCACAAGTAGGCAGAAAGGCAGGCAGAGAGAGAGGAGGAAGCAGGCTCTCCGCAGAGCAGAGAGCCTGATGCGGGGCTCAATCCCAGGACCCTGGCATCATGGCCTGAGCTGAAGGCAGAGGCTTTAACCCACTGAGCCACCCAAATACCCCTCAGCCCAAGTCTTGATTTCAGGGTCATGAGTTCAAGCCTCATGTTGGGCTTCATGCTGGGCATGGAGCTTACTTAAAAAAGAAAAATAAAACCAGAAACAACTGGAAACAGTTCAGGTATTCATCATAGAAAAACAGACAAGCTGTGTATAGTCATATAATGGACTACTATTCAGCAATAGGAAGGAAAAAACTTTAGGTACACACAACATGAATGTATTTCAAAAACATGCTGAGTGAAAAAAATTTACACAGAAGCCTATATATGTAATATTCTGTTTACAGATATTAGAGAGCAAGCAAACCTAGTCTGTGATATAGAAAAAACCAGAACAATGGTTGTTTCTGGGGAGTGGGGTAGAGATTTGAGAACTTTCTGGGATGATGGAAATGTTCTATATTTTGATAAATGTAAATTGTGTCAAACAGATCAAGTTCAGTGAGCATACAATTAAGATCTGTGTGTTTCATTCAATGTACAACTTTAATCAAAAGAAAAAATGGCAAGCCATAATAGAATATCAGGAGTTTTTTTTTAAAGTAATATCCATGCCCAACACAGGGCTCAAACTCATGACCCTGAGATCAAGAGTCACATTCTAGGTCACCTTGGTGTGCAGTCGGTTAAGTGACTGACTCTTGATTTTGGTTCAGGTTGTGACCTCAGGGCTGTGATATCAGGATTGAGATCTCAGGGTCATGAGATCGAGTCCTATGTCAGGCTCCATGCTCAGTGTGGAGTCTGTTTGACAGTCTCTCTGCCCGTCCCTTCTGTGCATTCGCATTCTCTCTCTCTGAAATAAATGAATGAATCTTAGGGAGGGAGTCACATGCTCTACTGACTGAACCAGTCAGGTGCCCCAGAATATCATATATGTTCTACACTAAAAAATTTTCAACACTTTTCATTTTAGGGGGTTTATCTGAATTGCATAGTGGGTAGTTCCTCTAATTGATCATCCAATCTACTAATTCTTCCTTTTACTTAATCTATCATTAAGCTCTTTTATGGACTTTTAAGTTTCTGTTATTAATTTTTTTCCCTTACGGAAATTTTTATATATTGTTTTGTTCTTTTCCAAATCAAAAAGATCATGTTTTTATACTTTCTGTTTCCAATGGATATTTGTTAGCTTTTCTCTTACTTCCTTAATAAAGCATCCAAAGGTATTGTGGTTTTTTTTAAAAGGTTTTATTTATTTAAGAGAGAATGAGAGAGAGATGAAGTACAAGCAGTGGGGAGGGGTAGAGAGAGAGAGAGAGAGCAGGCTCCCTGAGGAGAAAGGAGTCTGACCTTGCTCCCAGGATCCCAGGATCAGGACCTGAGCAAAAGGCAGATGCTTAGATGCCCCTGCATCCAAAGGTGTGTGTGTGTGTGTGTGTGTGTGTGTGTGTGTGTGTGTGTGTGTGTTAAACAACATGGATGTAATAATCCCAGTAACTGGAGTCTTGGAGTCTGTTTCTGTTACCTGTTGTTCGGGATCTTATTCATACCACCTTGTTTCCATGTGTTTCCTTGTTGACGGTGTCATGTTCACTGTCCTTGAAGAATGCTTGTAGACTTGGAAACCTAGAATACAAGTGCCTCTCTTCAGAAAGGATCTGCATTTGCTTCTGCCAAGGATCTCCTAGGATACAGCTCTTCTGAAATGATGATAAAAGTCACTGCCTGGTGGTCCCAGGTGATACAAACCGGGACAACAGATACACATGAGGACTCAGCTGTGTTCAGTTTCTTGGGAACCTGCCCCCTCGCCAACACCGCCACCACGTGCTCGGTGTCAAGGCGACTTACCTTTCAGAGGCTGGCGAGGCCGTGTGCGGTGGGGTTTACTTCTGGTTCACACCTTCCCTCGTCTCCTGCGGGGTAGCCCTTCAGCTTCACAGAGGAAAGCCCCAAGCTTTACAAAGCTGTTAAATCTCCAGTGCCAGGTAAGCTAAATAAGCAAACGCTCTCAGAGCAAGAGCTGCTCCCAGAATTGCCACACTTCTGGCTTCCCTCAAATTTTGGCCTAATTTCCTAGTATCTTGTCAACTCTTCAGTGCCTGCTAAGATTTTTAAAATTCTTTATCTGGCTTTTTAAAAAAGTTGTTTGCAACAGGAGTGTTGATTCTGAGAATTTAGCCTGCCATATTCTCTAAAAATGGAACTCCACGGCTCTTCCTTCTCAGGCTTGGCTTTGGCCACCGATGGAAAACGGCACAAATCTCATAGGCAGCCTTCAGGAATTTTGCCCCCAATTCTGCTGCCTTATTTTAAAGCTGTTGTTTTTTCTCTGGGTCTAAAAATGCTCTGGGTCTGGAATATTCCCCAGGCTGACAGGGTACCAGCTGGGAGGCCGGGGTGCCCTGAGCCCTCGTGGTCCAATGCTAACATGCCATGTGTCGACAGGGATCAGCTGAAGCATGAAAAAAAAATGAAGGGCAAAAGAGACAAAGGGCCTGGGTCAAAGTCAACACAACAGCTGCTGCAAGTGGGTTGATAGGTAATTTTTTTCTGCCTTTTTAATACTTCAATATTTGTTCCAACTTTATTTTTCTTCAAGAAATGTGTATTATGTTACTATCAAAAATAGTCAAGTGAAAAATGGGGGGAAAAAAGAAAAAAAAAAACAGAAGAGAAGAGGTCCAACAGTCCTGATGGTATTTTCAGCAGCAAGGATGAGTTTGGACAGATGCACTCGCAAGCCAGCTCCTGAGACAGAGGGAAGAGCTGGTTTGGGCCGGGCAGGGAATCCGAGGACGGCTGTGTCATGTGTGATCCCCAGGTGGCACCGCTGAAAGGAGCTCCACTCGCTCCTTTCTTTTCTCTGCTCTGAGCTCCAGAGCTGTCCTGGGTGAACTTGGCAGAGACTGTGTTCTGGTCCCGGCCCCATATCTAGTCCGAGGGGGAAGAGCCGCCCATGGCCGTTGGCCCCTCATTCCGCGGCCGGCTATGATTCTGCCTTAGTCACACATGGGCTAGAAAGGAGAGGCTGTTCTGAATGACTCGGGAGCGGGACGAGCTGGTGAGCTGGGAGAAGGCAGAGTGTCTCCAACGCCCAGCTTCCCTGCAAATTCCTCAGAGCCCTGTCACAATTGGCCCTTCCTAAGCCAGAGTGCTCAAAATCCACCCCCTACGCAGAATTGTGAAGATCTCTCCTACTCCAGGCACCGAGAGGTAAGCTAGACAATCACTTGACTGTACTGGAACTTCTTCAGTTAATGCTTAAAAGGGGGCCTTGTGTGCTCCACATCTATCTCTGGCAGGTTCTCTGGACCTGGATTTTCCTCTGCTTCCTGTCTCAGACTTTCAGGGCCCAGAGCGGAGCAGGCTGGTGGAGGGCTGGGTCGCGGTCAGGTCCCAGGTAGGACCTGCGCTCTGACCCCCAGGGACACTGAAGCTGAACCCGCCTGCTCGAGTGCCAGGAACCTGAAAGCCGGGATCTTGGCCCCTCTGAGACTGAAGGGGCTTCACCTGGAAAAACACACCCAGGCCCGGGCTCAGGGTGGGTGCTGTTCTCCCCGAGGGCTCTCCCTCTTCCTTCCCTGCCCCCTGGGCGACTCCTTGCCGCACCCTCAGCCCAGCCCTGTGCTGAGCAGCTGTACTTTTTCCAAAGGGCAATCTGGATGCTGTGAGGCAAACAGATTTGTTCCAGGCCACGGGAGAATACAGGGTCATGGTTCACAGCCAGGGGAGTATCCTTTTCCTCCACCCGGCTTTCTGGTTGTCCAAGGACACAGGCATGGGGGCTGTCCTTTAAGTCTGAGAAGTCAAGACTTCCAAATTCTGGTCCTGACTGTTCTTCTGCTCATTTTCTAAAAGGATCCAGAACTTTGGGACTCCCCTGTTGCTTGCTTTTTGCACACCCACCCGTCAGCAGTTAACTTGCTGATTTATTCAACATACATTTACTGAGCACTTACTATGGGCCCAGCCCTGTGCCAGGAGGTAAGGTGGTGAGCCAAAGGCTCAGGGTCTCTACCCTCAGGGTGCTCACAGTATCAGGGGGAGGGGGATGCAGAAGGAGGCACACCAGGCTTGAGCAGACCCTCCATTGCAGAGGATATATTTTTTCTTTAATCTAAGAGTGATGGAAACCTATTGAACCATTTTAGACAGAAAGAGAGACAGAGCGAACCTGGCATCACCAGACACAGGAGGAAAGCTCTCGGGCCTCTGACTCAGCCTCTGATTCACATTAGGATGCTCGCTGAAACCGGGGAGTTAGTGAGCTGTGGCGGGAGTGGGACATGCTGTGGTGGATGTGGGACACAGGGCAGACTGGCACCTGGATAAGGAGCTGCAGGAGGGGAGGGAGGAACGGACTTGGTGCCAGAGATGTGTCCTGGGCCCTGAGCCAGGAGTGCCTGGGCCTCTAGGATGGGGGTGCAGCCCAGGGCCCTGAGATGGGGGTGGGGCCTGGGCCTCTAAGATGGGGTATGGCCTGGGCTACCTTTCCGCATCCTGTCAGTCTGCTCCCATCTTGGAGCTGGCAGGGAGGAGCATCAGAACTGGAGGGTTCCAGGAAGACCAGGAAGACCACAGGAGAATGAGAGTTTGTGCTATTTTGGCGTTTCCTCCTATCTCAAGCACGAATGCAAGGGAATCTTAAAGACTAAATGAGCCTTGGGGGAACCTGCCTCAAATAGCACTGCTTTATCCACGTCCGCGGAGGACCTGTGCTCCTGGCGCTGGGAAGGGGCGGAGAGAAGGGAAGAGGGAGGGGGGAGGGGGAGGAGCAAGGTAGGAACAGCGGTAGGGGGAAGAGGAGGAGAGGGAGGAAGAAGCTTGGGAAAGAGGAGAGGGGATGGGGCAGAGGCGGAGCAGGGGAGGGGAGAGAAGTGGAGAGGGGAGGGGATGTGGGGGGGGGGCCCCCGGCCGCCCCCCCCCCCCCCCCCCCACCGCCTGCCACACGGTGAGTCACCGCGCCAGCTCCCAGCGCCTGCCTCTATTTTTATATCGGAGCCTGCTCATATCTGACTCGTTAAATAAGCCTCGCAGCTGGTGAGGGGGATCTGGTGGCTGAGGATGAGGCCGAGGGATCGCTGGGCATCTGAGTAGGAATTATAAAGCGATCCCTGCCTCTTACCAGGAGATCTTCGCCTTTTCAATAAGCAGGCGCCGGAGCCCTGGCTGCGCCGGGAGGGGAGGCTGCGCCGGGCCTCAGGCAGCCACGCTGCTAACGATCCCGGGATCCAGCGGAGGCCACCGAACTGCAGCCTGGGCTTTGGTGCCAGGGGGTGGCGGCAGCTGCGGGAGGGGCTTGGGAAGCTGTGCTCAAAGGCCCTTGATGGTGGGGCCGGCCGAATAGAGCTTCTCAACGGAGAGCGGTAGGCGGCCGCCCTCCCCGGGCTGGAGCCACCAGCAGCCAGTCAGGGACAAACGCAGGAGACGGAGGCTGGCCAGCAGATGGGGGCTGCGATTCTACGAGCCCGGTCACCTTGTGCACATCATTCCGTTTCTCTGTACCTCCATCTCCTCATCTGTGGAAAGTCTTGCAGAGTTGGGGGATGACCGCAAAGGGACCGGAGAACCCAGTGTCACTGTCCACTGTGCGGAGGGGGAGGCCGGCAGGCCCAGGCCTGAGAAGAGCTCCACTACCCAGCGCCTTCTAGACAATGTGTGCTGCCTTTTCTTTGATTTGCCATGGGAACACCAGGCCTTTCTGGGCTCGCTGGCAGGAGTCAAGGGCAAGAGGTGCTCTGCTGCGGGTCTTTGAGCCTCCCTGGATTATCTTCCACTTGGATAATCTCCAGGAGGAGAGCCATTGAGCAACCTGGGCCCTGCCTCCTGAAGTTAACTTGTTTGCATCAACTCATGGGGGAGGGGGATATTGATTATGTTAATCCTGGTGCTTCCGAGGTGCTGAGAGGAGACTTAGCATTTACTCTTGCCCGGTGAGCTGGGCCACTCATTCTTCTTGCCATGCTGTGCCAGGGTGGACAGCCAGCAAGCACGCGTGCCCTTGTATCCCCAGGATCCCAGCTCCTAGGCCTCATGGAGAAGAGGCAGGAGCGTTTCTGGTCTCTCCATGGAAAGAATCCTCACATTCAGGGCAAGATCCTGGTGACTCAAGGCCCCAGGACCTGCCTGTGCATGGAGGCTGGGGATCAGACAGGCTCAGCCCCTCACCCCAGCACAGCTCTGAGTGCCCTGGGGCCATGCCTGCAGGAGCAGGTGCTCCCAACCACTGGCACAGAACTCTCCTCTCTGGGGCCCCCTAGTTCAGACAGCTGTCCTCTCTTTCATGCACTTGGTCTGACCCTAGAAGGAAGTAGAGGGACACTGACAAGTGGTCTGGGTTTTTTTTCCCCTCTTGCACTAGTAAGCCTAGTTTTAAACTCAAACTTTAAAGCCAAGAGGGGCTCTCATAGGCCCCGAGGGAGAGACAAGAGGATCCAGATCCTGCTGGGAAAGCACAGGGGGCCAGCCAGGCTTGGTGCATGTGCTGTCTTCCCCCGCCCCACCCTCCCCATCCCCTACCCATCTGAACACTGTGGCAGGAGCTGAGGGCCCCATTCTCCCGGACATTGACTCTGGTGCCTGGCTTTCCCATGTGCTCAAACCCCTCCCCCCCACTCCAAGACCTGTACCTTTCCTGTCAGGTATGGCTGGGACACTCCTCCCCCCCTCCCCACCCCCAAAGTGGCCTCAAAGCCTACACAGTTTCTTCCACCAGGGCTGGCTCAGTGAGAGTCTCTGCCCTTCATGAACGGCAGAGTGGGCATCTTCTTTTGTGGCCAAGGAGCAGCCTGTTCAGGAGGAAAGCGAGAAGTGTTCCCACTTTGCAGGTTAGTAAGCCAAGGCTTCGAGTTGATCGCGGAGTCCCAGGCATCAGGAAGCCTGTGTCTCTAACCTGTTACTCTCCTGCTGCCCATTCCCCGAATCCCTGGGGAGCGTGGTGGTGGTCATGGTGGAGAAGTCAAGGGCAGCCCTGGAAACGCAGAGCTGTCGGGCCTTTTTGGGGGAAGATGGATAAAAGAGGGCATCTCTCTTTTGGATCCTTTCAGTCAGAGTCAGCACGGAGGACAAAACCCGTTGACATCCTTAAGCCAGTCTGGAACTCATCCATCCTAGCGGCCTGCGCTCACTCTGCCCGCCTGACTTTCCATTGCGGGGGCGCCCTGTGTCCTCTGGGAGCTGGAGCAGTGGGGAGGGTGTGGGGAGAGAACAGGCTTTCCGGGCCTGGCGCACTGACTGCTCACCCCGCATGCCTGCCATCCGCCCCCTCTCCGGGGCTCTTGTCTTCTCAGTATAGGGCGCTTCTGGACACCGGGCGGGGCCTCCAGCTCTGTGGCTGGAGGGAGGGTGAGGCCAGTGGGGACAGGCTGGGGCAGGTGTCAGCTCACTCCCTCTCCTTGCATGGCCACAGCCTGTGGCCTGCCTTCTGATTTGTGTGTATTATTAGGTCGCAGGGACTTGGGCGGCCGTGGGGGAGCTGTAGAGGGTGGGACGCCACCCAGCCGGCAGAGGGAATTATCCTTGAACCTGAGCTGGGTTGGGGGTCCTCCAGCGCGGCTGGGAGAGCAGGCCACCCCTACTTCCTGCCTCCCCCAGGGGGCTGAAGAAGTGCCTTGTGTACATTATCAGTGCCTTTTCTTGCTGTGCTCCCACAGGCCCCAGGGCGCACCCCCCCACCCCTGCCATGCCTCCCCAACCAGTCCAGAATTAACCGAGCTGTAGGTTGATAGAGGCTTCCTGGCCTTTTCTCCCCAGTAACATATGGGCATGTTTACTAGGGCAGTTAATGTCAAGACAGCAGAGTTAATTTTGGAAATTAGAACCACACTGCCCTGGAGATGAAGGCGGAGCCCCCTGGCAGGGCGCTAGCACCCCCAGGCCCCCACCCAGGGCCCTGAGCAGCCGAGCTCTGGGAGGGAGGAAGGCAACCATGTTCGCTTTTGGCCCCAGCCCCCAAAGGATATGACAAGGGCTGATGGCAGCAGGGAGGCTGAGCAGCTTTGCCAGAGGACAGGAAGTGACAGGTGTCTTTATGCTGTGGGAGAAGAGGACAGGAGCCCCTCTCACTGGCTGCCATCAGCCAGAGACAGAAGCCACCCTCTGCCTCTGCAGGGGCTCACGGCCCAGGCTGGCCTGGTGTGCAGCTCCGGTTTGATTTCCTCCCTCCCTTCCTTCCTCCCTTCCTTCCTTCCTTCCTTCCTTCCTTCCTTCCTTCCTTCCTTCCGTATTTTACTCCTTCCTTCCATCCTTTCTCTCTTGACAAAGAGCTTCATTAACCTTTGTCTCAAACTTCATTCCCAGGCTTCTTCAGCATAGTGAGCTGCACAGAATGGCTTGTACATAAATAAAAACAGAAAACGGCTGCCGTGCCCAAGAAGCTTGGGCTTAAAAATACTAGAAAAATAGATTTTAACAGCTCCCTGAGCAAAAGTCTGAGCAGTAGTCACAGTACAAACTAGCAGCTCCCAGGAACTCCTCTGTTTTATCTTCTTCAATTAGCAATAATCACGCCTCGGATAAACCTGTTTTATCTTCTTCAGAAGTGGACACAATTGCTTTCACCTGGTCCTCGGAAGCCCTCATGGAAAATTCTCTGCAGGACCTGGAACTGCATCTCCTCCGCTCAGAGCCTTGGTTAGAATATACCCGGGGAGCAGGTCACGGGTGGCGGGGTCCTGAGAAGCTGCAGGAGAAGGCACGTCTGCTGAGCTGGGGGGATCGTTGAGATGGGGACCCTTGGCCTGGACCCCTTTGCCCCTGTAGAGTACACAGGCGTGGGCTGCTCTCCCCCACCCCAGGGCCCCATCTGCCGCTCTCACTGTACGCCTGACAGCCTCTAGGGGCGCCCTCCTCCTCCTGGCCTGTGCCACCTCTTTGCTTTGGGCGGGATTGTCCGGGTTCTCCCGGCTTCACCCAGGGACAGTCCCTCTGTGACTCAGTGCTCCCATCTTGGACCTTATCGTCCACATCTGTGAAACAAGGGGCAGAACCCTCACCTCCAGGGTCCCTCTTGGCCCAGAAGCTCTGAAATCCTGCCTTTCGGTCACTGTTTATAGCTCTGGGACAGGCTGGGCTCCTGAATGCCATCTTGGCCTGAGGCTGTCCTGACAGAGCCTCGGCTGCCTCCCTGCAGAAGCTTTGTGTCCTCCCTGGCCTGCGGGGCCCCCACCTCTGGAGTGAGCTCATGCAGGGCTTCCCTGGTCTCCAGGATGTCCCCCAGACAGCAGAGGGGCTCCGGTGTCAGGCCAGTCTGGGCCCTGTGGGGGAAAAAAATCCAACTGTGAAAACTCCCCTCACACAGACGAGGTGGGGGACGGTAAGCAGAGGGGAAGGTAAAGTCCTCAGACTGAGCTATGCTCATGAACTAGGGTCGGGGTCGGGGGCAGTGGCAGGACCTCTGCCTGGTGGAGATGGCCCAGGCAGAGCTTTTCAAGGTGAGCCCTCTGGTGCTCAGCTCAGAAATGGGACAGCTCTCTGTTTCTGCACGTCCGAGTCCAGTCAGCCATGCACAAGGAGGCTCCTTTGCTTTTGTGTCCGGGAATCTTCCAGGCAACTGTCAAAGCAGGTCTGAAACCAGCCTCGGTGGGCCCAGTGCAGGCCAGGGTGGTGGACCTGAGCAGAGGGGCGAGGCGGTGAGTGTTTGAGAATGTGGCGCCAGAGCTGGCTGGCCTCGCACAGACTTGGCCTGACAATGATGTCAGAAGGAAGGCTTCATAATACTTTTGCTGCCCTTGGAGATGTTTCTGGAAAAAGGAAGAGTGATATATGTGTTTATGGAATGCCCTTCAGATTTGTGTTGTTGTTGTTGTTGTTGTTTTCTTTTATAAACGCTTCCTTTGGAAAATATTTCGATGTACACAAAAGTTGCAGCAGAAGAACATAGAGCTTCTTTCTGTATATCCTGTGTCTAGTCCCTCTGTTGTTCCTGTCTTCATACCCTGGGCACAGTGGCCATGGTAAGGAACCAGGCTTGCTGCGTCACTATTACATAAATTCCAGAGGTTATCTGGGTTTTGGCTGTTTTCCCACGAATGCCCCCTCTCTGTCCCAAGACCCCATGGGGGCACCATGCTGCATCCGTGTTCATTTTCTTGTTCTCATCATCACAGTTTCTCAAGTCCTCTCTTTTTTTGTTTTGTTTTGTTTTGTTTTTCATGAGCTTGACAGTTTTGAGGAGTACTGCTCAGGGATTTTGGAGAAGGTCTCTCAATTTGGATTTCTCTCATCTTTTTCTCATGATCAGACCAGGGTTGTGGGTTTTCGGAAAGAACATCAAAGAGGCCAAGCGCCCTTCTCATCACATCATATAGAAGGTCACATGAGATGGCATGTCTCCCTGGGTGGCATCTGTCCTTATCATAAGGCTAAGGGGGTGTCTGCCAGGTTTCTCCAGCCTAATGTACTATTTTTTACTTTCCCTACAATACTTTTTAGAACCCAGGCTTAGAGCTTAAAGGAGGGTGGTGGGGGATTAAGTTCCATCCATACCTTGTAGCTGGGAATCTCTCCATACATTGTTCGGAATCTTCTGGAAGGAGGGGCTGCCTCTCTTCACCCATTACTTACTACAGCAGTCATCACTTCCATATACACTGGGTTATAATCATCCAGGGCTATGTTACCTATTTTCTTGTCGAGTCATTCCGGCTTTGGCCATTAGGTGCTCTTCCCTTTGACAGCACAATACTTGTTGATGGTGCACTTCCTTACTTTCTCCTACAGTGATACACTCCAGGCATATTGGATTTTCCCTGCTCAAGAATCAATCACTTCTCCAAGGAGTCCTTTTATTGGAGAATGATATTTAGAAACCAAGATCTGGGCACTAGTGTGCTCACTGCTCCTGGGGTGTTTATTGCTGTCTCTAGGCCCTCCTGACAGGCAGAGCTAAGGAATGTTGATGGGTATATTAACCCACGTATACATACATCTGTAATAATTATTTCCATATATACATTTGCATATATGTTAAGTTAAACATGAGTTCTTATTGGTTTCTCTGACTCTGACTCTATTCCAGTACAGTAGAGTTTTGTGGGGGTTTTTTTCCCCAAGATTTTATTTATGTATGTGACAGAGAGAGACACAGAGAGAGAGGGAACACAAGCAGGAGGAGTAGGAGAGGGGGAAGCAAGCTTCCCCACCAAGCAGGGAAGCCTGATGTGAGACTCGATCCCAGGACCCTGGGATCATGACCTGAACTGAAGGCAGACACCCAACAACTGAGCCACCCGGCACCCCAGTACAACAGAGTTTTGAAATGATCTATAAATTGAGTGAATCTGGTAGTGGTACTAGCTTAGAAAAAAATATGAACATGAAAATAAGTCTCTCCAGCCTGGGGTGTAGAGGGAGGATGTTGGATTTTCCACAGGAGGAAGGAGGTTTTAAGCCTATCTCATTTCAATCTTAGGAGCCACACAACCCCAGCTGATGTCTAGAAGACAGAGAGGGCATTTCATTACTTTGCATTTTCACTTTTCAGCCAGGTGTCTGCCATTATATAGATACAGACAGAGACAGACTTAAATGACACCTCCTCATATAAGGAAAAAGAAACCTCCCTCGTGCTAAAGCCAGCTCTATTAAGAGCAGGAAGGCAGCACTCTCCAAACAATTGTCTTCTGGGACATGTCCTTCTTTCAACTCTGGACATCGCCCTCTCCCCCCTGTATGCCTGTGGGGCCTTGGCAACATTCGATGCTGGGATCTTCAGCATCTTCTGACCCTCGCTGGGTCCTTAGATCACAGAGCCCCCTTGCCTGGGTGGAGAAGTACCACAAGAACCACAAGATGGGAACATCTGGTCTTTACTCCTTGAGGGAAAAGCCAGTCCAGTCCCCCCCAGGCACAGTCCCATCCAGGCGATGTTGGCTCTGTGGTTCCACAGTCTGAAGGTGGCCGAGGCTTTACTATTATGCTGAACTCTGCCTTCAACTTTGGGGCAGATGGGGGTGACTGGCTGCCGCCATGATACCCGTTTGAGGGGACCCTATGGCAGGTGGTGGGGCACACCTGATGGCAGGAGCCCAGCATCCTTCCCCCCCCCCCCCCCACATGGGCACTAAGGGCTCTACTGTTTGGGCTTTGGATCTCCCTCTTTACGTCAGCATAGAGTGTATATCTGACGGACATGTAAGGTTCACAGATTTTGGAAGCTTCTAAATTAAAAGGAAAGGAATCTTGACTTGAAGCACCAAGAGTTTTAAGAGATGTGACTTGTAAAACATTGAAAGGTATCATAACTCTGCCTTCTGCTTTAGGTTTCTTATGGGTGTGGTGCCCAGTGTGTGCTGATCCTGCAGGAAACTGTGCTCTCTGGAGAAGGAGGCGGGATTTACTTTGGAGACAGGGAAGGCAAGGGAACAGGCACTTATGGGACCATGTACCCAGCGCTCTGCTGGCCACTGGGGGAGAGAGCAAGGGAAAGGGAAACATCTGTCTTGCCCTGACAAGCTTACCATCTTCTGGAGAAGGGGAGATGCACCAGAAGCCACACCAGGAGCGCAAGTCCTAGTGTGGGAGACCTCTGTGGGCCGATCACTCGTGAGCAGGGCCTGGGTGACATTTGGGAGCAGGCCCTGAATATTCAGGTCATGAATCCTGGAGGTCACTTCACAGATGTGGGATCTTGGTTCACGTCATTGTCTCAACTGTCCACTTCCTTGTTCATAAACTAAGAAATATGTTACCAAGAATATTGTGAAGATCGACATGAGCGTGTCTGCATGGCCTTTTCTGGGTGTGAAATACCATTCAGTACCTGGTAGTAGACACCACTGTTCATTCAAAGAGAAGGCCAGATTCTCGCGGCTCTGAATACTGGCTCCCATGTTCGTTTGATCTACCCCATCACTGCAGGATTTTTTTTTTTTTTAAACCACTCCCTTACTTTCTGGCCCAATGAGATACTTCAGACTCCCCTTGTGTATTTTCTGCCCTGGTCCTAGAATTAGCCATTTCTCCTGGGAGTTCTGGTTCCTTTTCTTGGAGAATGATTTTAGAACACAGAGATCTGGCGCTGGCTCTGTTTATTGCTACTGCGGTATCATTGCTCCAAGGTCTTCTCAGCTGACAGAGCAAGAGAGTTATTTATGTACTGTAAACCGTGTCTACACACAACTGTGGTCATCGCCCTATCCAGCAATCTATCTGTACATTAAAGCAAACGTGAGGGGCGTCTGGGTGGCTCATTCGTTAAGCGTCTGCCTTTGGCTCAAGTCATGATCCCAGGGTCCTGGGATCAAGCCCCACATCAGGCTCTCTGCTCAGCGGGGAGTCTGCTTCTTCCTCTCCCGCTGCTTGGGTACCTGCTCTCGTTACCTCTCTCTCTCTCTGTGTCAAATAAATAAATAAAATCTTAAAAAAAAAAAAAAAAAGCAAATGTGAGTTCATACTGTTCTCTGACTGTAGTGCCTTACAACGTGACTCTTGTAGCCACCTACCCTTGCCTCTGTAACCTCCCCTCCAACAGGGGGAACCCTGACTCCCACTGTCATCCACTTACTTAATTGTTCAACAACAATATGCATGTGAGGTGGTCTCAGAATTCTGAGGCCGAGGCCCCATGCAAAACCCCACATTTATCAAGTATAGTGAGGAAAGAAGAAAGAGTGGTTTCACAGTAGGGACGCCTGCCAGACATGCCTCCACCATGTGACCAAGTTAAACACCCCCTGTTAGGACAAACCCTGAGTGCTGGCCCTTCATGCCAGCAGCCTTGCTCCAAATAATGCATAACCCCAGTATAATTATGAGAAGGACATCAGACCCATCCCAACCAAAAGACGTTTTATAAAACACCTGACTCAATATGTCTCAAAATTGTCAAGGTCATAAAAAATGAGGGAAGTTGGAGAAACTGTCACAGCCAAGAGGAACCCAAGAAGACACGAGGATTCAGTGAAATAAGGGATCCTGGGACAGAAAATGGGCATTGGATAAAAACCAAGGAAATCTGAATAGAGTGTGAGCTCTTGTTAATAACAATGTTGGTTCATTGATTGTAACAAACACTCTAATTTAAGCTGTTAATAATAGGGGGAACTGGGTATGAAGTATATGGGAGCTTTCTATACGATCTTTACAACTTCACCGTAAATCAAAAACCACTCTCAAATACAAAGTTTACTTTAAAAACAAATAAAAGGGCAAACTGGGCTCCTGACCTGTTCTCTTGAAAGCAGAAAGGCAGACAGAATAAGTGCTCCCAAAGATGGCCATGTTGTGATCCCCAGGACCCATACCCTGGTAGTTACTGTGGCCAAAGAGACTTCACATATGGGACTAAGGTCAGGAGCTCCAGATGGGGAGGTTATCCAGATTATCTGGGTGGACCCAATGTCGTCACAAGAGTTTGTCCAAGAGGGAGGCAGGACTTCAGAGTCAGACGAGGAGTAGTGATGGTGACGGTGAGGGCAGAGATGATGCAGTTACATTGCAGAAGAGGACGAAGAGCCAAGGAACACAGGTGACTTCCAAGGAGATGGACCCTGACCTCCTCCAGAAGGAACGCAGCCCTGCCGACCCCAGGATGTGAGATCCATTTCAGACTTCTAACCTCCAGAAATACAAGACGACGTGGTTGTATCATTCAAACACCAAATTTGTGGTCACTGAGTACAGCAATGATGGGACACTAACGCGAATATCTTAAGCAAAGTGATCCTTTTTGGGGCTGACTTCCCGCTTCTGGGCCCAGACTGAACTTTCCACAGAAGCAGGAGTCCATGCTATCAAGGGGGCATGTTTTCCTCAGGAGCTATATCACAGTCTGTATTCCATCCGGACTCCCCGGGGAATCTGTATCACAGCAGGGTAATTAACACTGGCATTTATGCTGGGTTTCCCTCACCTCCTCATCAACAGCGAATTTCTTATCTGCAGCCTTACTTGATGGAAGCAAACTCGCTTTCCTTTCTTTGAAGTTCTTGCCAACTTCCCTTTGGAAGACAGCAATTATCTGCCTTTGCTATTTAGAGCATCTTCAGTTCCTGGAATCTGGATGACAGCAGTATTCTGTAGATAAATTCTCTGCAGCCTGAAGGTTTATTTTCACACGTTGCTTTTTCTTTTGAAATAATAAAGGGCCTCGAGGGAAAGGCAGCTTCCCAGAGCTGGACGTGATGATTCTGTGCGTGCACATGTCTGTGAGGGTGTGGGCTCCGTGTATTCTAAACCTCTCCAGAAATAGATGAACCAAACTTCCCATGAGATTGAAGAGGCTTTGAAAACAACAAACCTACTTGATTCTCTGTTCATCATAGCCGGTTTAAGGCTGAAGCAGAAATAGGTACCTTTAGGAAAGGCTCTTCTGCCAGCAGAACCTTCCACAAAGGTTCTGGGTCATGTCACAGATGTGGCCAGTGAAAATGCATAAATCTGGCATCCCCCTTACATCAGTGAAGTGCGATTTTAGTGTTTATAAAGCAGCACTTGCACGCAGCATCAAAAACCTGTAACATAGTTGTTGTTATTTTCATTTTATAAATCATAGCTACTTTTTTGGTCTTCTCTGAGAGCTTGAGATAGGGCAGGGACTGTGCTAGACTTCTTAACTGCCTAGATTTGGTTCCTGGCTTCCCCCTCTTACCCTCTCCCCTTACTGGCTGAACAGCTATGCCTGAACTGCCTGGCCCCTCTGTGCCTCCGTTTCCCCCTCTATAGGAGAGAATACTTGTATTTACCCTCAGAGGATTGCCGTGAGGATGACAAGAGATGATGTCTGTAAGGGGCTTAGAATGATGCCTACCCCGACGGAAGCCCTCACAGTATCCTTTTGAAACAGGTGTTTGTCCCAAACCTATGTCAGGTGTATCATTTGCCTCACTCTGGGGCCTAAAACTATCCTTGGATTAGTTTCAGTCATTTACAGTCTTTGACTGATGGCCAGCTGATTCTCAACAAAGGTGCCAAAATAATTCAAGGGAGGAAAGAACAATCTTTTCAACAAGTGTTTTTGGGAACATCTGGGCATCCACATTTGAAAGAACGAAGTTGGATCCCTACCTCACACCATACATGAAAATTAACTCTATTACCAGTTTCTCTGTGCATTTTTCTCCTTCACCTGATGAGTAGGTGTCTCTCAGCGAGTCCCGCTCTCTACCCAGAGGACACTGTTCCATACGTGGCTGCAGATTCCATGTGTCCATGGGAGGAAGTGAGCGGCCATCTTGAACTGCAACTCCAAAATTAACATTTTATGCTTCACAGGATACCGTCAAGGAAATAAAAAGACCACCCACAGAATGGAAGAAAATATTTGCAAATTATATAGCTGAGAAGGGACAGTTTGGGGCTGGTCTCAACCTACCATCATCCAGTGTTGTGGTTGGACTGGCCTTCATCTTTCTTATTATGATTGTAAGGTGCCCTATGGCAGCCACCAGGAAGCTTTGAAAAAATAGGAGTTTATTACTTACAACAACTAGAAATTACACAGCATACCTGGGGCCATATAGTGAGGCTATGCGGGGAAGAGTCCACAGGCCCGGAGTTCTGCTTTTATTGGGGTGGACGGTGGGTTTCCCAGGCTTAACCTTTATTGGTGAATTTAAAGCATAAGAGTGGGAATTTAAAGCATAGGAAGAAAAGAGACAAGTGACCCAAATGGCCAGTTATCAAAATTAACCAAGATCTCTAAGACAACAGAGCCTCACTGGGCAGAGGTGGCCTGGCTCTTTATCTAATCACATGGCTGGCAATATGTTTATTCAAGATAGCCATCTTTGAAACAGATACCTCATTGAAATGGAAGCTTAAGCAATCAAAGCTTAAGTCAGGCACTCACATTACAAAAAAGAGAAAAGAAAAACAATTAGGGCTTACACTATAGGGCTGTCTATCCAGAATGGATAAATAACTTAAAATCCAACAATAAAAAATAAATAACCTAATAAAAAATAAGGAAAGGATGTGAATGGACTTTTCTCCAGAGGAAAAAATACAATGGCCAACAAGCCCTTGACATTCATCATTATGGAAATGGAAATCAGAAGCACAATGAGATCCACTTCATACCCACTGGGTTGGGAACAAAGACAGACAATAGCAGGTACTGACACAGATATGGAGAAATTGGAACTCATTCCCACTGCTGGTGGGGATGGAAGGTGGGGTAGTCATTCTGGGAAACTGTTAATTGCATTTCTCCCAAAAGTGAAACGGCACATTGCTTCAGCATATGGTCCAGAAAGTCCACTCCTCGATTTGTATCCTAAAGGTCTGGAAACAGGTACTCAAACAAATACTTGTTCGTGAATGTGCATAGCAGCAGTAGTCATAACCAAAAGTGAAAATAACCCAAATGTCTATTAAGAGATGAATGGAGGGGCCCCTGGGTGGCTCAGTCAATTAGGTGTCCAATTCTCAAGTCATGATGTCAGGTCATGAGCCCCAGGTGGGGCTCTGTGCTTGGCAGGGAGTCTGCTTGAGATTCTCACCCTCTCCCTCCGCCACCCCTGCTTGCCCACGCATACTTTCTTTCAAATAAATCAATACATCTTCAAAAATAAAAAAATCAACAAAATGTAATCTATCCATACAAGTGGAATATTTTTCAGCCATAAAGAAAAAAATTTAAGTACTGACACAGGCTATAGTGTATGTGAACTTTGAAAATCTTATTCCAAGTAAAAGAAGCCAGACACGAAAGGTCACATATTATATGATTCTCTTTATATAAAATATCCAGAATCAATAAATCCATAAAAATGGGAAGTAGATGGTGGTTGCCAAGAGCTGGGGGTTGGAGAGGGGAGTGATGGGGAGTGACTGTGTGATAGGTAATGGGGTTTTGGAGTAATGACGATGTTTTGGAGGTAGACAGAGGGGTGGTAGAACAATTTTATTACTAAATTAACTACTAAATCTACTAAATTTATTTATTTATTTATTTATTATTTTTATTTATTTATTATTACTAAAATTACTAAACAAATTTATTACTAAATACCTCTGAATCGTTCACTTGAAAATGGTTAATGTCGTGATCGGTTAACTTCATCTCAATAAGAAAAGTGAGGAAAGTAATTATTCTCGGGGATATAGCGACAGAAAGAGGATGCTGGGGGCTTCTGCACTGCTGGTGATGTTGTTTCCTAATTAGGGTGTGGGATATGCAAATACACCGAATGTATGAAAATTTGTTGAGCCTCCCCTCCTGCCTTGCCTGTCTCCCTTCCTCATTGCTCTCAGCAGCGCAGTGTGGAGACAGGAGAGGATATGCCTCCATCTTCTCATCAGGAGCTGATCTGGTCTTAAGAGAGGGCCATTGCTCGCTCCGGAGACCGTAGAAATCATCGCAAAATTCTCCAAGTCTACTCAACGGCCGAATCTTAACGCAGAATGTAATAGGTAATATACTGAGGGGATACGTTATGAGAAAACAGACACCAAGGGGAGAAGATCCTTCCAAATATGAAGACTCATGCATGAATCTGTATATGGTTACTAAGTGCCATGCTAACTGGTATAAAATAACCAGTTAACTAACTGGTATAAAGTAAACTCTAAAATGATTTTCTTGGAGATTCTAAGAGAATCTTCTCCTGGGCCAGGCTGCTTGTGAGAATGAGTTCAGGCACAGAAGGGCCTGCATCACATTGGTAAGTGAGGGGCCCAAGGGAGACACTCTGCATGGATTTGCACTGAGCTCCTGGCCTCAAGGACTCCAAGAAGGCATGCTGGGTGGCACAGGCTTCCCATATCTCCATACACCGTGCCTCCCTGTTCCTGCCACCGGGGTCACTCCTGGACCCTCACATAAGCCCACGTCTTTCTTGTCTTGGGGCTTTTGCTCAGGCTGTTTCTATTTCCTGTGGACCCAAGGTCCGGGCGTGTTGGCTCCTTCTCATCCTTCGGAGAGGGGCTGAAGCAGCTTATGGAGAGGCTGTTTTCAGGGACCCAGGACTTGTGTTAATCAGGTGTGGGAACACATGTGGACATGGAAACGACCGAAGAACAGAGTTTTTTACATCTTCAGTACCCGAATCAAATTTTCTTGGTTTGGGAGATCTCTGACATGTTCGGGTCTATTCTCCTCACGTCCTAACTGTGCATGGGTATGTCTGCGTGTGTCATTTCTTTTGATTGGACACATGGGTCGCCACGGCTGACAGTTCCATGACGGAGCACATTCTGTCGTCCGGCCCCACATGCCGACAGACCATCTCCCAAATGTTCTGACAAATGTTCGCACTCATGACTTCAGCGATGAAGCGCTGCCTGGAGGGGACCCTGTGGGATGAAGTAGGTCAGAGCACCTGTCGCTCATGTCCTAGTTTCCTACCGGCTCCTCTCCCCCCTCCAAGGTTGGCATTTTTTGCTTTGAAAATGGCAAGACGGCCGGAAGGTTGCATTTTTACTGAAGGGATGTGTTGTCTCTGGCTGAACACGTCCTAGACCAGGCCTCTAATGGGAAATAATGCTTGTGCTAATTCCTGTAGAATTAACTCCCTGCCCACGTAATTCTCCAAACTGGCCTAATATGCAGCTGGCACTTCCCCAAACGTGGATGAATTCCCTTTGGCTGCGGCGTCAAATTAGAGGTTTCAAATTAGGCTGTGGAGTCTTCTGGGACTGGCAGAAGACGAGGGCTGAAGATGGGGCGGCTGCCAAGCCCTCGCTGTGGAAGAAGGGCAGAGAAGAGGAAAAGGGGGAGGAGAAGGGCGGGCGGAGTTTAGTGCCCGCCAACCCCCACCCCCACCCCCAACACCGGTGCTGATCACTTTTTCCTTTGGACCCGTGATAGGCAAGAAAAGACACTATTTGTAGTCACTGTTTTCCTGGTGACACTGAACTTTACTTTTTGTGGGGTGTGCAGAACGTGCTTGCTTGGTGGATTTGTCCTTCTGGGACCGGCCTGTTTGTCCCCTTTGCCCGTGGGCCACACAGCACTCCCACTCTTCTCTCTAGCTCGTAGGGACGTCTGCATGCCGATTTCCGGGCTGGTTTACATGTTGTAACCATTGTTTACCGCCCATCCCTGCAAGGCTGCTTCTTTCTGAATGACCAAAGCGGGGTGATTTGTAGTTATTTACACGTTATCAGTTTGCATAGGTGCATGTGTCTCACAACTCAGTCAAGTTTCACGCTGCCGCTGCTGAGAAAAACTCCTGTCACCTGGGAGGATGAACTTGCTCCCCCCAAGTGTCGTTCACCGAATGGGCTGAGAGCGCTGGCTGGGCTGGTGCAGCTCTGATGACGCCCTTGCTGGTTGGGTGCTGCAGAGCCCGGGGCAGCAGCATGGAAATTTCCTGACCTGTGGGGAGAGCGTGGCAAGAAGCAGAGTCTCTCCGGAGCTCTGTGATCTCATCTAAAAACTGAGGGGGTGATGAGAAGAGGGGACACTGCAAATTTATAGAGGAGACCTGGGCGCAGGGGGTGGGAGTAGGGAGTACATGTGCAGGGGAGCGCTCACTTGTCCCTCTGTCTGCTTCTGTTCCATGTGAGCTGATAGAGCCTCCGAGTGTCCATGAACTTCTTCAACATTCTGTTATGAAAAACATCAAGTACAGAGAAAGTTACAGGAATGTGCATGAACACCCATTGGCCCTCCACCTAGGATCCCCCACTGACGTCCGACTAATCACCTACACATCCACCCACTCAGCCCTCTCCCCACCCTGCGATCTGTCTGATTTTTTGATGCATTTCAAAGGAAGTTGCAGATGTATATCCAATATTCTTGTAACTGCTTGTTTGGTCTGTCCACAAAGAGAAGTGTATTTTGGTTTGTTTTGTTTTTAGAGAAGGGGAGAGGAGGGAAGAGGCAGAGGGAGAGGGAGAGAGAGAATCTGAAGCAGATCCCACACCCAGCACAGAGCCCAATGCAGGGCTCGATCTCACCACCCTGAGATCGTGACCTGAGCCAAAATCAAGAGTCAGATGCTTAGCTGACTGAGCCACTCAGGCAACCGCTCTTTTTAAAAAATTATTATTATTTTTTTAAGATGTGTTTAAATGAAATGATCCTTAAGGTTATCTCTGACTTCAAAGATTACAGTATGACGCTTCTTCCAAAATGTCTGTCTGACAGAAAGACTCAGGCCCCTCGTGGAGACATGTATTTTACCTTAATTTCTTTGATGTAAGTAACTTAAAAAAAAAAAAGATTTTATTTATTTATTTGACAGAGAGAGAGAGCACAAGCAGGGGGAGGAGCAGAGGGGGAAGAAGAAGCTGCTTCCCCACTGAGCTGGGAGCCCGATGTGGGGCTCGATCCCAGGACTCCAGGATCATGTCTGCAGCCAAGGCAGACGCTTAACCCACTGAGCCACCCAGGCACCCCATGTAATGTGCTTTTTGTTGAAAAATGGGAAAATAGAGGTAAAAAGAAAAAATGTTAAAGTCACAGAGAGATCCGATTTTACTCTGTTTAGATCTAGATTTTTTTCCCCCCCAGTGACAATACATGAATAAACAAATGGTATCATTTTGTAGCCTTTTTGTAGCCTTATGGAAGAGAAGTGAATAGATATCCATCTGCCACACTGTGTGTGAAATTTCGTTCACAGCAACCTACTGGGGCATGTACTCTTATCACCTATGTGTTCTAGAGGAGGAGACGAAGGCCGAGAGAGACTGAGAAACTTGTCCAACGTCACAGAGCAAGTAAGTCCTAGAACTGAGATTTGAAATCAAGTCTGACTTAATACTAAGCACATGCACTTACCTGTTATATTTCTTTCCAATCAAAAGGAAATTGACATTTCTGTACTAAGAAATAAATGCCTGTTTTTGGGTTACGAGGATTGTTTCCAGCTATAAAATTTGGTGTTTGGAGGTATTTAGCTACATTCAGAGAAGGAGATATGGTAGAGATTGGGTAGTGAGTGCAAGGTTGCCCAGCTAGCTTCAGCAAAGGTGGGGAGGGGAGTGGATTATCAGGACGTGGGAGATGAAGCCAGGTCCCAGGGAGGGAATGCACAGGAGGGCTGAAGGGCCTTGGGCACCTCTCTCTGTTGTTCACCAACATCCTTCTCTTTGAATATCTGCTTTGTTCTCCCCTTCCTGCTTATCTGGCCCACCATAGACAATGACACCCCGCAGCTCCAAATTATGCTTACAGGTCCAGTCCTAGGCGAAAGCCAGATTCTGTCTTAGTTCTCTCTGACACTTCCAAGAACAGGAAAAATCAGATGGGCCTACCTTGAGTCAAGTTTTCATCCTTGGTCAATATGGAATGGGTAGGAAAACAGGTGCCCCAGCAGTAGCATGGCCAATGGGTGTTCTCTGTTGCCAATAGAGACAGGGGAAGGGCCAAATGTCCCAGGGAAGAGCATCACAGGCGCCCCAACAGATGCCCCTCAGCAAAAGGTGGAACAGAGGTTTCTGGTGGAACAAAAAGACCAGCAGTCCAAAAGCTACCCAACTCCACATCCTCCTTCCCCATCCACTGCTGGAGACCTCCTGACCTGTGGGGAGGGTGGGGTTGGACACCCAGAGTCCTTAGGGAATGCACAGACATTAAACAAGGATGGCTCTCAGTGTGCTCCAGGGACATCCGTGTGTGTCATGACACAAAGGACTCAAAGGACTTGGGTTGGTCCCTGTGTTCATTTTCTAGTCCCATTGTAACACAATTTGCCAGATTGGGTGGTTTCAATGATAGAAATTTATTGTCCACTGTTCTGGAGACCAGAAGTCCGAGACCCAAGTTGTCAGCAGGGTTGGTTCCTTTGAGCACTGTGAGGGAAGGCTTCTCTCCCCAGCTTATAGATGGCCTTATTCATCTTCACATGCCCCCTTTCCATGTCTGTTTCCAAATTCCTCTTTTTAGAAGGACACCAGTCATATTGGATTAGTAACTCCAAACCACTCTTATGACCTCACTGGAGTCTGATTACCTCTGTAAAGAGCCTAGTTCCAAATAAGGTCATATAGTGAGGTCCTGTGAGGTTAGGACTTCAATACATGAATTTAGGTGTGTGGGGGGGTGCTCACAGTTCAGCCCCTGCAGTTCCTCTCTGAGTCTCTGTCCCAGCTGAATGGAGGCATAAGGGCCCACAGGCATGGTAGGAGGATGGAATCCCCATCAGCATCAACCTTGCAGAGTTCAGAATCTGTTCTTGAATGTTCCATGGTGAAATCCAGAGCCAGCACAGTCTCTTTTAAAAGAAACGAAATAAATGTTCAGTAACTATTCAATGAATGAATGAAAGGGGCGATGGACTTCTCAGAGGCTACAGGGTAAAAAGGACAGGAAATACAGTCGAAATTGGGTCTTCCTGCAACACAAAGAAATGGAAGGACAACCCATGCTCATGAATTAGAGGAACAAATATTGTTAAAATACCTGTACCACCCAGAGCAGTCTGCACATGTAACGCAATTCCTCTCAAAATACTAACAGTGTTTTTCACAGAACTAGAACAAACAGTCCTAAATTTCTAAGGGACCACAGAAGACCCCAAAATAGCCAAAGCAATCTTGAAAAACATTCCCGAAGAATCACAATTCCAGACTTCAAGTTATATTACAAAGCTGTAGTGATCAAAACAGTAGGATACTGGCACAAAAATAGACACATTCAACAGACAGAATAGAAAACCCAGAAATAAATCCACAACTATATGTTCAATTAATCTTTGACAAAGCAGAAAAGAATATCCAGTGGGAAAAGGACAGTCTGTTCAGCAAATACTGTTGGGAACACTAAGCAGTTCCATGAAAAAGAAAGAAACTGGGCCACTTTCTTACATCATGCACAGAAATAAATTCAAAATGGATTAAAGACCTAAATGTGAGACCCGAAGCCATAAAAATCCTGGAAGAGGGCACAGGCAGTCATTTCTTTGACATTAGTCGAAGGAACTTCTTTCTCGATGTGTCTCCTGAGGTGAGGGAAGCAAAATCAACTATTGGGACTCCCTCAAAATAAAAACCTTCTGTACAGCCAAGGAAATAATCAACAAAACTAAAAGGCAACTTACCGAATGGAAGAAAGTATTTGCAAATGACCTCTGATAAAGGTCAGTATCCAAAATATATGAAGAGCTGATAAAACTCAACACCCAAAACACAAATAGTTCAGTTGAAAAGTGGACAGAAGACATCCACAGAGCTCATGAACACACAAAGACGCTCAACATCACTCATCACCATGGAAATGCAAATCAAAACCACAATGAGAGATCACCTCACGCCTGTCAGAACGACTGAAATCAAAACAACGACGACAACAACAACAAAAAACCCTGCACAGGTGTTGACAAGGTTGTGGAGAAAAAGGAGCCTCTTGCACCATTGGTGGGAATGCAAACTGGTGCAGCCAGTGTGGAAAACAGCAGGGAGGTTGAAAAGTTAAAAATAGAGCTACCCGAGGATCCAGCAATCACAATACTGGGTATTCACAAAACATGCAAAAACACCGATTCAGAATCTCCTGGGTGGCTCAGTGGGTTAAGCCTCTGCCTTCGGCTCAGGTCATGATCTCAGGATCCTCGGATCGAGCCCCGCATCAGGCTCCCTGTTCAGTGGGGAGCCTGCTTCCCTTCCTCTCTCTCTGCATGCTTGTGATCTCTCTCTGTGTCAAATAAATCAATATATAATCTTTAAAAAAAAAAAACAATTCAGAGGGATACATGCACCCCTATGTTTATAGCAACGTTATCTCCAATAGCTGAATTATGGAAGCAGCCCAAGTGTCCCTCTACTGATGAATGGATAAAGAAGTGGTATATACCATGGGACATTCCTCAGCCACAAGAAGAATGAGATCTTGCCATTTGCCACACATGGGTGGGGCTAGAGAGTATAAGGCTAAGTGAAGAAAGTCCGGGAAAGAAAATACCATGATTTTACTCTTACGTGGAATCTACGAAACAAAACAAATGAGAAAAGGGAAAACAGAGAGACAAACCAAGAAACAGACTCTTAACTACAGAGAACAATCTGAGGGTTACCAGAAGGGAGTTGGGGGACGAGTGTGTCCGTGAAGGGAAACAGGGGGGGCACCTGTCATGGGGAGCTCTGGGCGTTGTATGGAAGTGAGAAATCACTACATTGCACCCATGAAATGAATATTCTACTGTGTGTTAACTAACCCAAATTAAAATAAAAACTTACCAAAAAAAGAGAAAAATATTACATGAAGAAAAGAAATTGGGTCTTGTTGGCAAAACAGCCCAGAGTCCCCACCCAGAAAGTTCTCTCCTCCTGGAGCGGTGGGAAAACAGGCTCTTCTAAGTGTGTGCTCCCGTGTGCACGCCTGTGCACGTGTGCCTGCATTGACGTGTGTGCCTGTGAAGCGTTAGCTCCGAGTCCTTCCTGAGACTCCAATGCCTTTAGTATTTTTACTCAGAAAATCAGGTGCTTGCAAATAAAACCCTTGTCCTTTGAGACTGTGTCTCTGGGGTGGATTTCCAGGCCCCAGTGTAGAAGCCAAAGGCCAGGATATTCTGTTCTCTCGGCTCGGCCTCCCCTGAAACAACCAAACTCAGGCTCTTACTGCTAAGAGTCCCAGGGTAGGAAGAACGTACCAAGAACAGGGATATTTCAAGAGATCCTTCTACCTCATTAAGATCAACAGATGTAATGATTCATGGATCTCAGAGGATTTCAGGGAATAAGAAAAAGCTGGAAGAAACAGAAGGCAGCAGCTTTGGCTCCACTTCCTCTCTTCAAAGTGTCATTTAGTCGAAGCCACCTTTCCTCATGGCCCTTCGACTGTCCTGATCCCAGTAGAAAAAAGGAGAGGTACTGACTTCGATCATGTCTTTGAAGGCCCAGGAGCCATGCTGGAACAAGGAGACAAACAGACCCACATGGGAACCAGTGACTTAACCCCGGGCAGACCAGCACTGACCCAGCTCCCTGGGATCCTATGAGCGCAGACCATTTTCCCCAGTCAGCAGTCAGGGAGGAAAAAACACTCTGTACCTTCATACAAAATAAATATCCTACAGTCACTCTGTCTAGTTTTGATCTCTAAAGACGAAAATCTTGAGCATTTCCTGTAAGCCTGAACTCCGCAGAAACAGCCTCATCGCTGGCTTTTGGAGTCGATGTCTGAGGATGTAACACCATGTGTGGGTGATAATTGTGTGAGGGGTTTTTCACATTTTCCACCACGGAAAGACAGATGTAAACATGTCAATTTTGTGGAGTTTAAGTGTGAGATGCTTGTTGGGTTTTTTATTGGATGAGAGTATTACTGAAGTCTGGCTCCCTCGCCCCTTTTTATAAAGAAACCTCTTTTCTCCTTTCAGAGCAGTATACCGTCTCTTGACAGATACAACACCTGAATTTGATTTCACAGCTTTAGAAAAGCCTTAGGGCCCCTGGCTGGCTCAGTTGGTTGAGCATCTGACTCTTGATTTCGGTCATGATCTCAGGGTTGTGAGATTGAGTCCGTGTTGGGCTCCCCACTGGGCATGGAGCCTGCTTGAGTTCTCTCTCCTCTCCCCCGCACCCGTGTGCAAGCTCTCTCATCCTCTCTCTCTCTTAAAAGAAAGAAAGAGAGGGAGGGGGGGAGGGGGAAGGAAGGAAGGGGGAAGGAAAAGGAAAGGCCAGCCAGGCATACATGATACTCGCTGAGTCCCACAGAACTCGGAGGGGCCCGAGAGTCCTGGGGCCTTCTCTGCCATAGCTCCACCCCTGGGCTGCCCTCTCCTTCCCCAGACACTGGTGTCAGGGCCCTTGTCTGCCCAGGCCCAAGGGACAGAATTGGCCTCATTAGAAGCATGGAAACATCATGGGTCTGTCTCAGTTGGTCGCAGTGTATTCGGACAACCCACAGTGTGCGCCTTAATCTCCTTAAAGGAACATCTACCCCCGGGGCTGCTGGGAGGCAAGAAGATGTGTGGGTCCTGGAGGACCCTGGTAACCTTCAAACTATCCACCCCCTGGGGTCATTTGTAGAGCAAGCTGGTATTTGGAAGTAAACACAGGATGCGTGGCCTGGACCAGCCTTGACATATTTGAAACCACTCTGCACTGAAAATCCAGAAAGCCACACCAGGAGGTGTCATAGTTCTCATGGGAAACCATCTCGTCAGTGTGTCTCTGCTTCAGGGTCAAAGCCTTGGGGTTCTCAGGGCCCCACTATGTACCCATGGTCATCTGGTAGTTTTCTTCCTATGCCTGCATTGCTCTGTAATGGAAGAAGATTTCATGATGTGAGGGTTTGCTAGCGGAGCACACGCCATGTCTGAGTGTGAGAACCTGGGTGCCGAAATCCCCCACGTACGGACCCTTGAGCTTGGCGGGGTGGGGGGGAGCAGAGCAGCTGCTCGTTGCTTGGGAATGTGTGGGCAGAGGTGCTGTCCTATGCAGCCGCTTACGCAGGCGCCGGGCTACTGGTGTGGGTGATTGGTCGCCATCTGTGTTTTCGTCGGCGAGTACCCTTCTTCCCTCCCTGTGCTACGGAGCACATGGTCATGCATCACCCATCTCCCCCAGAAGGCGGGGGCCAGGCCCATGACCCAGCTTGAACCAAGCTGGAAACAGCAGTTGGTCCTGGATGAGCCAACGATCCAAACTGTCCAGTAAGAGTCCTTGCCTAGACTGGTTTGCGGTGTTTGGAGAGGGAGGCTCGCTTCTGCTGGGCGGCCATGGAGGGTGAGAGGTGGGGGTTACAGGCGGCTGTGGCCCTTGGGGTGGGAGCTAGGAGAGGGACAGTCAGGTGTGGATGCTCAGATCTGATCTGGAGACCGGGTGCACCCTCATTACTTGAGTCCACAAATTCCTTCTCACTGTTGTTTGTTTGATATGAACCAGTTGGACTGGATTTCGGTTGCTCTCAACTGAAACAGCCCAGGCTCAGAGCTCCTCGTCCTGAAGCAGCTCTGTGGGTGGTCACAGGCACAGAGTTAGGGATCAGACTGCCTCAGTTCTGGTCTTGGTTCCACTTCTCCACACGCACAGCTAGATGCAGCCTTGTCCGTGTCCTCAGCTGGAAGACGGGCCAGCATCGCCCGAGAGCCCGTGAATCAGGCCTGACTATAACAAGCAAAAAATCATGCAGCATCTGTCCGTGACTATGACTGAGTTCTTTCAAGGTCTCCTAAAGGTTGGGTGCTCCAAACGAAAGCTTTCATTGGGAAAGAAATGTTTTCATCTTTGAGGCAGTTTGAAGTTTAACTGGATAAATCTGAAGGCATCTGCTTGCTTCCAGAGGAATTTATCAGCAGAGAAAGAGAATTGCCGTTCCCAGTCCTCCAGAGAGCCCTCAGGGGAAGGAAAATCTCCTCACCCCCAATTTTCCGTTAGGTCCCAAGGCAGAGCTGTAGGTCAGTGCGTCCTAAAATACCTATGGCGTCAGCACAGCAGGTGGTCACCTTCACCTTCTAGGTGCAGAGCCTCTCTTCCAAGCTAGAAGACATGTTCTGCAGCATTCGTGACTGCCTGACAAAATGACTGTGTGCTTTCCTCCGTGCCAAACCTCGTGGGAAGCTGCAGTGTTTTCCTCACGTACTTACATGTCGTCTTGTTCTAAAAAGGCCTTATGAGAGCTCATACAAGATTATAAAGCATAAAATGAAAATGAGCGAAGAAATTGGAGCATAGAGGGTTGGAAAGCTAAGATAAAGCTAGGAGGAGGGAGATTAGTCAGGCAGGTAGAAATGGACCGTAAGTTTAATTCTTAGCTCACCAACGGCTGTGCAAAGAGGGAGATACAATATGATTGTATTTTTTTTAAAGGTTTTATTTATTTATTTGACAGACAGATCACAAAGAGGCAGAGAGGCAGGCACAGAGAGAGGGGGAGGCAGGCTCCCTGCTGAGCAGAGCTTGATGTAGGGCTCGATCCCAGGACCCTGGGATCATGACCTGAGCCAAAGACAGAAGCTTTAACCTACTGAGCCACCCGGTGCCCCCAATATGATTGTATTAATCATGTCCTTTTTTTTTTTTTTTTTTGGAGAGAGAGCTGAAATATGTTATTTATTTATTTTTAAAATTATATTGTTTTTGTCACCATACAATCATGTCTTTATTCTGATGTTTGGGGCCTTAATGACACTGCAAAGGCCAGTGCCTGTCCCAGGGATGGCTAATTCCTAGAGATAGTCAACAACCCATCTTTAAGCACCTTCCATTGGCAAACCACCAATCCAGAACCCATACCCCATTCACCTCCTCCATGGGCTCTCCCATTTCGGGCCACTGTCCCCCTGCCCTAATCACCCAGGCCCAGGTAGTAGACACCCTGGGACAGCTCCCATGCTTCCAAATGCACGGAGGTTACTCAAACTAGCCGATCCCACACCTGCTTCCCCTGCCTCACCTTGCCTATCCCATGGAAGACACAATGGAGGCTCTTGGCGACATCTTCCCCTCTACCCCCCACTCTCCCCCTGTCTCCTCACTGACCTGCTGTTTCCCTGTGCATCTCTCACTTCTAGGGAATCTGTGGGTATAAAAAAATGTCTTCCTTTGTGACAGACATTTCCGTGTCTGTGCATCTTATCATACCCGAATGAAACATCCCCAGCACATTCTACCGCAGTGATTCATGGTATCCAGTGAGAGAAAACAAGCCAACTGCTCAGAAACACAGTTGCTCAGAGAAATGAGGCAAAAGTCATTGTCACCTACAGCCCTCTTAGAAAGGACATTGCATCATGGACTAAGCAATGTCCTCCAAGACAAATTCATTCATTCTTGGATAGGATGCTTTCGGTAGCAAGTAACAGAAAATGGGTGGAAATAGTTCAGAGGGAGGGGGGTTCCCTGGGACTTACTGCTCTGGGAACTGTGCTTCTCTCTGATTCTTTGGGCTGTTTGTTTCCCCTCTGTGCACTTTCTGAGACCCAGAAGATCTGTTTATCTTAATGTGGTAGGAAAACATTTTGAAATATTAGCTGCTCATTTTAATTCTTGGCATTCCTTTCTCCCCCACAGCCCTTCTTTCCAACATTAGAGGCCAAGTTCAGAGACAAAAACCAGCCACCTTCTTAGACTTGGCACTAAAGAAAATAGGCTTCTGCAGACAACAGCTGACTAATGTCTAGAAACGGAGAGTTTCAGCTGGCAAGAGCCTGGTTTGGGGGGAGGGGACCCATCAGAGAGCTGAGTGTTTGAAGTTTACCTGTAAGTGGCAGGAAGACACTCAGAAGTGACATTTGGAAGGCTATTTCCTTCACCACAGAATGAGGGGAGAAAAGCTCTTTCTGAGATGAAAGGAAGAGAGTCTTTCCAAATTTGGGAGGGGTGGTAGGGTAGTAGAGAGATCATGGATACTGCAAGTTTCTGAGAAGGAACTCTGTGTCAGGCACACTCAAGCTGAATGAGCCATGACAATGACCCCTTGACACGTCGACAGGGACCCCTGAACCCTGGGAGCTGTGCACAGGTAGGGTCAGCATACTGGAGCTTGGGGAAGCATCTAAGTGGGGTGTCCGGGAGGGTCAAGGCTATTGTGTTCAGGCTGGATCAGGGAAAGGTCCTGAGGTCCCTGGGAGGCCCCAGAAGTGCCAAGAGGGCTGGGGAACCTAGAGGAGGCCCAGAGTTTTGTTGAGGAGGGTGTGACTCCTTGCAGAGCTGCAAAAGATGCAGAGTTGTGGGAATGAGGACCCGAAAGGAGGGCCACATGGGCAAAGGGGGACTGAGGTCAGCACCCCCTCCTCAGCACTTACCTGAGTCCCCCAGAGCCTTGCACATCCCCAGGGGAAAGGAAGGCAGAAACATCTGAATTTTAATCCTAAAATGACTTCATAGTCATTAATGAAATTTAATTGGAAATAACAAGATTATTTTTGCTTTGGGGAGAAAGCAGGGGTTTGAGAAAAAGGATAAAATGATTATAGAAAACACTATTTCATTTTTTGCACAGTTCAACTCACAAGCTCTAGGGCAACTCTGTGTAGGGTATTTTGGGGGTTAGTATCTCAACAGTTGTTGCAACTCCAGTGAATACCCAGTTATTATTATTAACTGTAGACAGGACTCAAGCATGAGTCTCAAATTTTCTCTTTTATCCTTATAGGAAAATGGCTTGTTTGTCTATATTTCCTTAATTTTGTTATTTTTCAATAATAACATTATTGCTATGGCATTTATTCATTCCATAAGCACTACTGAAGACTTCTAGGCGACAAAGACAAGGGTGCATCAATTTGGATCAGGTTCCGTTGTCAGTAAGAGACTAAAAATCATGACATAAACAAGATAAAAATGTATTTCTCTTTCCTCTAAAAGGCTGGGGATAGAGTATCCGGGACTAGAATTGAGGCTCTAGTTCAGAAAATCCTCAGACACCTGGGACTATCTACTTTGCTGCACTGGATCCCAATTCACGTCACCATTGCCCGGTCCAACATGGCTGCCTAGGTCTGGTCATCACATACACATTCCAGCTAGCAGGAAGGAGGAAGGCA
This sequence comes from Mustela nigripes, assembly GCF_022355385.1. NCBI lineage: Eukaryota > Metazoa > Chordata > Mammalia > Carnivora > Mustelidae > Mustela > Mustela nigripes. Next base: position 107,753,906 of record NC_081560.1, read on the forward strand.
AAGGACAAGATCAGTTGTCTTTTATGGAAAGCTGGAAGCTGTCATGGGATACTGTTATTTATACTTCCTTGGTCAAAACTTGGACAAAATATAATGCTTCAAGGGTAACTCAGAAAAGTCATTTTTATTCTGAGCACTTATGTGCTCAGCTAAAATGTGGGCTTTCTATAAAGATATAAGAAAGGGGAATGGTTTGGGGCATTATGAACAATGTCTGGCACAGGATGCTAAGAATTCTTAGGAATTCTTTATTTATGTCAGTCCAATTCAGCAAACAGTAATTGGGCAACTATGATATGCCAGGTTCGGTCAAGACAGGTGCTGGAGATGCCCTCCTTGGCAGGCCTTTGACCTATCCTGCTGCTCTCCCTCTGATGAGGCAATCACTTTCTCTTCTCCTTCTGATCTGGTTTGGCTTTGCAGAGACAGAGTTTTTTTATTTTTCTTTTTTTAAGACTTTCTTTATTTACTTGAAAAACAGAGATCACAAGTAGGCAGAGAGGCAGGCCGAGAGAGAGGAGGAAGCAGGCTCATTACTGAGCAGAGAGCCCAATGTGGGGCTCGATCCCAGGACCCTAGGATGATGACCTGAGCCAAGGCAGATGCTTTAACCCACTGAGCCACCCAAGCGCCCCTGAGATAGAGTTTTTTAACAACAATTTCTGCTAGCGATATTGCCCCATGCTGAACTCTAAGGGTGAGTAATTCTGTTCTACTGACCCGATGCTTTGATTCTGTATGAAGAATCACCCAGCCCACAATTACCTCTAGGCCTTGAGTGTGACTCATCAATCAATATTAAATCCCTCAGACCTTTATCACAGAATCATAAAGCCGGAATGGTCTCAGGGAGCATTGAGCCCCATGTCCTCGTTCTACACAGAAGGACCGGTCATGCAGAAGCTTGCCAGTGCTCTACGGGGCCTGGGGCTTGAGGCCCCCTCCAGCCTCCTGGCCGAGAGGCCAGCACGTGGTGCCAGCCCAGACCTCAGTCACATGTCAGCAGGCAGTGCCCGGGGCAGCTGTAACCAATGCTTCATCCTGTTCTGTAATCTCTGGGTGGCCTGTCCCAGTTCTGCAGACGCACGTTTGAGGCAAAACTCAGGTTTGGATTTGTGTCCTCTTGCTCCCTGTGCTCCCACTTCGCCTCCCCTCCCGGCCCGCCTCACCGTCACCCCTCCAGTGCTTGCCTACCTTTCTTTTCACCCATCCCTGGGTACGGGGTGGGGGAGGGGGTGGAGGAAGGCTGGGGGGAGGAGGGAAGGGGGCGAGGTGCCATGCACGTGGGTCAGCTCAGCCCAAGCTGAGGCGGCCCGCTGCTCTGAACTCATTGCCCCAGAAGTACATGAGGGAGTAAGTGTATAAAGAGGTGAGATTATCCTTCTCCCAATGCCATTCTAACTCGTACGCCAGTGACATTCCCTGAGTGGAAGGGAAGGACTGAGGTTAGGCCCTGGGACTGGGGATTAGCCCAGCCCTGACACACCTGGGGAGGTGGTTTCGGGGGGACTCCAGCCTCTCCCCTGCGCCCTGCCGGGGAATAAGGTGCTGACTGCTGGTCACACTACCTCCATCTCCCAGCAGAGAAGGGACTGGGGGGGGGGGGTTGGCTCCCTGGGGACATCTGAAGGGACAGAGCATCCCACCCAGAGACAGCCGCTGTCCTCCAGCTTCCTTTGTGGTGGGCCTGGCTCTTGTTCCTTCCCTGGCCCCTTCCCTATGGGGCCCAGAGGACAAGCAGCATCCCTGCTCCTGGTCCCAGGTCCTAGAGGTGGTGTCTAGTGGGGCCTGGGGCCAGGAAGCCCATGGCAGGAGTACACCCTCTCTGCCCCCTGTCCAGCGTGCTCAGTGGCCTTCCAGCTTCCTGCCTGAATTCTCTGAGCACGGGAGCGGGTGGCCGGGGGTTGTCCCCTCCGCACGTGAGTCAGGTAGCAGTACAGGTAGCAGTACAGAGGTCGGGAAATAAAGGGTAAGGGAACACTCCCACAGATCCCAAATGAGCCCCTTGCCCACCCCTACCTATGGAAACAGATCACAGGGGCTCCCTGATCTGGAGTCAGCAGACTCAGGGTCCTGGTTAGGCAGATGTTTGGGCCATGGCTGTGGTGGGTCAGGCCTGGCAGTGGTCGTGTTTGGACCGTGCTTTAATAGGGGGCATAAATGTGGCGAAATGTTGGAGGAGGGTTGCTTCTATTCTGATGCACAGTGAGGCAAGAAAACTGTTGTCCCCTTTTCTCCCACATGCGTTTTTGCTCCTGCCTCTGGCTCTAGGGCACGTCAGAACTCCTCGCAGAAAATCTATTGAAAAGGGAAAAGCACATTTTTCAAGCCTGAAAAAGCAAGATGCTTCCCCGAAGTTGTGATGTCATTGCATCTGACGGGGGGGGGGGGGGGGGGGGGGGGGGGGGGGGGGGGGGGGGGGGGGGGGGGGCGTGTGCTTTTGTGGCAAAGAGAAAGGGCGGTTATTATTCACGTTAGATACAGACTGGTGGGCGGCCGTTTCCTCCCCCGCCATCCTGGGTAGAAGGACTCACTGCTTCTAGGCCCAGCTATTCTCCTTGAATTCATTTGCAAAATCCTGCTCTCAGAGTTTTCCTGCAGAAAATGAACACACTATTTTATAAGAAGAACATGAAAGAACGTATTATTTTATAAGAAATAGAAAAAAAGAACATATTATTTTATAAGAAGGGTGAACACAGGGACACCTGGGCGGCTCAGTCAGTGAAGCCTGTGCCTTTGGCAGGGGTCATGGTCCCACGGTCCTGGAGAGCCCCCAACTTGGGCTCTCCACTCAGGCAAGAGCCTGCTTCACCCTCTCCCTCTCCCTCACTGCTCTCACTCTCTTGCTCTGTCTTAAATAAATACATTTTTTAAAAATCTTTAAAAAAAAGTAATCGCAAACAGGCCACAAATTCCTGGTCCCCTAAGCCTTGTCTAGCACACCTCTCCCCATCCCCCGTCACAAGCCTGCCAGGTAGGGGCACCCCCGTAGCCCTGCAGGAAAGCTTCCTTCCTTTCCTGACTCCATGCTCCCTCACAGGTATTTTTTAGGGCACAGATGAAAGAGGGATGAAGTGTGGTTCCAGATCCCCCTCCCCAACTCGTAGGTCCTGATCTGGAGCATTCTGGATGTGGTGTGAGTGAACGGCCCCCGGTTACCAACAGACAGAGCCCAAGAAAATCCTAGATCCCGGGGTCTGATCGGCCACCTGTCAGATCTACCCTTGAGGCCGCAGACACAGCCTCGGAGGGGTTCCCCACTGGGACCCAGTACTCATATTTTCTCTTCAGTTTCCTATCCCTATCAGAAAACCTCCGTGTTTAGGGTCAGGGGAGGGATGCAGAGAGATGGAGTTGAACTTGGCTGAGGAATCTTCGTCTCAGTCTGAGAAATCAGCGAAGGCTCATTTTAGTTCACCCTATTCTGCCTTCAGTCGCCCCCACCCCTGCCGCAGGTGGAGGAGACGTTACTTGTTAGACGTAATCTTAGGGAAAGCACAGGTGTTTACACAAAAGCATGTGTCTATAGGCTGTGTCCTGCCCACAGAGTGAAACCGGAGGTCTTTGTTTTGTTTGGGGAAGGAAGAGGGGTGTCCCTAGGGAGAGACACAGTGAAAGACTAGCTGCCTTTATGACCCCACACCTCCAGTAAAGCGTCTTAACCTCACCAAATGCTCAGGGTGAGTGGACTTTTGGTGGGAAGGACTCCAGAAGCTCCCTTTGCCCCAGGGGTCAGATGCGGGTGGGCGCTAATGTGGGAATCAGATGCAGAGGGCCGGCACACATCCTGCGGAGGGCTTTCACTCCGAAGGCCTGGGATTGATGGTGGCCTTGGAGATGGGTCCCAGCCAAACCAATTTAGCATAACAAATTTATGCTGCAGGGAGGCTCCAGCGGACATCTGTGTTCCATCACAAATAAACAAGGGAGTTGAAACAAAAAGCAAAATCAGCCTGCATTTTCTCTTTTTATGCTATTGAGGACATCGCCCATTTCAGAGTCATGAGCTTTGGTCTTCGCATGTGCTGCTGCTTAGGGAGAGGTGTGTGCTGTTCCAGAGACAGAACTAGCTCCTTCCTCACCTGCATGACTCAGGTAACACACCCGCCCCCCGTCCATGGCAGGCGGAGTATAAAAATTCCCCTCTAGAAATAAACACACTTGTAACTCCGAATACCTCCGTGTGTTCCCAGTGTGACTTGGGCTTCCTTAAGAGTTTCGTAGGACTCCTCTTGGCCTTTTCTCGTTTTTCCCTCTACCACAGTGGGATTAGTGCTTCTCGAACTTTCTGGTGCATAGCTTCACCTGGGGATTCTGTGAAGATGCAGATTCTAATTCAGCAGATCTGAGATAGTCAGGAAGTCTAGTTAGTAGCAAGGTCCCTGATGATGTGATGCTGCTGGTGGTCCGTGGACCCCCGTCGGAGGAGTGAATCTCCAAATCCCAGTTCAACCCAGGGAAGGTGGCGTCTCCCACGGTGTGGTTCTCGGGCAGGGTGCATCAGAGTCCCTTGAAGTGTCTGTGAAAATGCAGACCTCTGGGCTCCCTCCACCCCAGTCAGACTCTAGGGGACACTCGACATCTGCAGTTTAATAAAAGCTCCAGATGAGGGGCGCCTAGCGGGCTCAGTAGGAAGACTGTGCAACCATCGATCTCAGAGTCATGAGTTCGAGCCCCATGCTAGGTGTAATAATTACTTAAATAAATAAGACTTAAAGAAAAAAAAAACTCAGATAACTTGAGGGGCAGTCAGGTCGGTGAGCAGCTGCTGCATGGAAGACGGCTATAGTCACTCATGGCAGAGTCTAGGTTGCGACGGTCCCTGGGCTTCTGTTGCTCCTGTGTGCACCGCGCCCTCCTTCTGTGCCCCCGGGTTTTGGTCTCCTGATGCCTCGAAATAGATCTGCTTCATGAGAAGGCTACAATAATTAGCCAATAACTTCAGATCTTGGCATAAAGAAGCCCTAGGGGGAACAACTCTCTAAAGGAAAAAGAGCTCAGGAGACCATTGGAGCACGGCAGGTGGGGAAGGCCCCTCGTCCCCCTGTTTCAGGGAGCATCCCTTGCACCTCCAGCACCCGGCACAGAGCAATCACCTGAGCAGGCAAGGAGGCCAGGGCACCGGTGACAGCGCATAGCTGGCAGGTAGGGTGCCTGAAGCCAACACAGGAAGCAGCTCTGGGGGCGGGGCCAGCTCTCTCTGAGAGGGGAGGTGGGGGGTGGGGGGTGGGTGTGGGTGGGGAGTGAGGGGATGGGGGTTGAGGGGGGAGGGAGTCGGCAGGTCCTGACTCAGGATCCACCATTAAGCATCACCCCAAAAGGCAGTTTGGCACTGCAGAGGCTTCTCCTGCCCTAGCCCCCCGCAGGACGTATGTCAGATCTGATGCCTGAAAATCCTAGGTGACAAATCACATAGGGACCTAATGCATGAGCAGATGGTGTGGTCCCTTTGACAGTCACACCTGGTGGCTGCTGAAACCCTAGAGAGTGTAATTAAAAAAATAAACCACCTTGCTTCAGATATTCAATTCTCTTGCCAAGTGAGAAAATTTCACCCTGCAGCAATGATGTCCTCTTCCGTGAAGTTTGTCTGTCTGCCCATGAGGCTGAAGATAATTTCCACTTTCATCTCAGTGTGGAAGATAATAGTACCCTAATGTTGCCACCACCTCCGCGAGTGACTATAATGTCCTTTGCATGGAAAGGGACTTACACTTTGCAAAGCACCTTTCCACGGTGCCAGATCTACAGAGACGAGAACTAGCCCTCCCCCTCTCTCTCTTTCCTCCTCCCGTGAGTACACAGTGCGTGCCTGCGATGTGTTGAGTGGGCATTTCAGAGTGAAGAGACAGCTCCTGATACCACGGAGATCACAGAGTATGGGCAGAGACAGACGGACGAGCAAGCTGTTAGAACCGCAGTGATGAGTGCAGAATGAGTGGTGAGGATGTGAGCTGTGATGCACGGTGGGGGGGCGGGTGGTGGTGTTGGTGTTGTTGGCTGCTGGAAGGCAGTGCCTGGAAGCTGAGCTGGAGTTTTATGTACTTTCCCACTCGGGGAACTGGAGGCAGCATGGCACTGGGGCACTGGGAATGCTGGGGAGAGAGGAGGATAGAAAGGAAGGCAGGGGTCAGATCAGGAAAGGCTTTCTGCATCCTGCCAAGGGTTTGGCTTTCCATCTTGCAGGAGCCCCTGGAAGGTGCTCAGCAGGAGAGCCTTGAGTGAGGTCCCTAAGGCAGCCACGAGAAGAGGAGGAGGTCCTGGAAGAGGCATGCACCACGGACTGCCTTGACAAGAAAGGTCTTGTTGGTAAATCATGTTTACACTTCAACTAGTAATAATTTTTGCAAACTTAAGTGCCCATCATGGGTTGTTTCGCTCACTGTCCTTCAAGCCCCGTTTAAAAAAAAAGATACTGGGGTGCCCTGGATAGATCTGTTCAGGGAAGACAAAGAGGCCGTCTATCCAGAACTAAGATGGAAACATTAGGACTGATGGAGCCCAGCCACCCATTCATTTCCAAACAATTGACAGGGAAAATGCTCACCACAATGGGATAGAGAAATGGTTAATACAGTCATAACTACAGAAAACAGAAAACTGACCTTTAAAAATCCTAATAGAAAAGCAGGCAAACAACATATATGAACAAATCTATAATTTAAGATAAATAATACATAGAAGCACAAAAGATATAAGATAAATATACAAACCAACACACGTGAAAAATATTTAACACTATTATTGATCAAAGTCATGACCATTTAAGCCCCGGGAGTTGCTGCTTCTCATTTATCAAATTGATGATATTTAAGAAGCTAACACACAAGTCAGTACCAAGAAGGCTGGTGGAATGGGGACCCTCCCCAGCCTTGTGGGGAGCAGGTGGAGTGGAAATTGGAAACTTTTCTGAAAGCAATTTAGACAGTGAAACACAAGCCATAACAATGCCTCATTCTGTGATTTTACTTTCAGGCATCTATCTTAAGGAAATAATGTATGAGACAGCAAAGATGTGTATGTACAAGACCCCTGCAGTGTTACTTCTGATTAACCTAACTTGGAAGAGGTAAATCGTGGGTCAAGGCTAGCCCAGCTGGATAAGCTTGGGTGCGTGGTGTAAGATGGCCCAGCTGAGCAACCACTTGAAATAGGTTCTCCAAGAGGTTGAAATGGTTGAGGAAAGCGACCAGCGTCTCACATAAAACTAGTAGATTAAACCACAAAATCAGCATCGTCTCAATTTCACTTTTTCAAACGAGTCCACAAAATTAAAGACAGCCTACAGAATGGGAGAAGATATTTGCAAACAACATATCAGATAAAGGGCTAGTCCAAAACCTATAGAGAACTTATCAAACTCAGCATCCAAAACCCCCCAAAAAATCCAGTCAAGAAATGGGCAAAAGACACGAACAGACATTTCGGCAAAGGAGACATCCAAATGGCCAAGAGACACATGAAAAAGTGCTCTACATCGCTCAGCATCAAGGAAGTACAAATCAAAACCACAATGAGATACCACCTCACACCCTTCAGAATGGCTAAAATTAACAAGTCAGGAAATGACAGATGTTGGCAAGGATGCAGAGAAAGGGGAACCCTCCTTACACTGTCGGTGGTGGCTGCAATCTGGTGCAGCCATTCTGGAAAACATCATGGAGGTTCCTCAAAAAGTTAAAAATAGAGCTACCTTATGACCCAGCAATTACACTACTGGGTATTTATCCAAAGGATACAAACATAGCCATTTGAAGGAGCACATGAACCTCAATGTCTACAGCAACAATGAGCCCAGATGTCCATGAACAGATGAATGGATAAAGAAGATGTGATACACACACACACACACACACACACACACACACACACACACAGAGCGAGAGAGGAATATTATGCAGCCATCAAAAAGAATGATATCTTGCCATTTGCAACAACATGGGTGGAACTAGAGGGTATTATGCTAAGTGAAATAAGTCAATCAGAGAAAGACAAAAATTCCATATGATTTCATCAATATGGGGAACTTAACAAACAAAACTTATGAATATAGGGGAAGAGAAGAAAAATAAGATAAAAACAGAGTGGGAGGCAAACCATGAAAGGCTCTTAATTACAGGGAGCAAACGGGGTTGCTGGAGGGGCAGTGGGTGGGGGATGGGTTAACTGGGGGATGGACATTAACGAGGCCATGTGATGTGATGAGCACTGGGTATTATAGGCAACTGACGCATCACTAAATTCTACCCCTGAAACTAATACCACACTATATGTTAACTAAATTGAACTTAGATTAAAAAAATAAAATAAAAGGAGTATACACTTAAATAAATATCAGTGCATCCAAGTGAGGAGGTTATGAGCATTTCTTATAACGTAATCTCTCCACTTCCTTGTATTTTACAGTTTCCTACAACAAATATTTCTTTTTTACTATTTTTAAAATTTAGCCTACAAAGCCTACTTGCACCATGAAGGGACGTGGTCCCTGAAGGTACAGCAGGTTGGCGCTGGTGTCAGCTATGGTTGGGGCAGATGGAGTGGCAGGTGGCCCTCTGTTGGCCAGGTGCTCAGAGTGCTGGGTGTCACTGTGTCATCGGTCCCTGTGGAGGGCCCGTGTGACCACATGAATAGGCCTCACCAAACCCCATCTCGACATCCTACCAGCCAGATCCCAAATTACCTGTAGCTACTCCTAGTCCATGGGAAGGGAAGTGTATTAGGGGAAAGTTGCAATTTAAATTACTTACTGTTGTACATTGTACACAAACCAAGAACTTTCTAAAAACATTGTTAGAGTCCCTCTCAGAGTCTTGAGGGGACCAAGGCAAGTGAGGTCCTTGACACTTGACCTTAATTAGATTTACTGCGAATACATCTTCTTAGTGGTTACTATTTGCTGAATTGAGTGAAGGGTGTTGTGATATTGTGATTTATAATAAGAAATAGGTAGTTTGTCTTTGTTCTATTTCTGGCACAGACCTCCAAAAACCCTCAGTATTTCCTAAGCAATAAGGACAAAAGGAGCTTTTGCTATAATACTTGGTCTCTTGTCCTCTGAAATTCAGAAACTCTGAATTTCAGATGCATAAAGGTGACATAGGTGTCTTGTTATTCATAGACAGCTGGGTTATGGTAATGAGATGACTTTTGAAGTGCACCTGAGGTTGGAGGCTGGTTGCCAAGGGAACCACCCTGTGAATACAGGGTTGGAAGTTTTCAGTCCTACCCCTCAACTTCTGGGAAATGGGAGTGCAGCTGGAGATCGAGTTCAATCACGGATGGTCAGTGATTGAATCAAGTATGCCTCTGCAATGAAGCTTCAACAAAAACCCAAAAGGACAGGTTTGGAGAGCTTCCTGGTGGGTGGACACATGAAGATTCGGGGAGAGCAGCCGGCTCAGAGAGGGCATGGGACCACCTCACCCTTGCCTGTACCTCGCCCTATACATTTCTCCCAGCTGGCTGTTCCTCAGTTATATCCTTTCATAATTAATTGGTGATCTGGTAAGTTAGATGTTCCTCTGAGTTCTGTGAGCTGCCCTAACAAATTAATCAGACCCAAGGAAGCGGTCATTGGAACCTCTGATGCGCAGCTAGTTGGTCAGAGGCACAGTGAACCACGTGGGCTTGGGACTGGCATCTGACGTGGGGGTAGACTTGGGGGACTGAGCCCTCACCCTGTGGGATCCGACACCATGTCCAGGAAGATTGGTTCAGAAATGAGTTGAATTGTAGGACACCCAGATGATGTCTTAGCTTTGCTTATTGGCGGTGTGAGAGAAAACCACCCGCAGCTTGGAACTGGTGTTAGAATTAGACATGAACCCAGCCCTGAGGAGCTCAGGTTTTAGTTCAAAGCCCTAATCTGCAGGACCCAGGGCATCTTGTCCCAAGCTAGATTCCTGAGTCTTCCAGGACATCAAATGAGTAGCAGGGATCCTGGAACTGACCTCAAAGAAAAAATCTGGGTCACTAAGAAGGTTGAACACTAAACACAGGCAGTCCTTGAAGTCACTGTTCTTTCTCCCGGGAGAGTCCTCACACTTACATCTGAAAACTTGAAACCGGAGGCTGGACCTTAGTTCCTACTTTCCCAACCAGTGTGGCAGTTAGAAGGGGAGATGGGGGACCTGGCACGTATGTTCAAGGGACCTGCTGAAGTCTGAAGGCTCAGAATCCTGAGCTCTGAATGGTAAGCAGAGTCCTGCCAAGCTCTTGGTTAGGAGGGACAGACACAGGGGAGGTATTTTCATGGACTCCTGGGGTGGGTGTGGAAACCAAGGTCGTGAAGCGGGTGGCCAATCATCGTAGTTGGGTGGATGGCCCAACTGTAATTTAAATTGTAGTTGGGGCAGAGGGGCTGGCCGGTGGGGGGAAGTTGGGGTCACCTAAGAGACAAAAGCCATGCGATTTGCTTAGATGACCAGCCACCTCTTGAGTGGATGGCTACTTCTGATCTGCTGGCAGAAAGCAGTTTCAGGCACTCATTTAGAGATCAACACCCTTCCTCCAGCAAGTCCATACTTGCCCCCCAGAGGGATCTGGTTCAGCATAGTTCTCTAGGGACCAAAACCCTTCTCCCTGCCTTGTGCTCACCCAGCATGGCTCCCGCATGACTCAGGCAGGGAGAGGGATAGGGCACACCTTTCAGAACATACATGCCCTTGTAGACAGCGAAGGCGTGCTTCCTCCCCACGTTGCTCTTGCCTTCCCTTCTTACAGGACTGAGGAACGGGGCTAGAACCTGGCTCTGCTGTCCTCTGGGGAATGTAGTCAGTGATAAAAGGGGAAAGGGCCACCAGTATAATGGTGTTACTTTGGTTAAATCAATGCTTGGAGAACCTCCTGCTTAGCGCAGCAGCCCAGGCAAGCAGAGCACTTCGTGGAGGGCTGGTCGGTTGCCATCTTGGAGACCTTAGATCCCCAAGTGCCTGATGGGTCTGTTTCAGACCACAGTCCTGGATCTCAGCAGAATACCGCTGGGTAAGAATTTTTATAGTTAGAATCAATTCTGCTGGCCACTCTTCAAGTAATTCCCCAAATAAGTCCACTTCTGATTCTCTGGAGAAGACAAATCTGGCCCCAACTTCAGCCCCAACGGTGAGAAGCTGACAGCTTAACTTCCCAGCTGAGACCCCGGGAGACGATTGGGCTGAACAGAGCATCAAGTCAGAAAGCCACCAAATGGGTTCTAGCTTAAATAAATTGGGCCATCAGCCTCTTTGGGAACTAAGTCCTATATTCTTTTCAGTACCACAATCTTTTACAGATCTTCCCAAAATTAGTTCCCTCAATTCCCAGAAATTTTCTAGTTAGATGCTGACTATTGCTGTCCAAAAAGCCCAAACTGAATTCTAAAAGAGAGTTCATCTAAAAATCCTTGCCTCTGTAATGGGCTTGGTCCAATGCTTTCACTTCATGCAAAGCAACTACTGAAGAACTTAAAAAAATTCTCCTTTTTCTCATCTCAGCTGAACCCTTTATGTCCAGGGGCCCCCTGAGACCTTGCAGAGATGTTTGGAGCTATTTATAAATATGACACATGATGATGTCTGCCTTGGCAAGCAGATCGCACAGAACTTGAAGTTTTGGGAGGAGGAAACAGATACCCTAGTCTGAATTAGGCCATGATATCACTTACCTTCTAATTCGTGGTGGCCTGCTGCCCGGGAAATGCCATCTGAGCCTTGGAGAGATCCAAGGCTCCATGAGAAAACTCAGTCCCTGAGGACCCCAGCTGGTAGGTCTGGAGATGTCTGGACCTATAACTGACACTGGGGTTGGAGAAAATTCAGGCATTCACTTTTCTTTGTCCAGTGATGCCCCCAGAAAAAGTTTTCATGTGTTATTATGAAAACCAGTGTTTCCCTTTGCCTCACCACCTTCTGCATTGTCCTTTTAGGCAAAAACATAATCCAGGACAAAGCGAGATGCTTGATGAGTTCCCAGACTTCAGACCCAGATAATCTACAACTGGGCATTCTAAAGATGCTCCTGGATATAATTTGGAACCATTTTTTGGTGATTTTAGAGGAATCACAGATGATAGGAATATTAAAAAGAATTGAACTCAGATTAGTATCTCATTTTTTTGAAAGAAAATGTAGTAGATTCTGAGAAACTGTAAGTCTGCTTGACCTTGCTTTCCAGGAAACTCCTGGGATGGATTGTTGAATGTGTGATTTTAACTATGAGCGAAGGGATTAGGAGATTTCTGGGAGTCTGCACTAGTTCAGAGAGAGCCTGTCAGTGGTGCCAGACTGGTGCCATTCTGTGTTCTGATTGTGGTGTCACTTAATAATACCAAGGAATCCCAAAGAGAGCGTTTTGTTGGTTTCATGTGGCATCTGGGTAGCTCAGTTGTTAAATGTCTGCCTTTGGCTTAGGTCATGATCCCAGGGCCCTGGGATTGACCCTGCTCAGCAGGAAGCCTGCTTCTTCCTCTCCCACTCCCCCGGCTTGTGTTCCCTCTCTCTGTCAAATAAATAAATAAATCTAAAAAAAAAAAAAAAGAAAGAAAGCCAACCTGGATTGATATCATAGTGGAGCATGAGGTATCTCTGATAGCCTTCACTATATTCTTTTTAATAAACCAGTAAACCTAAGGAAGTGTTGCTGGAATTCTGTGGGCCGTTGTGTCCAGCAAATGATCACATTCAAGGAGAGGGGTCCTGGGAATCTCTGATTTGCAGTCAAGTGGGACAGAAATTGTAGGTGATTGAGGAACTAGGGATAACCTGTGATGAGTCTCGGAAGTAGGGAGCAGACTCGTGGGGTCAAGCCCTTAACCCATGGGATCTGATGTTCCCTCCAGGTAGATGGTGTCAGAACTGAACTGTAGGACTCCCCAGCTGGTGTCTCAGAATTTCTTGATGTATAAAACCTACATAGGTGGTGTCAAAGAGTTGTGACTGTGGAGGTCGTGCAAGAGCAAAAGAGAGGGTGCTTTTTCCAACTTAGCCCCCTTTCTCCCCTTCTTGTGATCTGGAAGCTCTGTGTTGGGTTGGTTGTGTCACAGGGTGGAGAGATGGAGGATTTCTGACTCACTGCTGGGAGGACAGCCCCGTCTTTGTGTGGGTGAAAAATAGACCTCTATTGTTTTTGGAGACCGGGATTTTGGAATCAGTCTACTGTAGAAGCTGAGCTGACCGGGTAGGAAATGCTCTCAGAGACTACTCCCCTTCTCCTGTTGAGATGAACAAGAAGCAAAAACCTTACCAAATATTCCCATTTTTCTGGAGGGTGAGGATTGTTACCTTAGCTTCATCTAAAAGAACTCTATTTTGGGGCACCTGGGTGGTTGCGTTGGTCAAGCGTCTGTCTTAACTCAGGTCATAAGCCCAGGTTCCAGGGATCGAGTCTCACAGGGAGCTCCCTGCTCTCGTCCTTCAGCTCCCTGCCGACTTCTCCTTCGGCCCCTCCATCCCACCTCCCCACTTGTTCTCTCTCTCTCAAATGAATAAATAAAAATCTTTTTTTAAAAAAAGAAAAAGTACTCTATTTCTATCTGTGTCACTTATTTAAACCTCCTTGGTCAGACTTTCTTTAGTAAAAGATTCCGATTTTTTTTTTTTTTTTTAAGGCATAACATTTCAAGAAGTTTCTAGCATTTCTGGAGTTCTTGTGAAGCCTTCAGTGTGCATCTCACCTAATCTTTACGATGACTCTATGGCATAGGCATTGTCATCATTCCCATGTTTTGGGGGTTGGAAACTGAGGCTCACACAGAGGCAAAGGGCTAACCTGGGGAAAATCTGGGAGTAGGTAGAGAAGCTCGGTGTTCAGCCGAGCTCCGTCCAACCACATTTTAATCTGTAAGAAACTTCTTTATCTTGCAGTAAATTCTGCCTCCCAGGCTTCCAATAAATGCTTAATGAGTTGAATCCTACACTAGAACCACTATATTATGTATGTGTCTTTCCATTTCAAGAAGACAAAGGCTCAGTACAAGAAAAGGAAAGAGCTAAAGGAGAGTTTCCAACCAGCCTTCTGCTGCAGAGAGAGGCTTTATTATAAAATGGTGTATTTCCACACCATGGCAAGGAATGAAGTATGATGTTGGCTACTGATTTCAGGATCTGCGGCCCCCTTGAGCTGTACTTCTGTTGCTATTTTAACACCCTGTATATCTAAATTATGTTTGAAACATCTTGATTGTCAATCATGAGCCACAGTGGTCTGGGAAAGTCCACTTGACGTTAACACCAAGGATATCCGTATGTGTTTCCACGTGAATGGGTGCAATGCAAGAATAAATTCTGGTCCCAATTCGGACAATAAGTATATGATCTTGAGAAACTTACTTACCTTCACTCAATAACCTCATACATGTGTTTTCAAGGCTGGAGGATTATGGAATAACCAGTCTGTAGGCAGCATCTGAAGTTCAGGAGATCCATGAAAGACTGGTTTACCTACTGTCACCTACTCCCGCCAACAGAGATTCTAATTCAACTTTGTAGCAATGATCAGAGGTTCAAAGACTTTTTTCTCTACTTTCAAAATCAAGATTTCTTTGATACACAGTGTACTTGTGTCTAATCTCTAGTATTGAGAAGTTAGGGTGCACAGTACATAAGACCACCCTTGCCTTGGACACCAACTGCAAGTTTGGGACTCCTCAGGTCCACCCTTAGGTTTGATCATTTTTTAGAAGTGTTCACAGAACTCACTGAAAGCTGATGGTTCAATTTATACCAGCAAAAGGATAGAGATTGAAATCAGCTAGTAGGGTCGTCCAGGAGGGTTCCAAATGCAGAGCTTCTGGTTGTCCTGTCCCCATGGAGTCATGGACAGTGTTAACTCCTCCCAGCAATGATGTTGATGTTATCTGTGGAACATTGCCAGCTAAGGAAGTTCACCTCCACTCTATGGAGACTCCCCAGTCAACTGCCTATGTAGCTCGCCTCAGTCTCCAGATCTTTTGGAAGTTGAGCTGATACTGCGTGACTCAAAGCCCCAACCATAAATCACATTGTTAGACATTCTGATATGGTCTGAGATCCCCGAGTAAACAAAGACACTCATCAGTGAGGACATACTAAGAGCTTGGAGATTACCTACAAGGATCTGAGGGCAAAGCCCATACATCCTTTTGGGCAAGGTTAAAACGCTTACTATGCATGTAGAAAGGCTTTCTTGTAGATAAGTTTATGAAGACCAATTTTTTAAAAAATCTTGTTTTCTATTTGAGACAAAACAGAGTCAACTGTAACATCCAAAGCAAGTGCATTTTCAACATCTGTTACGGTGCTAGGAAAACTCTGTGTTACTTGTTGGCAAATTTGACCCTACAATGTCTGAGTGCTGCCTTATCTGTTGGCAGACATGCTTACATGCACCACCAACACGGGCTGGCTGAAGTTATGGGGGTGTTATCTCCCCTTGACCACACAGTGCTAAAGGTTCAGCCTGGCTTCTGACCAGCCATCCTTGTCATGGTTGCCAGTTCCCAGGGTTCTGAAAAGAAGGCATAAGGAGATGTGGGACAGTGTCAGCAGCCTCCAAACCTGTTGTTAATTTGTCACGGTCACTCAACTCCTTTTCACGCACCCACCCTCTCCTCTCCAGACTCAGGAGATGAGCGACTCTCTGACACTCCTGAGTCATTCAGGCAACAACGTTTAATTGGCTCTGAAAGTTGAGTGCACTTTGACGTCACCATGGATCTTCAGGACTGTCAAAGTATATGTTATGAACTGAACTGTGTTCCCTCCAAATTTGGATGTTGAAGCCCTAACCCCCAGTATGATTGTACTTGCAGATAGGGCCTCTGAGGAGGTGATAAAGGTTAAACGGGTCCTAAGGGTGAGGCCCAGATGTGATAGGACTGGTGTCCTCATAAGAAGACGCAGAGTTCTCTCCATCAGGTGAGGACACAGCGAGAAGGCAGCTGTCTCCAAGCCAGGAAGAGGGCTTTCACCAGCAAATGATTGTGCTGGACTTAAGTCTCCAGAACTGGGAGAAACAAATTTCTGTTATGGTAGCCCCTGGTCTTTGGTATACAGTTATAGTAACCTGAGCTGACCGATACAGTATCATCCCCTCAATGTGGGCAACATTGCTCTCTTAAATATGTAGAAAGAACATGTGTCAAAAATTGATTTAAGGGGCACCTGGGTGGCTCGGTGGGTTAATCCTCTGTCTTTGGCTCGGGTCATGATCTCAGGGTTCTAGGATCGAGCCCCATATTGGGCTCTCTGCTCAGTGGGGAGTCTGCTTCCCCACCTCTCTCTCTGCTTGCCTCTCTGCCTACTTGTGATCTTTGTCTGTCAAATAAATAAAATCTTTATAAAAAAATTGATTTAAGCTCTCACCAAAGGGCCCTGCATGATGGTGAAGCTGGTTCTCAGTTAGACTTCTGTATTATTTTAAGATTTATTTATTTATTTGAGAGAGAGAGGAAGTATGAGCTGAGGGAGAGAGAGAGGGAGAGAGAAACTTGAGCAGATTTGGAGCTAAGTGCGGAGCCCAGTGCCGGGCTCCATCTCATAATCCTGAGATCACCACCACCTAGGCACCCCTCGGTTAGACTTCTGAAATGAGCACCTTCCTCTGACTCTTGCTCAAAGGCACAAGGTCATCCCATACTGCTGCTTTCTCATAAAAAGAACTACCCTCTGTTGATTGCTTATTGAATGAATATATAGTTCTATTACTTCATGAACTGTAATTTTATCCAGTCTTCACGAGAGCTGTCATTATGTCTATTTTATACCTAGGGATGCTGAAGCACAAAGAAGTTAAATGACTTGACCAAGCTCACCTAGTGGCAAAGTCAAGATTCACACTCAGTCAACCTGGCCCTTGGTGCTTACTATCCTTACCCCACACCACATTGTCTCCGCTCTCTTTATTCTCTGCCTCAGGGTACTTGGCCACTACTCCTCAGCCAGATTCCTTTTGTCTTTTTTTTTTTTTTTAAGATTTTATTTATTTATTTGTCAGAGAGAGAGAGAGAGAGAGAGAGCAGGAGGCAGGGGGAGAAGCAGTTCCCCTCTGATCAAGGAACCCGACACAGGACTTGATCCCAGGACCCTGGGATCATGACCTGAGTTGAAGGCAGACACTTAACCAACTGAGCCACCCAGGTGCCCCACAAATTCCTTTTGTCCTAATCTCCCCTTCTAGCAACATGAATGGAGTTGGCCATAGTTCAGTTCCATTTCTGTCTCCGCTACTTACTAGCTGTGGAATCTTGGTTTGGGTACTTATTAGGGCTAAACCTCAGATTCATCATTTATTTAAAAAGTCTATGTCACAGAGTTGTTTTGAGAATTCATTGAGATAACGTGAGTAAAGTTCCTGATATTAGTAGGCATTTGATACTAGCTCTGTTACATATCATATAGTCTCATGAATAAAAAATAGGGGTTCTCTTCCTGGGATCCAAAGCCAGCATGGAGAGAGGATGACAGGAAGACATCTTTCTTCCTTCTTTCTTTCTTTCTTTTTTCTTGTGAAAGAGTCTGTGGCTTTTGTCATATTCCCAAAAGAGTAGGTGACCTGCCCTCCAGCCCCCCACCATCAGTTGGGAACCAGTGAATGTTAGTGAGCCTGGAGACTGAGACTTGAGTCCTTCAGAATTCAGAAATAAATTGAATCTTTTATATTTTCTGCCCTCAGCACAGCTGGGCACATAGCTGGACCTGGGTCTTTCAGCTTTCCTACCCCTGAGCATGGAGCTGGACACGCAGCCAGCTCTTGGTGATTGCCTGAAACTGAATTTCACTGGAATTCAGTGATGGATGTCAAGGTCTAGGAGGGTGGGGTTCCTGATGTTGCCCGCCCACTGTGAAAAGATTTCCAAAATCACTTCTCTTGTCTGACAACAAAGCTGAGTATTCCAAATGTTGCATTGGAAAAGGACGCTGATTACACCAGCCCAATTGCACTATGACGTCTACTGCTGGAGACCGGTGCGTGGGTGGCAGGCGTGGCTGTGCATACGGCAAGTCTGTCAGACTGTATTAGCCCTCGCTGCTCTCCCCTCACTCAAATACATTGAAATAATAGCAATTACCGTGCAAAGAAAGGAAACACAAGCTATTCATTTCATTTTTTATTTTGACCCATCTACTTGTGGGCTGTTATACCCACCTCAACTTAAAAAGGACTTAAGTATACCTAGCTATTGATTTCCAATTAAGGTCTTTAATGGATCTTGCCTTCCTATGTGAGATCTGGGTATTTATATCACATACTCCTGTCAATCTCATTGAATTAAGAAAGTTTATATTTTACTTCAATTCTGAAGGGTGAGTAATAATTTTCAAATAATAAAGAAGTAGCAGATTAAGGAAGTATTTTAGTAAGCATCTAAAATATACATCCTACAAGAGAATAAGACCAGTGAGAGAGACAATCAGAGTAAGAAGAAGAACATGCAACAGAACAAAGTCGTGGTCAGCTAGTGGATGAGAATTTGGCTCTAGGCAGCTGTCAAAGCAAAGAAAAACCACAGAATTTTCCAGAAGGTTAAAAAAAAAAGTCAATTTGTCAAGCCAGGACTAAGACAAATTTCTCAGTGAAAGGGGTGATGGGGCAGGCAGATCATTGCAACTGCCTCGCGTGGATTTCATAGAGAGTATCTGGCTGTTTCTTGTAGAGGCCCCCAGCAAGGCCAATCCTCTAACACCAAATGCAACTCAGGAGAAAAACCATTCTGGGAGGCACCCTCGATGCTCTTGAAGAACACTTTTCTAATGGATTGGCTAGAATGCAAAGAAAAGATTCAGATGGAAAAAAAAAAAAAAAGAATTGCCTAGAGCAACGGAGTGTGTGCATATCCATTGGGCAGTCCTCCCTGAAAAATATGTTATTGCTCCCAAGCCTCATAGAGTGGGGGGTGCTGTTCTCTGGGAGACAGACCTGGAGTAAAGACATTCTATGAGGTTTACCAAGTGGAGTGTAGAATGCCCATCCTTCCATGAAAATTATGAAGCCTCAGAAAAAAAGATGCGTGTCCTGATCTGCACGGGGGTGGGCTGACAGTGTATGCAAACAGGGCCAAGAATGTCTTCCGAAACACACACAAATAGATTACCTGGGGCTCAGCATGCAACACCAGAGAGCAAGACAGCACCAGTGGCAGTCTGGGCGCTCTTTCAAAGCAGGCATTGCCGATCCAGTCAGCGGAGACTGTACCCGGAATTGTAAGGTCTGACAAATTACCATGGTAATCACAGTGTGCTTCTGGGTGTGATGGCTTATTATCTAGTAGTCAAGGTAATTGGAGATATTTTTGCTTCTTTGTTAGACACCGCCAAGAGAAGGAGGATCAGGAAAAGGGGATCGTTCTGAACAGACTCAGAGGCCCAGTGCTAGAAGTCAAGGAGAGAGAGAGGAGGTGGTGGGAGAGGGAGGGAGAAGGAAGCAGGAAGAGCATGTATGGCTGTTTAGGGAATGAAGGTGAACAGGAGGTAAAATGTAGCCATGGTGGGGGAAGGCAGGAGGGCACAGAGGTTTTACAGTCTGAACGTTTGTGTCCCCCCCACCCCAAATTTATCTGTTGAAACCAACCCCTCCCATGCCCCGTCAGCTGGTGTTAGCAGTTGGGGCCTCTGGGAGGTGATTCAGCCATGAGGATAGACCCCTCCTGAGTGGGATTAGTGCCCTTAGAAAAGAGGCCCCCCGAGAGCTCCCTCGCCCCCTTTCCTGCCATGGGAAGACATAGAAGACACCATCCATGAACAAGGAAGACAGGACTCTCACCAGAACCCAACTGTGCTGGCAACTTGATCGCAGATGTCTGGCCTCCAGAACTGAGAGAAATATGTTTCTGTTGTTCATAAGCTACAAAGCCTATGGGACTTCACTACAGCAGCCTGAGTGGACTAAGATAGGGGTCCCCGCCTGAGAGCCAGCCCCAGGCCTCCACACCTCTCAGAGGAGCTCAAATTAGTGGTCAAGCTCAGGGTCTGTGATCAGTGGATCCTGCACAGAACCTCTCTTTGCCTGTTCTCTCTTTGTGAAGGACTTCGGGTGGTTTCCCTGGTGGGACTCCTGAAGCCCCAGATAGGGAGGAGTCTGAGTAACCAAGTTCTGCGCAGACACGCAGACACAGTGTATATGGCTGGTGTTCTCTGCACAGCCATCTTCTCCTTGTGAACGGGGCTCCAGGCCATCTAGTTGGCGGTATTTTCCCAGTCTTCTTGGTAGGAAAGCATTCAAGCTCAATTTTTTTTTTTTTTTTTTTTTTTTGCATACTTAAGTTTTGCCTATGGCTGGTAGAGCCTTGAGAAATAAGGTTATGACTACCAGGAATAATTCAGTCCAACAAAGTCTTGGTCTAGATCTTGTTCCTATGGAAGGAACTATCTGCCCATAGCTTTGTAGATGATAATTCCTGACTATGTTCATTGCAAACAAGGAGGGAGAGAAGGCGGTTCAACAGTCCTGAACTCTGCTTGATGATTTTGTTTACATGTTATTTTTCTGTGCTCTAATTTAGAATCTAGATTAGTCTGCAGCTCTGACAGCTCCTTCCCAGGGGACAGGCCTGGCTTCCCCTTCAGCTGAGGACTGGAGCAGACCCTGTGGGTAGAGAAACTCAGCTAGGCCTCCCCGGTGTGTAGCTCCTTATTTGCTCAGGTCCTTGCTCTCTGCGGGGCCCCGAAGGGGGCTTTGGCTTGTGAGTGTGCCCCCAACTGGGATGATACGATGATGAGAGGACGAACTCATGAGCCACTGTGTGATCGACAGGTCACCCCAGCAGGTGATTTGTAGTCTCGAAGATGACTCTGACTTTTTGACTCTGCGAGTGGGAGAATGAAAATGCTGTCAGCAGGAACTGGGAATTTAGGAGGCCTTGGTGGGGGGGGGGGGGGGGAGCAAGATGGCAGATCTGAACACAAAGCACACAGTGGAGCTATGCACAGGGAGAGAGTGGGTGATAAGGTGGTCTGGCCCTGCAGGGAGGGGCAGGACGTGGGGGCATCAATGCCCAAGAGTGGTCATCACTGCTATGGGATCCCTTGTTCAGAGACAGCTGGATGAGAGAGGCGAAGGAAGAATGGGGAATCCTTAGTTTGAACAAGGTCAAGGAGGAATTGGAAGCTGCCGAGGCATCTGGGAACCCTCGCAGAAAAGAGGAAGTAGTCCTGACTGTCCAGTGTTATTAAACAAAGTGCTTAACTGTTCATCAGAGAAATCAGCTCTGCTAATTTTAGAAGAAAACGCACCTATTTAAAACTTGCCTGGGTGGCTTCCAGAATCTGTAGAAGCGCTGTAAAAACAGACTTGGAGCTCTGTGAGGAGGAACCACCACAGAGACTGCCACTCTGCCCAGGAGAGCGAGGTATGTGGCTGGTGTCTCAGACACCTTGAGCTCTGGATGCCAGCATCTCTCTGAGAACCACGGCCACTGCCTGCCCCAGGAACTCAGACTTGAACTCAGCATTTTGGCCAAAGAGAGAGCCTCCTGGTCCTTGCTTCTTTGCAACAGTAAACCCTGATGCCGAGCCTGGGGCCAGCAGGGTCTGATGATCAGAGTTTGGGGCCTCACAGTTGCACTCTGGCTGCAAGGGAGGCTGGGGAAAATCTCGAGCACACGTAGCTTCTCCCCTGGGAGATGGAGTTAGAAAGATGGCAGAGCGGATGGGGGACATCTGAGTACTTACACTTGTGTTTGGAGAGGGGGCAGACAGGAGATCAGGAGAGTTGAGAGGAGAGCATACAACATGGGAAGAACATTCCAGAAGAAAGAAAGAGTGAGATGGAGGAAGCCTTAGGAAGACAGCCTCCCCTGGCTCAGGACAAGGTTATTGACACAGGAGTGGGTTGCACCCTGAGGGTCATAACGCCTGAGGCTTTGGGTGGTAGGGCTCTGGGAAGCAGGGAGCTCAGAGAATTCGGGGTGCTCCACTGAAGGTGGTGGACAGCCTGAAGCCCTCCCCTTGTGTGAGGATCCCGCTTCATGGATGCCGGACAGTCAGCTGCAGGTCTTATATGGAATCTGTATGCCGATATGGCAAATACCGATTATTTTCCTATAATCTTCCAGGAGTTCCATATTCCTTTCTATTGGCTCCCCAGTTCCCGGGGAGGAGAGGCTCTCCCAGGGCTGCCTTTCACAGAAGCCTCCCCCTCCCAAAGTCGACGGGGCAGATCTTCCCTCTCCTGTCTGTCCAGGAGCCTGCAGCCTGCCTTGGGGTTTCTCCTCGATGCCACTCACATTTCACTCCCGTTTCTTCTGTGAGTTTCTCAGACCGTTTCTAAGATTTCCCTCTTGCGTAAGAAACCAGCTCCAAGTCCACAACGTTTGCCACAGTTATATCTTGTCATCTCTGCTCCGTGGTCCCAATTCCACCTGCAGAACTAATGGACACTCTGCCCCCCCCCCCCCCCCCCCCCCCAGCAACCCTCAGTGCAATATGAACAGAGGGTTCTTTAGAGGGAATGTTAGCCTCCCTGATGGAGAAATACAATCAGATAGATACTGCTTATGATTGTAGTCAATTTCCTAACAGCTGTACCTTACTTATGATCAACTACCTCCCAGCCCCCTCCCCTCACAGGTGCTGTCAAATTAGAAAGCTCTCGTCCTGTTCTTCTTCTTCTTCTTCTTTTTTTTTTTTTTTTAGTATTTTATTTGTTTATTTGACAGCTAGAGAGAGAGCACAAGTAAGCAGAGTGGCAGAGAGATGGGGAGAGAGAGAAGCAGGCTCTCTGCTGAGAGCCTGATGTGGGGCTCGATCCCAGGACCCTGGAATCATGACCAGAGCCGAAGGCAGCCGCTTAACCAACTGAGCCACCCGGGTGCCCCTCGTCCTATTCTTAGACACAAAGACAAACACACCCAGGAGCACATGCAGTTTTGTCTGCCTACCTCTCCTCCTGTGCTTATCGCGGGGCTGTCACTCTCAGCCTGCTACCCTATCGCCATCTACAGGGCTGGGCTTGGTAACCCAGGCTTCGCCAATCATATCACTTCCTACACCTAGCAACAGCTCAGCCTGTGACAAAGAATCTTTCTCTAATTGGAATACCAAGAAGTTCTCTCTTGCTGCTGGTCCTCTGCTAAGACATCATAAGCTTGGGGCCACAAGGGTACTTCCTCAGCTATGTAGGAGACGTCCATTTACAGGGGGAGACACAGGAGCCAGCCCCACGAGGAAAGCAGAGTTCAAAGACAGAAAGAAATAGAATTCCAATGACATTGACTGGGTCACTGGATTTAGCTCTGCTAGAGTCACTAAATATCCTTCCCTTCTCTTTCTCTCTCTCTCATTCTTTCTTTTAAAGACTTATTTGATGGCAGGAGGGAGAGGGAGCACAAGCAGGGGGAGTGGCAGAGGCCGAGGGAAAAGCTCTTGATCCCAGGACCCCAGGATCATGACCCGAGCTGGAGGCAGACACAGCTGAAGGCAGATGGTTCACCTACTGAGCCACCCTGTCACCCCTAAATATCCTTTCTGTTTAAGCTAGTTGAATTGGTTTTTGTTACCTCCAAGTAGATGAGCCCTGATGAATAATAACACTTTAAAGAATTAGAATGAAAGTAATACCCTTAATTGGGCAAAACAGTAAACAAATAAACTTTTAGTTATACAAAAAATGGTATACTACGTTATACATTTTGTGTGTGTGTGTGTGTGTGTGTGTGTGTGTGTGTAGATGTGTGACTGTAAGGTTTGATCACAAATTTCCCCCTCCAGAACTCACGCCTCTTTGCAAGGTAAGTGCAGCCGTTCCTCTCATGTGCAGTGGAGTTCATCTCTCTCTCCCTCTCTGAATCAGGCTGGCCTTGTGGTTTGAATCTTAGTATGCACCACAAAAGATGCTTATGACCTTCCCAGGCCCTCCAGCTTCTGTCATTACCCTCTCAAAAGAGGACCAGGTGAAAAAGCCAGTCTAGCCCCCTGGAGGATGAGGCCATAGTGGGGCCACCAAGGCAGTCCATGACCAGGAAGGCATGTGAGGCCCTCTGGAGCCTTCCAAGATGGCTCTCCCTCTAGCTGAATGCTATTGTGTAAGTGACTCTAAACCAGCCAAGTGAAACCAGCAGAGGAATTGCCTGGTGACCCCACAGAATTAGGAGAAATAATAAGTCTTAATTGTTTTAAGCCACCAAGATTTGGGGTGGTTAATTATGAGGCCAAGGCCAGCTGAAACACATTGTGTTCTGTATGTTTCACGTAACTGCAGCTCGTCATTCTCTCCAGATTACTAATGTATTTGTTAAAATTCTTTTTGGTTGCAACCCATCTAAAACTAACTGGGACAGCTTAAACAAAAGTGAAATGCATTAGAAAGTTTCTGGAGGTAACTCAAGGAACAAAAGATAAAGTTGGGGAAGGGAGAAGTCAGGGCCACTGTGGGGACGTCAACGGTGGGGGTCATGGAGTGTCCCTCCGGGAAAAGTGCCATTAACCATCCAGTGGTAGTGACTCCGGCACTGCTAACTTCAAGTTCTCAGGACAGTCTGACAGATCCCACTTAAGCAGTATCTACCTCTAGACCCTTCAGCTATGATGAGGGGCTGGGACGGAACACAAAAGCAGAAGCAAAACTTAAACAACAACAACCCACATGTTAGGTGAAGGGGTGGGGGGCGGGGCGGGAATCCCAGTATGGTACTCACACCTGGCCGAGGCCTGCTTTTCAACTGCTAATTACTTTGATTTTTCAAAGCTTCTTTCAAATCTTTTCGTAAAGAATGTATCAGAGCTCCTCTCAATGGAGGGTAAGAATCTGCGTGGGGCCACTCTTGAAACTGTGACGACTACAGCAACATTGTATACGTTCGCACAAGGCAACTGAATCTGTCAAGACTTTTTTTTTTGTACAAAGGTCTCTGAGAGGGTGGGTTGGCGGTTTTCATGAAGTTAAAAAAATGTTTGGGGTATCGACCAGAAAGGAATTGTACTAAAACGTAAAAAGAGGTGAAAGCCAGAGCAACAGGTGCTGTGAACACAGGAGGGAAGCCGAGAGCCAACGCGTGGGCTCGATTCTGGGAAAGGCGAGGGGTGCAGGTGCGTCAGGAGGGAGCGCAGCGGGTCGCGGGTCTTGGGAGGGGACGCACCGCTCCCGCGACAGGGCAGCAACTCCACCCCCTAACCGAGGCCTCCTGCGGCCGCGGGCGCCTGAGACCGCAGCGTCTGGGGACCAGGGCGCGCGGGCGCCTCGGACAGGTGGGCGGGGGCCGGGGGTCATGCAGCCGGGGGCTGCCGGAGGCGCTGCGTCCCCGCGCCTCGCGCTAGGCACTGAAGTAGCCGCCCCCAAGCAGCGGGGCGGGGGCCGGGACCGGGAGCGCGCGGGGGAGGTGTCTGCTCCCGGGGACTGAGGCGGCGCCGTCGGCGACATCTTGCTCAGGAGGAAAGCGCCGGGGAGACCGGGTGGCTGGGAGCTGCTGCGCGCGGAGGACGGGAAGGGAGACGCAGGCCAGCACGGCGCGGCACCCCGGAGGTAAGATGGGAGGGCGCCTCGGGGACCCCCTAGTCCCGCCCCTGCTTGGCCTCGCTCCTGCGCCCGCCGGGCCCCGGCCTCCCGCGGCCCTGTCCCCCTAGCCCGCAGCCTCTGGCGTCCCACCTCCCGAGCCGTCCCCCAAGGTGGCCCCTATCCCCCACCCGCTCCTCCCGCCCCGTGCCCTGCCGGGGCTCTCTGGACTGGGTCACAGGACGCGACGCCACCTGCCGGGTCCTGCCGGGTCCTCCCGGGGCCCGCCCCTTCCCGGGGCCGGCCGCCCGCTCCCTCCGCCCCCTCACCGCCGCCCCCGCCCGCGTCCCGCCCCGTGCGGGCGGGGCTCTGGTTTAAACGTCGCGGCGGGCCGGGCGGGCGAGACAGGAGGGGCGGGCCTCTGTGTTGTGTCCCCGGTTCCGTAGGCGGCGGCGGCGGCGCGCACTCCAGCCGGCGGCAGGCACCATGGCCCCGGGGAGCGGGGTGAAGAGCGAGTACATGAAGCGCTACCGGGAACCGCGCTGGGACGAGTACGGGCCGTGCTACCGCGAGCTGCTGCACTACCGCCTGGGCCGCCGGCTGCTGGAGCAGGCGCACGCGCCTTGGCTCTGGGACGACTGGGGCCCGGCCGGAGCGTCGGACGACTCGGCGTCGTCCGCGTCGTCGTCGGGAGCCGGGGACCCCGCGCCCCAGGGCGCCCCCGCCTCGCCGCCCGCGGAGCCCGCGGCGCGGGAGAGGCCGGAACGGCGGGCGCGCGGGCCGGCGGAGGAGCTGGGCGTGGAGGCGGCGGAGGCCGAGGAGGCCCGGGACGCGGAGGGCGCGGACGAGGCGGCGGCGGCGGCGCTGCCAGGTACCGGGCCGGGAGGGGGCTGCGAGGGGCCTGCGTAGGGCTGCCCCGCTCCGGGTCTCGCTGCGCTCCGGGCAACCCCCCCCCCCTTTTTTCCTGGTAGATGATGAATCCACGTCCCTTGACAAAATAAGGATGCTGTCAGCCCCGCCCTTGCCTTCCCACCCTTTATTTCCATAATAGGATGGTTCTGGGTTGAGCCAGTTATAGGAATTCAGCTGAAGCGCTGCTGAACTCCGTGTCTTCACCGAGGGCCGTGGTTGCTTCACTGCGCTCTGAAATCCCATCTATTTATATCTAAGCGCCCATTTTTTTTTCGCAGAGGAGCCCAGCTTTCACCGGATTCTCAAAGAGGACCTACCCCGGGAGAGGTTAAGAATCACGGAGCCAGGATTTCAGTCTTATGAATGGGGCCGCTGTTTGCTGTGTTAACTCCCTGACCCGCTGCGTTGTCTCTAAAGAATATTTTGAATTTGTTTACGCAGGCTGTTGCGTAACTCCTGGTTGGTGGGAGAAAATTCCTCGTGAGGGCTAGGTGCTCTCTGCTCCTTGCCGGCGCACGGAGCCCAAGCGCGCATCCTTCTCCGAAGGCTGCCGCGGTGGAGGGCTGGAGGAGCCGCTGGAGCAAGGCTCTTGGGTGCTGGGTGTCTTGCTTCAGCCAGGGCCCTGCACCTTGTCTCCTGGCCAGACGGTCGCCGAGCTGCGGTCTCAGCATGAGAGGCCCGGAGGATGGTCGCTGGTGCCCAGCACCGAATTAAATGCCTCAGGCGGGATACAGCCTGGAGCGACGAGTGGTTCCTTCCTTCTGCCTTCTAACGTTGGCCAGATGCCTCTCCCTCTCCACCCCCATCCTGGGTCCCTCGATTTAAAAGATTTTGTTTGACAGAGATCACAAGGAGGCAGAGACAGGCAGGCAGAGAAAGGGGGGGCGGGGAGCAGGGTCCCCGCTAATCAGAGCCCAATGTGGGGCTCATCCCAGGACCCTGAGATCATACCTGAGCCAAAAGCAGAGGCCCAACCCACTGAGCCACCCAGGTGCCCCCCCCACTCGATTTTAAAGAGGCTCCTGCAATTAGAATAACCGAGAGCTTCTTAAGCCTCCAGTCACTAATCTTAGAATATGTATGGTCTCGTTTGACGTTCAAAATAGTTCTAACTGATGGGAGCATAATTTTTTACGTTTTATAGATGAAGAAATGGAAATGCAGGCCAAATGATCAGTGACTTTATTTTTGTTTGCTTATGGCATGGTAAGTGGTAATTAACCAACTCTGCAGTTTGTAGTGGTCTCTCTGCAAGAGGCTCAGGAGGAGAGGAGATGTCATCTTTGAGTCGGAGAGCCAGGCCACCGAGCTCTCCTTCCGTCATCTTAAGTTATTCTCAGCAATATCTGCTGCAGAGCGGCCTCTCCCTCTTCGTGTTCCTTGTCGATTACCAGAGATTTATGAATACCTGGAAGCTGGAGTCCTAGTTACAGCGATCGCTGGTGGAAATTTGAATAACAGAAGGTGGTGGGGTGGGGGGGGAGGGGGGGAAGGGTAGGGGAACAGACCTTCTGATTGATTCCTGTGGCACTGATCCACAGACCAAGTTGTGAGATGTACTGAATCAGACAATGTGCTTTTCTCCTTCTGGCCATTCCCTTTCATTGTTTCTAAAAGAGGTGTCAGTTATTTCTGTGGGTATAGAAATGCAGCTTTCAGATGGTATTGTGGTAAAGATGGTTCCGTGTTTGCCTGAATTCAGGATTATTTTGGTTTCCGTAGAGACACTGACTCCTACCAGTGGCTAAGGTCAGTCATTTCTTCCCTGCTAATATTTCTGGTTCAGGTGTTGGGCAGAAGGAAGGATGTTTGCTGAGTCCAGACTCCCGACTGCAAAATCCTTGTTTTCCAGTGGATGATTTTACATACTACAAGGATGAGCATTCTTGAATTCCTATAGAACATAAACATTTGGTTCTTGTTTTTATTGAAGCCAGATGTACACATGAATCCTACAGTTCTGTATGGCTTATTACAGAGATGCAGCAGCTCCCCAGCCACACACAGACCAGTTGCCCATTCCTTAGGGCTCCACTTCCAACTCCTTTGGTTTTTCTTTTGGTGCTGGTATCTATTTCTCCAAGTAACATGGAGAGTGTTCCTTGTAAATAACAATAAATAAGCAATTGTTGTTTGTTATTGATGGTATTGACACTTCTTAATTTTCTTCCCCAGTTTTTCGCATTATCTATCTGGCTTTCGTTCTTTTCGCCCCTCTCCTAACCCATGCACAAGGCCCCTCCCCATAACTTCTGAAATCTAGTCAGCCCGGAGTTGGTTAGGTTACAGTCAGTATCTACAATGTGGTGCCTGGAAAATGTTGTTCAAAGCTGTCCTGTATTGTTTGCCATGACTCCTTTTTCTCTTACAATACAACCAGCACATCGGGTTTGCTGTCACTCTCGACATCTTAAGACATCCCTGCCAGAGCCTCTGACCTACTTCCATCTGGCCTGGTTGCTGCTCTTGCTACCTGCTGCCCTGCCCGGTCCCATGTTGGGAGGGCCTTTTGGGCACCACCCCACAGACTCCTTGGTTTCCCTCTCGGGTAGGAGCCCTTGTGTGGCCCTCACATCATTTTCCTTCTTGGTTTACCCCTCCTGTTGGAGTTTGTCTCCTAGTAGCTTCGTGAAAAAGGGTATGTGAGACATGAATTTCCTAAGACCTTGCATGTTGGAAGATAGCTTTATCCTGCCCTCATGATTTGGTGGGTTTGTGGCTGAGCTTGGAATTCAGGTTGGAAATATTGTCTCTAAAAAATCTGGAGACATCGCTCTGTTGTGTTGTAACTCGTGATACTGCTGTTACAATCCTATGTCTTCCTGATTCTTGATTACCTGTCCCCACCGTCAGGAAGTGTTTAGGGTCTTCTCTTTGTCCTTTTATTTGGAATTTTTTCCTTGGTCTATGTCTGTTTTCCTCCAGTGTTCTGGGTGAGTCCTCACAGTGAAACTCCTGCTTTGTAATTTTGGTAAGTTTTCTTGAGTTGTTTTTTCATTTCTATTCTGTTGCTGTTCCTTTCCTTCTAAACGTCTTAGCTGGATGTTAGACTTCATGAATTTATTCCTTCCTTTTCTAATATGCACCCTACCCCCTATTTTCATATGTCTTTTTCTTCTATTCTTCTGGGTGATAGTCTCAATTGTATCTTCCCAGCTCTGCTATTACATTTCTTTTTAATTACTGGCATCCTATTTATTTTTAAATTTAATTAATTTTGATTTCTGGACTTACCTTCTTCCCCCTCTCTTTCTCTCTCCTACCCCCCTCTTTCTCTTTTTATTCCTTTTTAAGAAATAGTATTCTGTTCTTGATTCATGCATACAGTGTCTTCTATTATCTTGGTGAGGATATTACTAGAAGTTTTTTGTTTTCTTCTTGTATTTCTATAGCATAGTCTCTGGTTCCCCACTTCACCCCATTTTTGATTCTTTTTGTTTATAAACCTGTATTTCATGTTAGTTTTCTCAAATGTCTAATGACCCTTGGCTTCTCGTCCTGATTTAAGAGAGGGTGCTAAAAAGCTGTCAGGATGTTCTTTGTGCGGGGTAGGTGGCAGTGGGAGTGTTTACTATGGAATGCTTTGAAGCATGCCTTGAAGAGTGGCCTGGACTGTCTCTAATTTCTTTTTCATAGTCCTATTTCTTCTTAAATTAAATTTGTTTTTTAGCAAAGTTATACATATGCATAATTTTTAAATATACACTTAAAATGAAAAAAATAATTCTGACCGATTTCCCATATCCCTTGCTTGCTAGGGTGCACGTTCCAACTCTTTTCAGCTTTGGCCACCTTCTTCTCATCTAGATTTACCTGTTGGCTTTTTTATTTTAAATGTTGTATAATGACTTCCCATCATGGGAGATGATTTAGCTTAAGATCTTTGCTCTGCCCCCCCCACCTCCCGATATATATATAGCAGCACCCACTTGTCCCACAGTATTAACTATACGACTATTTAAGCACTATTTAAGCACTATATGACTGTATGACTGTTTAAGCACAATTCTGTGTTTGAATTATTGTGGCTGGGTAAAATGGTATTTACTGGTGAGCCTGTAGTATATTCTGACTACATTTTCTTTTCGTTTATGTTTTTCCTGAAGTTAATCATTGCTTCATTTTTTGTTTGTTTATATATATTTTATATTCCCATCATTAATTCAGCTTGAAATAGTCTGGTTATACTTTAAAACTTGTCCTATGCTAGACACATGAGGTGTTCAATTCATTCAATTTTTTCCTTGGAGACCTTTTTTTGAACCCTTATCCTCCTTTTCTTATTGATGCTGCCCAGATCTGACACAGCTAATGATCTGGGGCTTTTCTTCACTGTTTGCCTGAGTCTTCCTTTTGTTTACCTCCTTTATCTGAGCCCGGTCTTATAAATCTCAAGAGTTCCTTTGTGTGGCCAATCCCTTCCTTTTGGTGTAACACATCCTCTGTAAATCCTGAGAATACTTTTGTGACCTTGCATGACTGAAAATGCCTTTACTATATCCAAAAGCTGGATTGATATTTTGCAAAAGAGAGAACTCTAGATTAGAAATTTCAGTACTTTAAGGCATTTTTATATTGAATCCTAGTTTTTGGTCTTGCTTTTTAGAAGTACCATGCCTCTCTGACACCCTGTGTATGCGACCTCTTTTTGTGGGGGGAGGGGATTAGGAGGGTGTTTCTAAGAGATTCTCCTTATCCTATATGTTCTAAAATTCTATGTGTATGTCCTTTTTTTTTTTTTTTTTTAATGTTAGCTCTACACCAGATGTGGGGCTTGAACTCATGACCCCGAGGTCAAGAGTCACATGCTCTGCCAACTCAGCCAGCCGGACGCCCCATATGTGTGTCTTTTATCATTCATTGCACTGACAACTTGGTGGGTCTCTTTAGTCTGGAATATTTCTTATAGTTCAGTAATATTTTCTAGTACCACTTAAAATAATTTCCTGTGGTCTATTCATTTTTTCTTTCCATGATTATTTTTAGTTGGATGGTGTAACTCCTGAATCAAATCTCTAACATTTTTATTTAAAACTTCTCTGACACTGGAATTTTGGATTCTGTTTCCTTGGAGAACTCATCAATTTTATCTTCCAAACTTTATACTGAAATTTTTAAATCTCCCTTTCTAGTCTTCAATTTTGAAGAGATTACATGTTTTTTTTGTCCCAAGTGTTATTTTTTAAAAATTAAAAATTAAAAAATGGCATTCTGTTTTTCTTGGATTTCTTTTCACTCAAAAAAGAAAAAGCCATAAATATCCTTTGAGAGCTTCCTTGTATTTCCCAGTCTTTTCTGTATATTTTGATCTTTTTCTTTTTAGAGGACAGACTCACATGTTTGTTCCCAGCCTGTCCACTCGCATGTAGGTTTGAGGTTTGGAGAGCTTTTCAGGAGCTCTCTATGTGGGGGTGCTTGTTGACTAATTGGATGAGGACCAGCTGTTTCTCTGAGGACTTCAAGCATAGTATACACTCATTTTTCTTGTGTTCACTTCCCAAACAGCAGGCCTCCAATCTCCTGCCTGGAGGGGTACAAGCCTGGCTGTCAGCATTCTGGGAACAGAGTTGGGGAAAGGGATCAGGGGCCTTGTTCTTTACTACATGAACCTATTTTCAGGCAGGTGTCACCCCTTACTTTTCCTGTGCCCTCTCTTTCTCCCTCTGGAGAGTAACCCATATGCCTTCTGGGCTGGGAGAGGGGCCATCACCTGGCTAATGGACTCGAGGAAAGTCTATGCAGGAGGTATGTACACCTACATCACAGAATTAGCCTGAAAACTAGTTGCTTAAGATTCCAGTACTCATTGGTTATTGCTCGTGGTTTCTGTGGGTGGAGTTTGGCCTGGGCACAGGGATGTGCCTTGTTTCCACTCTGTGCTGCCTGCAGCCTTGGCTGGAAGGTGCCAGGGCTGCGGGCTGCCTGCTGGGACCCTCACATGTGACATATTTGTGTGCCCGGCCTTCCTCCTAATGTGCTGGTGGGCCTCCAAGAGCATGTGTTTCTGAGAGAGAGCGGG
Source organism: Mustela nigripes (assembly GCF_022355385.1). NCBI lineage: Eukaryota > Metazoa > Chordata > Mammalia > Carnivora > Mustelidae > Mustela > Mustela nigripes. The sequence continues at coordinate 107,786,220 of NC_081560.1, forward strand.
GCAGATGCTGGATTGCCCTTTATGCCTTACCACCTGGAGCCACGTAGCACCTCTTCACCGCATTCTTTGCTTACCAAAGTCTGCCCAGATTCATGGGGGTTCTAGAAGCATCTCCCAGTCCAGTTCTCCACAGGCACATTCATATTATGTTGTGAGAAGAGCACATGGGCTAGGGCACTGATTAATGCTGGACCTTCTGCTTCATTTTCCAGTTCCTTTTGGGGTTCAGTTTGTGTCCTGTGGGGCTTGCTTCTGCAGGGAGCTAGGATTCATCCTACTCAACCCTGCGAGGTCCCTTTTACATCTTCCTCTACTTTCCAGCTTCCAAAATTTTATCAACACCTGATGTCATCGCCTCCCTTGCTTTTTGTGCTGTGAGTTATGCCTTTTTTCCTTCACTCTAGTAGGCTTTTGGGATGAAGGGACTCTGCGCACATGTCATTGGTGCATATTTAACCTAAACTCTATTTGCTGTATTTTTTTTCCATTTGCTATATTTTTACTTATGTTTATTATTTACTTTTTTCTCTCTTTCTTGATCAGTCTTGCCCGAAACTTGTGAATCCCGTTAGTTTTTTTCCTAAACTAACTCTTGGCTATGTGGATTTTCTTTATTATATGTTTTTAGTAATCTATGATCTTTTTTCCCTTACTCTAATTTTCTTTTTTTTTTTTTGAAGATTTTATTTATTTGAGAGAGAGAGAGAGAATGCATATGCAAGTGGGGGAGGGAGAGGGACAAGCAGACTCTGCACTGAGCTCAGAGACTGACACAGGGTTGGATCCCAGAACCCTCCATGACTGGAGCCGAAACCAAGAGTCAAATGCTTAACCCACTGAGCCACCCAGGTGCCGCCTCTAATTTTCTTTGTTTATTTTTCTAACTTTTTTTTTTTAAAGATTTATTTATTTATTTGCCAGAGAAAGAGAGATCACAAGTAGACAGAGAGGCAGGCAGAGGCAGAGAAAGAAGCAGGCTCCCTGCTGAGAAAGGAGCCCAATGTGGGATTCGATCCCAGGACCCCGGGATCATGACCCGAGCTGAAGGCAGCCACTCAACCATCTGAGCCACTCAGGCATCCCTATTTTTCTAACTTTTTAAGATGGGTGCTTATCATTGACATTGTTTTCCCCCATGCCTTTCTCTTTGGCTATATTGATTAAAGGCTTTAAATTTCCATCTGATTACTGCTTTAACTACATCATCAGTTGAGTATGATAAATCTTAACTCCCTGCAGGAGAAAGGCACAAGTTTTGTTTTTTATTCCTTAAGCAAAATATTATGATTTTTAAAATACACGAAAAATTAATAAAAATTAACACTTATGTATAAGACAAACATAAGGAAACATATTTATCTTTAAAATAAAAGTAAACTAGGGGCAGCTGTGTGGTTCAGTCAAGATACAGCATCTGTATCTTGATTTCAGCTCAAGTCATGATCTCAGGGTGGTGAGATCGAGCCCCATGTGGGACCCCTCACTCAGCACAGACTCTGCTGGGATTCTCTTTCTCCCCTTACCCCCCACCCCTGCTCACACCAAATAAATAATGAATGAATGAAAAAAGTATGTATATATATGTCTTTAAAGAAAAGAAAGAAAACCCATATACCAAAAATCTACAAACATGCTTGGTGAAGAAACTTTAGAAGCATTTCTCTTTTTCTTTCTTTTTTAAGACTTTTAATTGATTGATTGATTGACAGAGCGAGCACATGCGCATGTGCACCACAGGCAGAGGGACAGAGGGAGAGAGAGAGAATCTCAAGCAGACTCCACACTGAGCTCAGAGTCTGACGTGGGGCTCCATCTCCCCACCCTGAGATCATGACCTGAGCCGAAATCAAGATGTGGATGCTTCCTCGAGTGAAGCCATCCCAGGGCCCCTAGAAGCATTTCTGATAAGATCAGGATTAAGGAAGGCAGGACTTCTGTCCCCACTACTTTTTTTTTTAATTGTTAAAAATTGTAATAAAATATACCTAGCACAATTTCCAATATTAGCCATTTTTAAATGTAACATTGAGTATATTCCCATTTTTGTGTGGCTATATGATTTGTTTTGATCTGTGCACTATTTAGAAATGTTTTTAAATATCAAAACTAGAGATTTTTAAAGTTTTTTCTTTTTATCTTATCAAGTTTAATTACACTGTAGTTGGAGGATACATTCTATGTGGTTTCAGTTTTGTAAATATATTAAGAGTTGGCTTATAGGGACTCCTGGTGGCTCATTTGGTTAAGTATCTGCTTTCAGCTCAGGACATAGTCCCGGGGTCCTGGGATTGAGCCCCAGGTTGGGCTCCCTGCTCCCCGTGGCGTCTGCTTCTCCCTCTGCGCTTCCCCCTGCTCATGCTCTCGCTCTCTCCCTCAAATTAATTAACTAATTAATTAATTAATTAAAAATTTGGTTTCTAGCCTTAGATATGTCCATTCTTGTAAACATCAAGCATTTATATTATTACAGATTCTATATCCTGTAGTTATTGGCTGCAGTGTTGTACATGTATTCATTAGGTTGAATGTATTAATTCTGTTGTTCAAATACTTAAAAAAAATCAGAGTGTTGAATAAAAGTTACTACGACGGTGGACATATTCTTTGTATCACCCAGCACGGTCGTCACTGGCCACATGAGCTTACTGAGCACTTGAACTCAGACTAGCGGATCTGGGGAACTGAATGGTTACCTTTATTTTAATTCATTTAAACTTATACTTAATAGCCACATGTGGTTAGGTATTGGAGAGCACAGTCCTAAAACAAGACTGAGTTTACTTTTGTTTGAATCTTCTGTTGGTTACTGAGAAACGGGGCTGTGCTGTGATATAATGTCCAGAACACTGTTTTTGTGTGTGTGTTTGTTTGTTTGTTTTTGGTCTGGAGGCTTTATTCCGAGCCTCCTTCCTTTGAATAGGATTCTGAATCCCAGATTCACACACGGTTCTCTTCGGCCAGACACTGCTTGGAGTTTTGTAAATATTAATATTCTAGTGGTCAGCCCCGTGGCTTCTGCAGTTTCCGTCTCTGTCTCCTGCTGCTGAGGAGGGCCTGCAGTTTGTCTTTTTCTGGAAGTTCTGCGGAGGGTGAATGCTGTTATTTTATTGTCTGCCAGTGATAACTCCTTGTGTGCCTGCTCTGTTTGCTGGTCGCTCGTACTTATGCTTGACAGATCACTCGCAGGGATAACGAGGACAGTGGAGTTCCTGGTGCTGGATGCCTGCGGACGCTCTGCGTTTTGAGCACTCCTTGCTGGGGAGAGTCGGTCCCGGGGTCCACGGTTGCCGGAGCTGAGGTGTCCACTCTCTTCACTTGCTGTGGTCTGGTTCCCTGACCCCATGTTCCCCCCGTGAGCTGTGGGACAGCTTGGTTGCCAGATGCCAAGTCTCTTCCTCCTCATCCTACTGGCCCCCACGCCCGGTCACATTTGGCTCCGTTAACTGCTACCTCCTTTACCGAAGCGCTTCCCTTCTTTGCTCACCTGGTTAGTTTTTCTTCTTTTCTAACAGTCCTTTCTTGCCCTTCGGCGGCTCCCTCCTCTGCCTGGCTGCTGCTTACATAATGGTCCCACGGGCCTGACTCCACTCTCCCCTTCTCTGCCTGCGTTGCTTCCGGGGTGACCTGTTCCACACGCAAACCCCAGCTCCCACCTGCCCACTCACTGCCTTCTCTCCCGGGCCCCAGAGTTAGTGGCCAGCTGCTGCCTGCTTCCTCGTTCCAGAAGCCTTTCACTTGTGAGGCGAGTATCCTTTCCTCGGCCTTTTATCGGAGGTTCGTTAGCCTGACCCTCCACTCCAAACACCTGTGGGAGCTGTAGCCTCCTCCTTGTCCCCAGTGCTGTGCTGCGTCTGGATCCACCGATTGGTCTTACCCGGTGCTCCTGGGCTGGCCACTCTGGAATGGCTTTGGCCCCACCTCCCTGCTGTTCCGACCCGTGTGTAGTTCCCAAGTGTCCGAGAGTCTGCACCTGCTGAGCTCGGTGGGTCCCTCTGGTCCTTCTTTGCCTCCCCACCTCCACCATGACTACTGGTCTTCCCCTTCCCCTTTAGCTCATCCTGCACGACGGTAGAGGCCTTACTCCTGAGTTTGGCATAGAAACTCTGTGCTATCTGCTCCACAGGCATTCTGTGTGCCTGTCATTTTGAACTATTTAGACTTCCTCTTCTTTCCCAGGCCTTTGAACAAGACATTCCCCCTTGCTGAGATTCTCTTTTCTGTTTTCTTCCAGGTTGGCTTATTCTTTCAACTACATCATTATGACCTTCTCGGGGTTGGCTGCTCCGGCAGACCTGGGTTGGACACATACAGAGTGGGACAGGAAGAGAAGGAAGGGAATTGAACAATGATGATTCGGGTTGTTTTCCCTCTCTCAGTCCTGTGATTGCACAAACCTTCGTCTCCCCCTTTCTGTTTTCCTTTGTCTTGGTCTTGATGGTCTCCTCTCCCCTCTTCCAGAAAAGAGAAGAGAACAAGGTGAGGACACATGACTCAGGAATGTTTGAGTGATGAATGGATTTAGGTTCTCATGGTAAGATGGAAGACGGGTGTCCCACCTTATCCGCAAACAGCTTACGCCTGTGTTTAAAGATGTGGCACAGTGGTACCAAGCAGTAAACTCCAGGGTCAGTGCATGATCTGTTTCTTAAAATGTATAGTAATAAATGAAACAGTCTGGTAGAGTCAAGGTTGTTGTCATTGCTGAAGACCGAAATGGCAGTGATCTATCGAGGCTTCTTACACTTGTGCCACAGGATCTGGACTTCCTATTCAGGAGCTTACTCTAAAGGGACCATGGACAGAAGCAAGAAAAGAATCACAGCTAAAAATATTAAGGGACAAGAGTATGTCCTAAAGCAATGGCGAGGGTTTGACATAGCAACCTATAAACTCATCACCTGGAGACAAACTCTGAGACATATAAAGCGAGGGGTATCCTTAAGACCTTAGAGATCTTTAAACAGCCAGGGTAAGTGAAATGATGCCCCAGATGCATAAGGAGCGCCTATTCAAAAGGATGAAATTAGATCACAGTCTTACAGCAGACATTAACATTAACTCAAGTGGATTAAAGACCTGAATCCATAAAATTCCTAGAAGAAAACACAGGCGGTAAGCTCCTTGACATCAGTCTTCACAATGTGTTTTTTGGTCCTGATTCCAAAGGCAAGGGAAACAAAAGCAAAAATAAACAAATGGGACTACATCAAGCTGAAAAGCTTCTGCACAGCGAGGGAAACCGTCAACGAAATAAAAAAGCAACCTATTGAATGGGAGAAGATATTTGCAAATGACATATCCCATGAGGAGTTAAATATCTAAAATATTACAGAACTCCCACAACTCAACAAGAACAAAAGAAACCAAAATGACCCAAATTAAAAAAATGTGCAGAGGATCTGAATAGACATTCTTCCAAAGAAGATATACAGATGGCCAAAAGGCAAATGAAAAGATGTTAAACATCAGTAATTATCAGGGAAATGCAAGTCAAAATCATTTGTGGTTATGATATGGTGATAGGGTGTTATGATAGGGATGTGATTGTGATATCTAATTGTAGATAACACCTCACACCTGCTAGAATTGCTGTTACCAAAAAGATCAGAAATAAAAGGGATTGCAAGGATGAGAAAAGAAGCCTTCTCACACTTGGTAGGAATATAAGTTGGTTCAGCCACTGTGGAAAACAATATGGAGATTCCTCCCAAAAGTAGGACTAGAATTAACCATGATCCAGCAATTCCACTTCTGGGGTTTTATCTGAAGACTACAAAAACACTCATTGGAAAAGACAGAGGCACCCCGTGTTTATCACAGCATGACTTACTGTAGCCAAGATACAGAGACAACCTAAGTGGCCACTGATGGATGAGTGGATAAAGGACGGAAGGCGTATAAATACACACGACGGACTACTGCTCAGAGTAGCCACAAGGAAGTAGGAAGTCTCCTATTTGCAACAACATGGGTGTCTCTAAAGGGTTTTGTACTCAGTGAAATAAGTCAGACTAAGAGAGACAAATACCATATGATCTCAGCTATATGTACAATCTAAAAAGCAAGACAAATCAACAAACAGAACAAAAACAGACTCAAAGATACAGAGAACAAATGGGCGCTTCCCAGAGGGAGCTGGGGGAGGGCAGAATGGGTGAAGGAGGTCAGTCGCTCAGTGATGGACAGTAACTAGGCTTACAGTGGTGATCACTTTGCAGTGTAATACAAATACCAACTTATGATGTTGTACACCCAAACTTTATATAATGCTATAGACAAGTTTTATGTCCATAAAAACAAATAATATAAATCCGGGCTGAAATGAAACATGCACTTGCAAAGGGTTTAAACAAAGCTGTGTAACTTTTATAAAAGATAAAAGGTTTATAAAAAAATAATGAAACTCATGTTAGGGAAGTGTGTATGTTTTAGAGCGTATCCTTAATGTCCGGTGTTGACCTCAAGCAAGGCAGTCCGATTTTCCTTCAGAGTTCCTCCAGCTCCTCTGACAGAATTTAGGACAGTGAGACCGTGGGTTCTGATTCATGTGGTCATTTCTGTCACAAGCGTTGGGGGAGCCCTTCTGTCCAGCTCTTCACACTGGGAATGTGGAGCTGAGCACCAGTAACTATGGAAACCACTCCCTATTGTGACTGAGGTCACCAGCTGGCTCTTACAAGGAGCAGGTAAGAGTCCTAGGGAGCTCTCCAGAGTCATGGAACAGCAGAAAGACTTAAAATTGAGTGTGTAAATGCAATCAGGAGCTTTCCATAATCATGGTGCCTCAGGAAGAAATGGGATCCTGGAACTCTAGTTGAGTAATTTAAAAACTAACCTTTTGCGGCCGCTGGGTGATTACCACAAATCCAGATCTTTCTCTGAAGCAAGACATTGACGACTGGAGAAAGCTGTTAGACTGTGGTGCTTTCTAGCTGTTAATATTTAATTAAGATGCTTAACCTCAGAATATGAGTCATAGGGGCTCCTGGGTGGCTCAGTGGGTTGAGCGCCCAACTCCTGATTTTGGCTCAGAGTTCCAGTCCTCTTTGGGCTCTGCCTGCTTGGGATTCTCCCTCTCCCCTCACCTGTCCTCCTCCCTCTAAAATAAATAGATAAATATTTTTTTAAAAAAAGAATACACATAACAGTTGTGGCTTTTGAATAGGCTTGGTTGAATAGTGATGTATTTGTTGTTGATTTTAAAACAGGATAGACTGAAAAGAATGATACTAACTTGTTTCCATATTTCTGTTTCCAGGAAATTATGAATTGAGCTATAAGTGAACAAGTTACTGAATTAAGCATTCTGAACTTTACAACCCAAATGTTTAATTACGTAGAACCATGGTTTGAAAGCATTCTCATTTTGTTTTAACTCCTTTTTTCCAAAAGCCCCGCCAGTGAAAGATATCAAAGAAAAACCTGAACAAGAGATCAGAACAAAAGAGACTGAGAAGTTACCTAACAGTACTGAACCTCGACAGCAACCAAGTGCCTTATTTGCCAGAGGAAATAGGAAAGCAGTCAAAAGTCCTCAAAGATCATTGAGTAGAATAAAAGAGAACAAGCATCCGTTTGCCCTTTACGGGTGGGGAGAAAAGCAGACGGATACAGGAAGCCAGAAAACTCACAATGTCTGTGCGTCCGCTCCGGTCCATGAGGTGGGTCCCATGAACCCGGCCTCCCTGACTTTCCTGGGAAGGTGGGAGGTGGGGTCTGTGCCGTGAGCATGTCCTTTGTTTACTGCGATGCTTTGGGGTCACGGTAGGTCTTCAGGGATGGCGGGGGGCCAAGGAGAGTCCAGACCCGGGCATCTGGTTGGCAAGCAGAAGTCTGGGTGTGAGCTTCCTGGGGATAGAGGGGTTTTGCTCCGTAGCCAGTAAGATCATCCCAGCTTAGCTGGGATCTGGAAGGTTTACCAATATGGAGGCAGGGGAAGAAGTGGCTGGAGTCAGGGTTTTCAGGCTCCTGGGGGGCCAGTAGGTCAAGGGAGGAGGAGCATGACCTGGCTGGCGGCAGCCCCTAGATTTGCCATGGGCCTCTTGAGAGGTTTCCAGTTCCTTTGGCTTTGATAACTGGTGTTCCTTGACTCCTTTGTTTTCTTTTGTTGGTTGGCATCTCCTGTAGTTCTTGGCATCTACTGTAGACTCCCTTTTGCCCTTTGCATTTGGTGTGGATGCTCATGTTTCCCCTGCTTGTCTGTACCGGGTGCCCCCTGCTGCTTGGAGCCTTCGTTGTCCTCTTGGTCCTGAGAACCTGTCTCATAAGCGGTCTCGGTGCGTGGAGCCCTAGAGCAGTTATGGACATTAGTGTCAACACCGCCACTATAGCCTAAAGCAAGGAATGAATGAAAAGAAGCAGAAAGTACGAACGGTTTGAATTCTGATGAAATACCATCATCAGATTTACACTGAGCGGACTTCTGCACGAGCCCTAGCAGATGGTGTTTTCTGGAGTGATATTTGAGACAATGAAGCTGTGCTTTAACAAAAGACTCTGGGATTAAGTTTAAGAGAGTTTTTCTGTAGTATGAATTGTTTTAAGTGGTAAAAATCCCTGGAGACTTTTTGCTTTTTTTTGTGTAGTATGTTGTCATAAAACATTTAAAGTCCTTTAATGGAATACTTATCCAGGCTTAATGTTAATAAGCTTTTTCAATAATTTTCCAGAGCCATTTTCTAGAGGCACTTTGCAAATTGGTTGCTTGCATTTCTAACTAAAATTCAGTCCTGTGGCTGTTTTTGGTGGCTTAGTGTCTCGGTCGCTGACAGTGGGTGTGGGGACAGCCATTCTGGGGAAACTATCACACTCAGGGCCGGGCTTGCCTCTGCCGGGCTTCAGGTGACCTGTGCCTAGCTTCATTATAGATACTCTTGAAAATTGTTACAAAAGCCATGTAAGTTATTATGCATTTATTGTGGAAATAATCAGCGTTTATTTTTGAATAACTTAGATTCATGAGTCAGCATTGCGCGCCAAGAACAGAAGACAGGTGGAAAAGCGGAAACTGGTCACTCAGAGGCAGCGCGCCCACTCCGTGGAGGTGGAGAAGAACCGGAGGATAAAGCCTCCGCCCTCGGAGAACCCGTGGGTGACGGAGTACATGAGATGCTACTCAGCACGGGCCTGAAGGCAGGAACGGCTGCCGGGACAGCCTCTTCGAAAAAGAGTCAGCGGAAGAAAGAAGAAGCAGAACAAAAGAAAAACCATCAGAGGAAAACAGACACAGGTTTAAGAAACCAGCAATGACCCGGCGTTTTCTGTAGGGAATTTCCCAAAGACTGCTCTGTTTCGCTGGATCCTGGTCACCTACCTCAGCAGTAGGGCGACAGTTGAAGCCATAGACATTTGGGTATTTCTGAAGCTAATTCCCTAAATATTTGATATTCTTATAAGAGTTTTGTTTTAAAGCATCTTAATCTTTTCGACACCGACACCGAATGCCTTTAAGTGGCTACAGATGCTTCGCACTCGGTATTTCCGCCAGCTTAGCTGGAGCCCATTTCCTTCCTGTTCTCACCCCTTCCCAGACCCCGTAGCCAGTAAGATCATCCCAACTTGCAGCTTGAGACCCATTTTCCTTATGTGGAGTTTTCTTGTGGAAGAGCAGCTCTTCAAGTGAGTTTCAGCACTAATACTGACTCCTTGCGCAGTGAAACCAGAACTTACTTGTGTTTTGGTTTTGGCCCCACGTCACGTAGACTGTGATATTTAAGAATTCTCTGGGTTGGGTGAGGGTCCTCTTTTCTCTTTAAATTGACATCGAGTCACTTATTTCATAGCTCAGTAGATCGAATGCATTCCAATGAATGAAGTGCCACTGCTATGTCTTTAGGGTAGTACTGAAGTTTCTTTGGAAACTTTTTCTATTATTATTACAACTTTTTTTTTTTGGAGCACATAACGGGGAATCAGTTCCTCACTGCATTGTGGTGTTTTGGCACATAACTTACTGTGGACTTTCGCCTCATCTATAATGGCAGTGACATTTAGAACTTACAATGTGAAATTTATGTAATTATGTTGAGATTGTCCTGCTCACTGGGGACAGGGGGCAGATATTAAGATACCAATTAGAGATGTGGCTTACCCCTCCTTTCTGCACTTTCTTCTCTACAGACTCATTCATAACAAAGCTTTGACGCTGTACGTTACTCAGACTTTTGGCCAAAACGTGTTACTCCTGGATTCCTAGCCAGTAGGCCTTACAGAGAACAGCCAGTGGAAGAATAGTAGCGTGTGTCAAGGCACAGATGTGAGTGTGTAAACGAGGTTCTCCTTCCCCAGTACATTTACTCTTGGGGTAGAAGGTGGTTTTGAGAAACGCTGGTTTCTACCCAGCAGATACAGGAATCTACAGGAAGGATGAGTGCTAAATTCTCTATAAGAGAGAAAAGAGGCCTCTGCCTAGGCCGGGTGCGCAGCTGAAGACAGGTGAATAAACTTTGCCATTAGACGTGAGGTTGAGTATTTTCTTGATATTTTTACTCTGTATCTTTGAAGTATTATGGTCAGTTTTTACTTTTGTTTTTAAGTAGGCTTCACACCCAGCGTGGGACTTGAACTCATGACCCTCTGAGCAGGGGTCGCATGCTCTGCCGAGTGAGCCAGCCAGGCACCCCTGCTGTCAAGTTTTAGAACACAAATACGTTTTACTCCACATAAAGTCTTCACACAGTGTCCTCTTACAACCGTATTGAGCTTGGAGAACTCACTTAATCATGAGCTTTAAAAAAAATACTTTTTAAACATCTGCATTGTTTCGCAGTGAATTCTTTCACATAGAGTGCTCTTCTAATAATTGAGATGTCTATTTAACAGGAGGTTCTGTATGCTGGTCCAAACGACCTTGTTAATAATTCTGGTGAACACTGCTGTAATATATTAAAGTCCTTAACCACTGCAAGTACCTGAAGGTGAGATTACTGTGACGTAGTGATGGTGTCGCTGCCTGTAGAAACTGTTCCTTTCTGACCACTTCCTGCATGTTTGGTTTTAGCCATGAAGCTCAAATGTTCCTGTTGCACCCGACAATCTTAGGGAAGCTACCCTTGGGGGTGGCTCAGGCCCCCCACCGATGGGCTGCCTTAGAAACCCAACTTCCTCTAGGCTTTGACCAAGCCAGACTCTCTCCTTCAGAGACAGATTCGGATTTAATGTGCTTACTACTGAAAACTCCAGATAGAAATAAAACCTAGAAGGCAATAGTGATCAATTGTCCCCCTTTTTAAGTAGAGGACAAATGAAGAACCTTTTTAAAGTACTTTTAATGTGCATGAAAAAAAATCAATCTGAATTAATTGTGAGTGCCCTTCTCACACCCAAGCCATTAGTTGGTTAAGGTGTCTTCTTTTTAGGGGTGAGAATTACCCTTTGAGCCCAGGATGTTTTTTGGGTGGTAACAATTCAATGGTTTTACTTTTTCCTTCTCACTCTAGAAACTAATGTATTTGTAACCACGTTCCTAGTTCATGGGACACATTGGAAGGCAGGAAGATAGTTTTTTAAAATTACCTTTCATGTTGAAAAGTTTTAAACTGTTGGAGATTCCAGTGACACTTAGAAAGATAGAATAAAGTAACTGCTACATAGACGCTTTTGTATTTTGGCTTTAAATTGAAAACTGTTGACCATAAACATGTTTGCTATGTTACTTTTATTAAAAACAGTAATAGAATCCTGAAAAACAGCTAGCAGTCTCCTGGACCAAGGTGGATGAGAAGTAAATAGGAACCAGTTCTTTCTCTTAAAACCTAGAAGGCTGCTCTTATGCAGGAGTATCCGAAGCCTGGGTACTTCTGGTTTTATATATGTATCTATATATATCTGTATATATATGGACTCCTCCACTGCCATAACATTTCTAAGCACACATATACATTTTTTAAAGTTTACTAAACATATAATAGGGTGTAGGTTGTCTTAGTTGCTCCTGAGGTAGTGGGCACATATTAATGGCACTTCATATATGTAATCGCTTTGTCAATGTTTCATTCAATAAAAATTGCTAATAACTTGAAAGGTGTGTATGCAAGGTCACTCCAACTGAATTGCAGCTACATTGCATGAAGGGCGTCTGTGCATTGTTAGAGGTCACCTTCCAAAACAAATCTGTGCTATTGGCGGGGTTTAAAAAATTCTGTAGTGATTCCCCTCCTCCTTTTAACTTGAAATGCTGGACTGAGCGTAAACTTTAAAAATGGAATGCTGTAGTATTTGGCATTTAAAATGTTTAAAAGTATCATTGGCAAAGAGGGAGAGAGGCAAAGCATATGTTAGACGTGAAAACAACTTTTCTTGTCGACTGCTTCAGTAAAAAAATAGTTTCATGGATGGTTTTACCCTGGACTAAATTAAAAATGGTGCTAATGTTTATTTATCTGGATTCTGTATTTGGTTTGATAGTAAAATGCTAATGCCTGACTCATAAGGTCCTTACTATAGTCTGGTGATAAGTTACTTTAATATTTAAAGAGGGATGCTAAAGATGTGACCTGATCATTTCAAAATGTTTGCATTTGAAATGGAGTTTCATACAACAGAATGAATAGGGAGTTATTCAGTATAAGTATCTGCATAATACCAAATTCTATGCAAGGAACCATGTCTAGATAATTGGCCCAGACAAGCCTACTAGTGTGAGATGGAGATTAGTTACTTCTGTAGTACTTATTTCCATTTTGATGAAAGGATACCTGCATGAAGACACTGGAAGCCTCTTTTTGGATTTCTTTTATAATTAGCAAAACTGTACTTAAGAATAGTCTCCCCATGTCGTTATGTTTATTTTGAGTATGGACTTCACTTTAACATTCTGAAGGAGCAAAGGCTGGGCACCTGTAATCACAAAGCTCAGGTGATGAGAATTTGGGGTTGTATTTTCTAAGAACTACGTTTTGCTTTTAGCTTATATTTAATATTGCAATTACTTGGAAAATGTGAATAAAGTTAATTCATCCTGCAGGCTAAAATTTCTGTTTTGTGGGAAATCTGATTAGGACATCAGTGGTTGAAGAAAATGTATGATCATGTTGGCTCCTAAATGGATTATTCATCAGACCGATGTTTCACAAGATGTATCATACCCAGCAAAAATACTTTCTGTATATACCCTTTAAATTGAGCTATAAAATTTTCCTTGTCGTTTCCCTCACACCTTCCTATTTTGAAAATTACCAAAGCAATAGTGCATTGTTAACATAATTTAAAAAGCAGCAGAGTCTCAAAAGTGAAGGCTCTTCCAGACACCCCCCCGCCACTGCTTCACCAAAGTTCTGCCCCCCTTTGAAGAGGAAAAGAGTGTTAAGTTGGGTACGTGAACTTGCAGACCTTTTCTCCAAACACTTATCTACAGAGTTACACGCTCTTTGGGGGGTGTACAAGTACGTAATATTGTTTTACACGTTCTCTAGCTTTTAGTATCATAGGGAAGGTTTGTGTTCCAGATGGAAGTGGAGTTAACACACACCTTCCTTTTGTTCTCACTGAACACAGCAAGGAAACCCGGACAGCATGTGCGTCACAGCTACTGGAAGACTCGAAGAAGTAAATGGCACCAAGCAGGTCGGGGAGAACGCTGGGATTCTAAGTCCAGCTGAAGTGGTGAGTTTACCATGTTTGTATTCCTCGGGTGTCTCCCAGCCAGAAGGCAGCACAGCCCCAGTTGCACAAGTGAGCACAGTGGTGCAGAGGCCCTGGAGAGGCCAGGCTTGCAGAACAAAAACAGAAGGGCTAGAGCTCAGGGTGGGGACCATGCCCTTTCTTTGCTCTCCTCCTCCTCCATTTTTCATGCTGAAGCCCCAGCTAATACCTTGGCTGCCAATAGGAACCTGTGAGAGCCAAGAGTCCGAGGGAAGGGAATTTCTTTTCCATTTGGTAGAGCTGTGGCGTCAAGGGGGTGGGGCTGAGGCTTAGTTACTGGAGTGGGCTGGGAGGGCTGGGCTAGAGCACCCAGGAAGTATGGGAGAGAGAGTAGGGACTCCACAAAGTTTTTATGAGCTTGGGCTCACCCCTGACCTGCTCACCTGGTCCACACTATTCACCTGTAAAACAGACTCAAATTAGCATACCAGACATATTTGAGACCTCTGCTGATAGAACCGTGGTCACAAGATGGTGGCAGATCCAAACAGTATTGTAAAGGCTTTGAAAGCTGAACTGAGGTTAGAATGAACACTCACAGGACTTGTGGCCTGGACCTAACCAGACGGACAACTTGCTAAACCAAAGATGTCAATGTTCTCCATAGGATTTGCTTGCATCTCCTCACATAGCATTCAAAATGCATAGGCTGCAACCCCAAATCACCCAGCCTGTAAAAAGCCATGAAAATAACTCTAATAGAAAAAAAAAAAAAAAGTTAATATATACAATCATAGACTTTCAGGAAGCTATGATTAAAATATTCCAATAACTAATCACAAACTGATGAGGGAGCAGAAGGCCGGCTGAGAACAAAGCAAAAGCTGGCACCTTGCACCCCCTCTCCACCCGCCCCCCCCTCGGTAATGTGTGTGACATTCCTCAGGCACCCCTGGCTGCCCTGAAAGAAAAACAAATAGTTAACTTGCAGAGATCACAATACTGCAGGACAGGAGTCTCCTTTGGTCTACAAATGTCCTAGTGATTTACAACAAAGAAGCTGTCTTACCGATAGCCCAACTTCCAGAGACAAGTAACTCAGTTCCTCAAGCCCTAATGTCGCCCTCCCCTCCATAAAACTGAAGGAG